>NC_012874.2:62423366-62738044 GCF_000003195.3 Sorghum bicolor
TAGATATAGCCTTGTACTTCTCTCTTGTATTCACAATTGTTAATCTATTTGTGTTATTCATCTTCTAGTTCATTGTGTTTATCTTCTAGTTCATCTTTTGTTCTTCTAGTTCATCATTTAGATCATCTAGTTCATTTTGTTCTTATTCTAGTTTGTCTAGTTCTTGTCTAGTTCATCGTGTTCTTGTCTAGTTCATGTTTCCCTCTCATCCTTATTCTAGTTTGTGTATGAATCGAATACTTAATATGACTTGGTATAATTATATATTCATAATTATAATGTTCATTGCCTACTTTAATTATATGTTTAGTATAGTTGGATTAGCTTTGTGTTTATGCACTTGTTCGTATAGCGCTTACCCTTTGAATTCAGGGATGGGTGGTAAAAGTTGTGTAAGCGTGGTGCTTAGACAATATCTATCTATGAATGCACCATATGTTTCGGTCCATGTGGTAGATCGGAAAGGTGTTGATTATAGCTTCGTTGGGTCCTATGTAGTCTACTCCCCGAATGTAGGACTTAGTAAGACATTAAGATGCAGGATGATGTCTTGCTATGTTCCTGACCCACCTTAGCAATGTCTCTTGTGTATGGATACAAGTTAACTCTGACCATGATTGCTAGATATAAGTTCACTAACTAATGTAGCTCAATGACCTATAGTTAGAATAACCCTAGGAGTTAGTCTCTATTTTTTAGTTCTTTCTAGAGTTACGCCCAAGCAGAAAAATGCTTGGTGGAACCCCGTTTGGGATTATGTTGATCTGCTATTAATTATATTTTATTGTTGTGATTGATCCCTGTTTTGAGTATTGATCTAGTGGAACTCTTATCACAAGTGTAAGTTATAACTTTTATTCTTATACCTCCTAGTGCTTTCCTAGTGGTAAAATTATAAATAACGATACCTGTAACTTTCCTGGGTGAAATGCTACAATGGGTGTATTTTATTTGTGCGCTTGCGGATAACCTTTATTCATTTTCTATAGTGCCATGATCGTAAATACAGCTACATCATTTTGTATTGTGTTAGGGATGACAACTTGGCTTAAGCAATACTAAGAGATGTCTGGGGTCTCTAATGCCTTTGCTAAGGTTTAACCTATTTTATTTGCAATTGTATTAGAGATGTCAATAAGCATTTCTGTCGCTATTGCTGGGGATAGATTTAAAAGTTTATTTGTAGTAGTGATGCTAAGAAATGTCAACAAGCATTTCTCGTACCGTTGCCGAAGAAGGCAAAGGAGGTTTAGAATAAATTTATCTTGAAAATCTAGGAATAATCTTACACATGTGATAATCGAGCCACACTATTGATCTTTTACTCAAATAGGCTTTCCCTGTCTTTTTGATGAGCTGTGAATAACTTATTATAGGGTAATGTATGTCTGGTTTTCTTTGTCCGACAAACTACATTGAGAATCCAAAGAAATTAATCAGAAAAGCCCATGCTCAGCTTAGGAAGAAGAAATCTCCAACCACTTCGTTAGAAGAAGACCAACCGAGAAGAAGTTTGACACCAGTGTTCAAAGCCATTGCCAACAAGACTCTCCGTGAAATCTCTACTCCAACCACTGCCAATATCACGACTGGTCCAGCAGTCAACGTGGGAGATGAAGGATTCGAGCTCAAGCCAGCTTTGATTAACAAAGTGTAAGCTAACCAGTTTTGTGGGAAAGCACATGAAGATGCAAGTGCCCATCTCCAACACTTCCACAAGATCTACAACGCATTCACCATCAAAGGAGTTGAAAGAGATGCCATACTACTCCGCCTTTTTCCATTCTCACTCTTGGTGTAACACCCTAAAGTTTGCAAGTATTTAAAAATAGGAGAAATTAATTTAATTTGTATTTTTGTGCTCATGAAATATAGGAAAATAATATTTTTTATTAAAATAAATTTATCATAGAGCTTAGCAACTTGTTTGTGCATTCATGCAGGAGAATTAATTTTATTGTGCTGAGTGATTTGACTAAAGTTCAAAAGTATTTTAAAGTGATTTTAAAATGGATTTGAAAATGGTTTGGAAATAAAAGGAAAGAATTAAAAAAAAACCCCTCCCTCTCTCTGTTTGGCGCCACCCTTCTCCCCTCTCTTTTCGGCCCACTCAGCTTGGCCCAGCGCGCGCGCAACCGACCCAGCAGCCGGCCCACATCTTTCCCTTCCCCTCTTCTCTCACTGCCACCCTGGGCCCGCACGTCAGCGTCACCAGCTCCCTTTCTTCTTCTTCCTGGGACGTGACCGAGCAGGACTCCAGCCATCGCCGTCCAAAATCACTTGATTTCCTTCCTATCTTGCTAATCCAGCGCCTATAAAGCCTCAGGCTCTTCTCTGTGCCCCCCTTTTTCCCCTGCACATGATGCAAAGCCTTTTATAACGCTTGTGTTCTTGATCTGGATCTCGCCGTCGGACTCAACTCAACCGTGGCTGGGGAAATCGCGTTTTGCAGCCGTGCGGGCGAGTCCGAGCCCTTGCCGAGCTTCGTTCAAGGTCTGCGAAGCCGAAGGACCACTCCCTACGTTTTCTAGTGCTTCCAGTGTCTCTCTAATCAACGCCGAAATCTGTACAGGAAGGGCCGTCCGCGGTTTGCGTCGCGCGCCTCTCCCGAGACCTCCCCGGGCTTCGATAACCCCCGAGGTGAGTTCGCGAGGGTCTTCTCTTGCTCCTGGAACTTTTCCCATCGAAAACCGAGCTTCCTAATGTTTTCTTTCCGAACTCCGGCGAGTCTCTCCTCTTTCCGGCAATGGAGCCACCGTGTCTGGCTTCTGTGCACCACGGGCAGCCACCTGTTTATTCCAGTTTGAGTCTCAGTCGTCCGATTCAAGATCAACGATCTAGATTAGAACGTACCCCTTCATTCGCACTTTTGTTAAAGAGCCCCTGAGCTTTTGCCAAATAAACCCGCAGTCCAAAGCGCCCCTGAGGAATACGTCAACGGATTTTGAAAACGTATTTCACCTCGGTATGATTTCAAGTACGCTTTCTGGTATTTACAAAATTGCCACTGAGTTTGTTTTGCTCATAAAATATTCGTTTTAACTCCGTTTTGACCCATTCAAATTTCGTTAGATTCGTATTTACGAGCTCTACATGTTAGAAGTATTATTTCACTGTTTTGAAACTTTTTAATTTCGTGATCCTATTTAATTAATTACTTTTCTATATAAAATCTTAGAAAATTCATAACTTCTCCGTTTTAGCTCCGATTTTCGCGATCTTTACGTCTATGAAATCGTAGCGATGCGTAGAATCTTTTTATAAACTTTTCATACTGTTTTTATATGATTGGTGTACTGTTCTAATTGTAGCCTTGTTTGCTTCGTGTATGTTATCTCCGTTTGTTGTGTGATCGATGATCGAGTTTAGTCGATGAGCAATTCGTGGTGATCAAGAGTGCTCCAGTGATCAATATCAGAGCCTTGGACAACTAGCAAGATCAGCAAGAGCAATTGGATTAAGGCAAGTATAGCATTTGGATTTTATTTCTGTGACCGTGATCCTGCGACTAGATTAATGTTAAGTAATAAATGATAAAAATGACTTTTTAGCAACTTGATGATTTATCTGTACGTGATCACCCGGGACAACAGTGCAACCATGAGGGCTATAATGGCTCTGGCTTTAGCTCAGTATGAAGACCTTTTCTAGCTTGTTAGAGGTTACCCGAAAGGGCGGAGGGGCTGAACCGTTTTGGGTATAGTGCGAGCCCCTGTCCTTATGTGTATAGGCTGCGCGTCATTGTGCCATTTGGAAGGGGGGTATCTATATCTGCGCGCAAAGGAAACCTTGCGGCCCTAACATGTTAGACGAACTTTTGAAAGGCTTCATAGTGATCCCTGCCGACCTTCCTTGGAAGTGGGTTAAGAGGCTGATCACCTCGGGCGAAAGGGTAAATCATGACTCATGGGTAAAGATGTACAACCTCTGCAGAGTGTAAAACTGGTATACTAGCCGAGCTCACGGTCAGGAGCGGCCTTGGGGACATCTAGATTAAGGGTGATGAATCTTGTGTGTTAAATATGCTCATTGTTTATTGTTTAATACTCTACATTATTTATGTCACATTGATCATGAGATTGTGAGAGCTATACAATCTAGTTGCTATACTTGTGGAGTTCGACATGGACTCACTCTTGCTATTTCCCCCATACTTCAGGAGGAGTGTTAGGCTTGTGATCAACCAGTCAGTTGGATCCTGTAGAGTGAAGTTAATACCCGAAGTTGGAGTTATTTATCCGCTGTTTGCTATCAAAGGTTATCTCTTTCATACTAAGTACGTTATATATTTATGCATTGTCTTTTGATATTACCCCTTATTTGTAGCTATATGTGAGATTTGATTTCTAAAACTCATATATAGTGCATATCTGGTTTTGTCCTTAAAATCGGGTATTACAAAGTGGTATCAAAGCAATGCTGGCTGTAGGACGCAAGTCTAGTTAGAAAGTGGTCGTCTTAAGGTTTTGGAATTGTCATAAAATCCTTGCTCTATAAACCTTGGTATTTTCATCCATACTATATCTCTATCCTTGCTATCTGTCTCTACCTTGTTGCTTATTTTAAAAAGTACTCGTTCTCACCTTCACTCCTTGATTTGGTATGCTTTTAGAACCTTTTCTTACCACCTTCTTGCGTCTTTGAAATATAAGTTCTAGGACTTTGCCCTTTATATGAAGAGAACGATAGTATCGCAAGTTGAGTGATGTGTGAACCTTCAATGCTTAATTGGTTTGTTATTATGTTTATGCTTGATTTGGATCTTTGTAATGATTGCAATGATCTTGTGGAATTACTTCACAATTTCATTTAGTTTATAGGTCTAAGGCATAAGGAGTAATGAAATAAGTAGTTGGGTTTGGTTATATCCTGTTTCCCTCCCTTGTTGATTTCTGGAGCAGTTTGCAATAATACTGGTGTATCTCAAGTTCTGATCATGCAAAGTTTATCAAATTTTTCTGGGACCAAATAGACTTCAAGATCTTTCCCTGACCGCAAGAATCACCCTTATAGCTATTATGGTTTTGAAGTTACAAAAATCACAAGTTGATGCAGCTGCGCTGTCCAGAATCTGGACCAGTTTCGGGAACCTGCTGTTTGAGACAAATACAACTATAGAATTTGGAAACGTGTTCTATAGAAAAGTTATAGACGATTTTCTAAGCTTTCCAACGGTATAAGCTGGAACTTATTTGGCTGAGTAGAACCTGAGATATGATATTTACAAGTGGATGTTTCTGTTCTGTATCAAAGTCTGGACAGTTTTGGTATTCCCTATTTTCAGCCAAGTTAAATTCAGAAACTGGGAAAAAGTTGTATACGAAAGTTGTAGAGGATTTCCTAAGCTTTCCAAAAATGTAAGGATCATCTCCAGATGAGTTACGTAGCTCGAGGTATAACTTCTGGAAGTTACTGCACCTTTGCTGAGACATTGTCAGGAGGGATATTATATTTGGCTGTTTTACCTAAACTTAAAGATAGAATCTAAGAAGGTCTTATACATGAAAGTTGTAGAGAATTCCATAAGTTTTCTAACGGTATAAGTTACAACTCTATTGGATTCTCAGAATAAGAGTTATATGTGTTTTACTATGCTGATGTTTTTCATATCGCGAGGAAAATTTCAGGATACCTGTTTGCTCTCTGGCACATAAGATCTTTGGGATGTCAGAAGTTCTTAATGTTAGTTAACTTGTCTGGAAAACATGCAAGCTACCTTTCTTGTGCCCCTAATTGACTTTTCATAAGGAGGGTAGCCTAGTTAAAGGAGTTACAAGGAGAAGAATTGGTTAATGTTGGATCATAGGTAAGGATCACAAGTTCTTGGTAAATTGGATTTTGATTCAAGATATCATCCCATTTAGAGAATATTAATGGAGATATATGTCATTGCTGATACTCATGGATTGAGAGTTGTGAGGATCAGATGACACCAAAGTTTATGAAGTTATATATACAATATGAGAGTGAAGCAACTTAACCGTGACTAAGGTACCGATAATTGGACTTAGTGATGAAACTAACCTTGGATCAAGATACTCGGTACAACGAATGTAAAAGACTATGATGTGTAGCATCCAAAAAAAGGATAGGAGAACCAGTCCCTGTCCCCCCAATCAATCTCATTTTAAGAGGGGTAGCATCTTGATATCACGAGATGATGCATTTTAAAACTACCTTGAAGTGATAATTGCCTTCTGAGATATTTTATGGTTATGATCATCTATCCTTGCTCGTGTTACTGACGTTGGTCACTTGATGACGGGGAGTGTAGTGTCCCATGGATCAGGAGCCCAATATGACACCTCTCATGGATATGTGGGAAGAGTATGATCATCTTGCCCTTGAAGAAAGATGTTATGAGTATGACAATGCTGAGTACTATCAAAATAACAATACAGAAGAGCAAGTTGACATCGAATCAAATCAGAATCCACAATGACAGAAGTGTAAAAGGAAAACTTTACTGTAAACCTCATTGGGCTAGAGTCACTCGACATTCCTTTGGTTCTTGGCAATGGATGGTTATGTGCACATAAGGCAATGATCTATGCTACCCAGTGGAAAATTTTCTTAACCACACCATCAGGGAAAAGAATTGAGTATCAAGGTGGTCCACTTCTACCTGAGGAGGCATATCCATGCTAAGTTATCATATCTTTGAGTTGTATAAGTCAAAAAAAAGTGAGTAGTCAAGATGGACTTTGATCAATTATGAATAATATACATTCCATGGAATATTTGAGTTTGCCTTGGTATACAAGTTGTGAAGTTGAAAGAGTTATCAAGATCTTTATCCTCTGTTCTCTCAAAGGATCCGTGCCTCTTCCGAATCTCGAGGACGAGATTCATTTTAAGGGGGTAGATTTGTAACACCCTAAAGTTTGCAAGTATTTAAAAATAGGAGAAATTAATTTAATTTGTATTTTTGTGCTCATGAAATATAGGAAAATAATATTTTTTATTAAAATAAATTTATCATAGAGCTTAGCAACTTGTTTGTGCATTCATGCAGGAGAATTAACTTTATTGTGCTGAGTGATTTGACTAAAGTTCAAAAGTATTTTAAAGTGATTTTAAAATGGATTTGAAAATGGTTTGGAAATAAAAGGAAAGAATTAAAAAAAAACCCCTCCCTCTCTCTGTTTGGCGCCACCCTTCTCCCCTCTCTTTTCGGCCCACTCAGCTTGGCCCAGCGCGCGCGCAACCGACCCAGCAGCCGGCCCACATCTTTCCCTTCCCCTCTTCTCTCACTGCCACCCTGGGCCCGCACGTCAGCGTCACCAGCTCCCTTTCTTCTTCTTCCTGGGACGTGACCGAGCAGGACTCCAGCCATCGCCGCCCAAAATCACTTGATTTCCTTCCTATCTTGCTAATCCAGCGCCTATAAAGCCTCAGGCTCTTCTCTGTGCCCCCCTTTTTCCCCTGCACACGATGCAAAGCCTTTTATAACGCTTGTGTTCTTGATCTGGATCTCGCCGTCGGACTCAACTCAACCGTGGCTGGGGAAATCGCGTTTTGCAGCCGTGCGGGCGAGTCCGAGCCCTTGCCGAGCTTCGTTCAAGGTCTGCGAAGCCGAAGGACCACTCCCTACGTTTTCTAGTGCTTCCAGTGTCTCTCTAACCAACGCCGAAATCTGTACAGGAAGGGCCGTCCGCGGTTTGCGTCGCGCGCCTCTCCCGAGACCTCCCCGGGCTTCGATAACCCCCCAGGTGAGTTCGCGAGGGTCTTCTCTTGCTCCTGGAACTTTTCTCATCGAAAACCGAGCTTCCTAATGTTTTCTTTCCGAACTCCGGCGAGTCTCTCCTCTTTCCGGCAATGGAGCCACCGTGTCTGGCTTCTGTGCACCACCGGCAGCCACCTGTTTATTCCAGTTTGAGTCTCAGTCGTCCGATTCAAGATCAACGATCTAGATTAGAACGTACCCCTTCATTCGCACTTTTGTTAAAGAGCCCCTAAGCTTTTGCCAAATAAACCCGCAGTCCAAAGCGCCCCTGAGGAATACGTCAACGGATTTTGAAAACGTATTTCACCTCGGTATGATTTCAAGTACGCTTTCTGGTATTTACAAAATTGCCACTGAGTTTGTTTTGCTCATAAAATATTCGTTTTAACTCCGTTTTGACCCATTCAAATTTCGTTAGATTCATATTTACGAGCTCTACATGTTAGAAGTATTATTTCACTGTTTTGAAACTTTTTAATTTCGTGATCCTATTTAATTAATTACTTTTCTATATAAAATCTTAGAAAATTCATAACTTCTCCGTTTTAGCTCCGATTTTCGCGATCTTTACGTCTATGAAATCGTAGCGATGCGTAGAATCTTTTTATAAACTTTTCATACTGTTTTTATATGATTGGTGTACTGTTCTAATTGTAGCCTTGTTTGCTTCGTGTATGTTATCTCCGTTTGTTGTGTGATCGATGATCGAGTTTAGTCGATGAGCAATTCGTGGTGATCAAGAGTGCTCCAGTGATCAAGATCAGAGCCTTGGACAACTAGCAAGATCAGCAAGAGCAATTGGATTAAGGCAAGTATAGCATTTGGATTTTATTTCTGTGACCGTGATCCTGCGACTAGATTAATGTTAAGTAATAAATGATAAAAATGACTTTTTAGCAACTTGATGATTTATCTGTACGTGATTACCCGGGACAACAGTGCAACCATGAGGGCTATAATGGCTCTGGCTTTAGCTCAGTATGAAGACCTTTTCTAGCTTGTTAGAGGTTACCCGAAAGGGCGGAGGGGCTGAACCGTTTTGGGTATAGTGCGAGCCCCTGTCCTTATGTGTATAGGCTGCGCGTCATTGTGCCATTTGGAAGGGGGGTATCTATATCTGCGCGCAAAGGAAACCTTGCGGCCCTAACATGTTAGACGAACTTTTGAAAGGCTTCATAGTGATCCCTGCCGACCTTCCTTGGAAGTGGGTTAAGAGGCTGATCACCTCGGGCGAAAGGGTAAATCATGACTCATGGGTAAAGATGTACAACTTCGGCAGAGTGTAAAACTGGTATACTAGCCGAGCTCACGGTCAGGAGCGGCCTTGGGGACATCTACATTAAGGGTGATGAATCTTGTGTGTTAAATATGCTCATTGTTTATTGTTTAATACTCTACATTATTTATGTCACATTGATCATGAGATTGTGAGAGCTATACAATCTAGTTGCTATACTTGTGGAGTTCGACATGGACTCACTCTTGCTATTTCCCCCATACTTCAGGAGGAGTGTTAGGCTTGTGATCAACCAGTCAGTTGGATCCTGTAGAGTGAAGTTAATACCCGAAGTTGGAGTTATTTATCCGCTGTTTGCTATCAAAGGTTATCTCTTTCATACTAAGTACGTTATATATTTATGCATTGTCTTTTGATATTACCCCTTATTTGTAGCTATATGTGAGATTTGATTTCTAAAACTCATATATAGTGCATATCTGGTTTTGTCCTTAAAATCGGGTATTACACTTGGGAAGGGCGAAGCAATGCTTCTACGCCAACAGAGAGAAAAACACTACATGGAATATCTGCTCCACTCTTTTTCTAGCAAAGTTCTTTCCTATAGGCAAAACCAATGCCCTAGGTGTGCAAAGATCTCAACTTTTCAGCAACACAATGATGAACCTATCCCTCAGGCATGGGAACTCTTTCAAGATTACATATCAGAATGCCCTCACCATGGGAGGGAGGATTGGCTACTCATGTAGACATTCTATCATGGGCTTACCACTAGTGCTCATGAGAATATAGATGTAGCTGCTGGAGGATCGTTTTTGTCACTCACTATTCATGAAGCCACCACTCTTGTTGAGAAGATAGCTCCAAACCAGGGATGGAACAAAGAACGCACTCAAACACACAAGAGAGGAGGAATGCATCAAGTCAAAGAGGTGGACATGTTGTCTGCCAAGATGGACCTACTCATGAAGAAGCTTGACGAACGTGATCAACAGAAGAAGAATGAAGTCATGCTTACCCACGATTCACATATCACTTGTGAAGAGTGTGGAGGCACTGGCATGTCCTGAAGTCCAAGAGGATGTCAACTACATCAACAACAACACTAACTATCATCCTCAACAGAATCAAGGATGAAACCAATAGAATCAAGCGTGGAATCAACAACAAAGATCGAACTACTCAGGTAACTACCATGGTAATAATTTCAACCAACCACCTTTGAGAGAGATGATTGTTAATCAGAATAAAGTTATTATTATTACTCAGGTAGTTATTATTATTATTATTATTATTATTATTATTATTATTATTATTATTATTATTATTATTATTATATGATGCTATATTTTAGCTATATTCCTATTTCTTGTCATGTTCATTTCCTATTTGCACCCACAATTTCAGAGGCACCCATGTCCAACTTATTGCTTACATGATAGCCACACTCTTCTCTCTCCTCCCTTCTCTCATATACTTCATCAAAAATGATAACTTGCTTGGGTATAAGATTGTTATTGTACTTGCTCAAGTATATATTGTTCCACTAGTTTGATGGTTATATCTTTCTAATTGATATATGACTTTGTCGCATTTTTTTTAATTGGTATGATACAAATATAGATAGATGGATGCATGGATGGACGGATGGTTGAATAGATAGATCAACTGAATACAATCTGTAAATCTAGCTACCTAGCTTTTTTATATAAAATCTAGATATCTAGCTAGGTTAGTATTAGTATAGATAGATAGATAGATAGATAGATAGATAGATAGATATGGACCAAAGTCTCTTTTTTTAAGAGGTATGAACCCAGATCCCATGCATTATTTGGAATCGAGATAGATAAACCCAGATCTCATCTATAACTACCCAGCACATGCAGAGAGCACGGGTTGATATACTAGTATATTTCTAGTTAACAGGCTAGCTATAGCTAGATATAGATAGATTAGTGTTAGTTTAGACAGATAGAAAAAAATATCTAAATAGGTTGATAACTATAGACCCAAGTCTTTCTTTAAGATCAAATTAATTCCGGATCCTCCCATCCATTATTTGGAAACGAGATAGATATAAATGGATATGTGATAGGTCAATTATTCTGAATAAAATGGAGCGATGCACCAAAACAAACCATATACCAATGCAGGAGTAGCATATCTAATATTTGGATTTCGGATCCATTTCCATCCCGTAGGAAATGTAAATATATGGTATATATCGGCAACATCAGTTTCTCCATATCCATCAAGGATACAAACCTTCTTGTCAGTGCAGGCCACCGTCCTTCTATAACTACCCAGCACATACACCCTCCTTGAGCAGATACGAAGCACTCCTCTTCATTTGATCATGTCGTTCAGCAAGCAGGTTGCGGCGGCCGCCTTCGCCTTGGCCTTCCTCCTCCTCACTTCAGATCGTAAGTGTCCAGGAAACTCCTCCTCACTAGCTAATTGTTGCATTATAAAATTCTAAAAAGGGTTTACCGCTGTGGTTGCAGTTGCAGTTGGAGTTGCAGTTGCAGCAGCTGGAGCCGAAGAAGAAACAATAGCACCGTTAAACACATGTGAAACCCCAACCTGCATTCCCTGCTGGGGCCAAAACGCAATTTGCATTCCCGCTTGCGTTGCAATGCGCTTCACTGGCGGTTTCTGCAATGGTAAGAACTGCGTATGCACCAAGCCGTGCCTTGCGCAGTCAGAGACAGAGGCAGGTGGGCCAACACAGCAGCCGCCCGTGTGCATCAACTGATGGACGTACTATGTAGCTTGTTGGCCGCCAGCTTGCGGAGGAATGTAAAAATAAACTTTCAGTGTTAAAATAGAAATATATAAACAATCCAGGGCAGAGCTGGGTTACTTTGCCATGTATCAGATTCATGCTAGTTATTTGAAGGGTTGTCATCCGAATCTTTGACATATGTGTCGAGCAAGAGAAATTTATCGCAATTCTAAATTTATATGGTGTGGGTCTGGCCTCGTGTCGCTTTTGTTTGGACGAGATGATTTTTTTGTCTTGCGGCCATAGCACCATTTTGACAGTTTCATCCTTGCTTCCTTTAAAAAGATTTGTCTGTAGTGGTGCTATGTTTGGAACCACAAAAAATATAAGCTACTAAAGGCAAATAATTGGTAGTGGTGCTATGTTTGGAACCACAAAAATTATAAGCTACTAAAGGCAAAAAATTGGTTTTGATATATTACATTCACCCCTTAATACATCCCTCCACGGGCACATGCAGCAAGGCTTAATGCTCTGAACACCCTGTGACTAAAATCTATTTATATGGCCCAGCTCCACACATATGATGGGCCTGCATATATGTGGCTCCTCTCTTACAGTTTTGTTCTTGACACGTGAACGCTAACCTAGAAGTGCTGCGTTTGGAATAACAAAGTTTATAAGTTAGTCCTCACTCTCCTAAACTTCAAGGTGATACTAAGCCCACTAACTACAAGTACACATGTGCCATATGGACGATATGGGCTTACCCAACTTGCACATGCCCACAGCGCCGTGCGCCATGACCAGCAGCGTTACATGCTAGTGGTACCTTTGATTCTTTTTCCGTCATTCGCAGGTTACCGGTGGCGGCCACTGTGCGATGAAGGTCTTTGGTCAGGAAGCATGCAACTCGCGTAGTCAGGCTTGAACGAGTAACCAAAGGTGTCTAGGTGAAGGTCCTCACTTGGTCGGATTTGCCTTCACTCGGGTCAACACTACCGGACTCAGGAGTTTTGTCGAGAGTGCCCGAGGCACTCGACAAAGGCCATAAAGCATTCGACAAAGTTTTTGCCAAGTGCCACACTCGATGTACCTCACTAGGCAAAACTTTGATCAGCAAAGAGGACTTTTGTCAAGGGCTTTGTCTCGGGCACTCGCACTAGTAAAGAGAGATACTATACAGACGGTTCACAACCCCTTTGTACAGGCGGATTGACGAACCGCCAGTGGCTATAGGTCTGTGGAAATAAAAGTTTCCACGGGCGGTTAACTGAGAACCGCCTGTAGAAATCAATTTCTACAGGCGGTTCGGTTACGTGAACCGCCTATAGAATAGAAATCAATTTCTTCATGCGGTTCTCATAAACACACTGCCTGTGGTAAGATTTTCCAATTTAACCCAATTTCTAAATTTTAGCTGCAAACCCTATTTTCAATATTATATATATAATATATATAATATATATAATATATATATATATATATACATATATATTATATACATTAATATTGAAACTATGTTAGGCTAGAAGATTCAACCAATGCAACATGCAATATATTTATATATACCATTACTTTGTACATAAAATTATATTAATTACAAACATCACACATCAAAGTTTTTTTGTTTACGGACATCTGAGGTTTCACATCTGAAACCTCTGCTCTAATAACCCGATCGAGATAGCTTTAGCCTACTAATATCTCTTAGCGCTCTAAACTCAGGCTTTGCTAGGATGCTGGTCGGGTCGTGATATTTCCCTTCAGTGGGAATGGCTTCTCTCAAGAGGAAAGTGCAGAGGTCCTCAACTATGTTGTATAGAATAGCTTGAGTCACGCTCTTCGCCTTTTCCAACTCATGTTGCTGCGGAGGAAGTTAGAAACATCATAAATTTATAGTTCATAACACATGCTTAGCAACAAAAAATGACACAATTATATAAACGACTATTAGAGCATTACCTTAGAAGGGTTAGTTACATATCTTCCGGTCTCTCTCATGAACTCGCAGACGTAGAATCCACAGTGGACCGATCCGACTGGTTGCTTATGGCACTGATGTATGATGAAAAAGTGGATATTTATTAGTTGCAACATCGTCATATGCATCTTATATTTATAAGACAGCTTGTGATATTTTGGTACGTACCGGCCATTTATAAAATAATCTCAATAGCTGCCCCGGTTCTGATGAATCGCACCTTCCACCTTTGATCTTATAATTCCTATAGGCCCTATAGTATCGAATACACAATCCTCAAGTTATTCTGAAACTCTTATAAAAGTAGGTATGAATATTTAATTTACTCAGCTTACCGTTCCAAGTGTGTAATGAATTTTGCATAACTTGAAGGATCATAGTCTGCAGAGTCTAGGACTAGCACACGTCCTAGACTAGGATTAATGAGGAGGCAGATCCAGTGGTCCCTGAGAGAATCGAATTTATGATGCAAGTGCCCATTGAAATTACTAATACGACGATGAATACAAACTGACACTTATCCAAAGTTATATGGGGCCACAACACATTCTCGATCTTGATACCTGAGCAGTGCCAAGGTTATGTAGAGGTCGTACTTACATTCATAATCTAGTTGATTTTCATCTATTATCTTCTTACGCTCAGCGGGATCCAAACCTTGTAAGGAGTCGTGTTTGTCTATGATTCTGAAGTTGTGCTGCTCCTCGCATATCTTCATCGGGCTCAGATACGCAACCTTTTTACTGGCAGACCTATCCGGATCCGAACCGTACCGCATCTCTTGTTGTTCAAAATTCATTCTGCAATGAGCACATGTATGTTAGATGTTGAAAATTGATGCAACTCATGAATAATAACACAAGATAGTACGAGTGACACTTACAATACAAACACGGTTACCAGCTGCACGTCTAGTCTCCGGAGGTTCATCATTAGCCACATGTCCTTGAAGGTAACGATTGCCTTTGTATGCTCACAGTTGAATGCTTTTGGTGGTATAATCACATTGATCGTGTCAATGCCTACAGAAGCTGCTCTCATATACCAGTCATGCATCCTTTTTATACCAGCTGGGATCTTTTTGAGATTGTCCCAACTAAGTAGTGGTCTGCGAGGCTCATATTTAGTAGGGACAAATTTGTAATCATCCTTCGTTGGTGGCCTCATATTGACAATACGTGTTTCAAAACTTTTCGACCCCTCCCTCTCATGCTCTACCAATTCAACAAGTTTTGAAGTGCGGCTCCTTGCAATTCCGGACAAAAATAGAGTCGTACCAGCGGCCTTCTTCTTTGGCTCGTACGGGGAAACCAATTTGGGGACCGAGAATTTTGTTTTTTTTTGGTTGCGGTGGTGTCTTATCATCATTTTTGGGTGCCGGTGGTGTGGAAGATTGTGGTGTTGAAGCATGGGCTTTAGGTGATGGTGGTGAAGCCTGGTGTTTAGGTGATGGTGGGGGAGTGGGTTTTGATGGTGGCGTGGATGGTGGTTGAGGCATTATTGGTGATGGTGGTGGTGGGATTGTGGATGCAAGATTGGAGAGGTTGGTGGAGTGGGAAGAGATGTGGGATAGGATGACTCCTGAGTCTGCGGCACTTCTCGGGGTGATGGTTCTGGTAGTTGAGACAGCAGGACGTCCCGTCGTCCCGTCGAGGCCAAAGAATAAAATTCTTGATAGCTTGTCCCAGTTTCTCAATGCCCTCGGGACCGGGAATGTCTAGCATGTCGTCTCATATCCTTGGACAACTGTCACCACTTCCACCTTGCAGTAATCCTCAGGGATCTCACTACTATGGAATTGACGCCCCAGGATCGCAAGTCCTGTGGCTACTTCCCTTGTACGGTTATTGTTAAAACCATACCTTATGACTAGGGAGCAAGGCACAGGACTATTGATCTCATCAACTGGATAGCGGACCTTGTCTCCGGTAGACGCAATACTGCTTGAGACGACTGGAGCTTGTTCTGTTGTTGTCGGGGCGACGACTAGCTGCATTTGAGGAGGCTGCTGGCCACTTAATTGGCTAGACATTGCAGCCGCCAATCGATGCATCAACTCAGGAGGAGGATTGGAGATGATTTTAGACATCACCTCTTCGACTTCTCTCTTAGCCTCCTCCTTAAAATAATTAGACATTTCTTCCTTGTAGCGATCCCGTTTCCTATACATTGCTTTCCACTCTGGTCCAAATCCTTCTTTCCATCCTTCTTTGGATGAGATGCCTTGTACACGACCAGGATGCTCTGGGTTACCCAGAGCAACAGTAAGGACATCTTTCTCCCTTTGAGGCTTAAATTCGCCCGCTTGCTGCTTAGCTGCCACCGCGAAAATATTCTTCGCTGCCTCTTCGACCATTGGGTTAGAAAATGATAAGCCAAACTTGGCTTCCTTTGCCGGTACACGAGCACGAACCCACCTCTAGCCCCTACGACCAAGTTGGTCAGAGAGCGCTGGCAGACCCTTAGCCCTCTGCGCTTCATCCTCTTGCTCCGATTGGGCAAGCTTGCACTGGTAACCACCTGTGCCTAGGTGGTGGTGGTACTTGTTCCTTTTTGCGAGCTCGGATTTGGATTCGCTCAAAGCTTTGAACTCCTCGGTACTCCTCTGCTCTAGAAACACCGCCCACTGACCAGCAGAGATTTTATACCTTTTTGTCGGGTCTAACCCTTTCTTTGCCCACTTAGAATTCAACTCAGACTTGTAATTCCTAAACATGATTCCCCACTACTTTAATGTGTACTCCTTTACTAGATCTTCTGAACCCTGAAGTAAAACAAACCTTGTAAGTAGCTTGTCCCACATTCTTCTGATTTTATTTTGGTCCACTTTTGCCCACTCCCTGACTGTGATGTCAAGATGGTCCCTAACTAAGAATCCAAGTGCGTTACGCCACTTAGGTAAGGCCTCTGGAGGAGCTAGGGGTTGTCCTGTCGTGCTCACATCTGTAATTCTAAACGTTACTTTTGGAAACTGATTCAATCCTCTGTCACCTCGTTTCCTTTTCCTGTCATCAGTCTTCTCGGTGGTCTTCTCGGTGGTTGTCTTCGTCATCGGCTCGGGTGCACCTTCATGTGTGAATTCTTCCTGGGATAGGATCTCTTTCGGTTCATTAAACTGAGATAACACCTCCTGTTCATGTTAAAAGTTAAACACATAAATCATTCTTGTACATATACTGAGGGACATAAAAGTTAGAAAGATTTAATTATGGATGAGTAATTCATCACCTCATCTCCTTCTGGAATGTAATCAGGGTCACGTTCTAATTCACGACGAGCGTTCCTCTCTATGCGAGGATCTGGAATGTCGCTAGGGGAGGTCTCGTACGAAGGACTTGATTCACGTTCTTTTCCATGCTCTGTGTGGTCCGACCCTTGTGCTTGCTTAGTGTTGTGTGACTCTTGCACCTTCTCTATGTGGTCCGAATCTTTTTCCGGTGCTTGGTCGATGCGGTCAGACCCTGACGCTTGGTTTGGGGTTGGAGAAATCATCGTGATAATCTATACAAATAATTACTTAGCATATGCATCATGCATTATAAATAGTTGCATATATAAATAATTGCATTGTTTATTATTTTTATACATATATATATACATATATAAATAATTTCATTGTAAATAATTGCATTATAAATAATTGCATTATAAAAAAGAAATAATAATTACTTAGCATATGCATAATGTATATACATAGATACTTAAACTAAAAGTAAATATTAATTGTTTATTATTTTTATACATATATATATAATTGCATTGTAAATAATTACATTATAAATAATTGCATTATAAAAAAGAAATAATAACTACTTAGCATATGCATAATGTATATACAGAGATACTTAAACTAAAAGTAAATTTTAATTGTTTTTTATTTTTATACATATATATAATTGCATTGTAAATAATTGAATTATAAATAATTGCATTATAAAAAAGAAATAATAACTAGTTAGGATAATTATTTAGGACAACTAATAATTATTTAGGACAATTAATAATTATAGGAAAAATAGAACATCATATACACTTATTTAGGACAATTAATAATTAATAATTATTTAGGACAATTAATAATTATTTAGGACAATTAATAATTAATAATACATCATATAAATTTATTTAGGACAATTAATAATTATTTAGTATAATTATATATCATATACATCATATACATCATATAAGAAAAATAAGAAATAAGAAAAATAAAAAAACTGGCCGCTAGTGGGCCGGCCCAGCTGCGCAGGCGGCCCACCGGCCCCTGCCCCTCCCCCTCGCCCTCTCCACCGGCTGCAGCAAGCACGCCGCCGCCGCCTCGGTTGAGGAGCCCTGACACTCCTCCGAGGCGGCTGCGCGCAGCACCCGAGGCTTCCCCGCGTGGAGCTGCAGCCGCAGCCGTAGCCCTGCCCCCGACGACGGCCGTCCAGCCGCCTTTGGCCACGCCGCCGGCGGCGAGCAGTGGCCGCACACGCGGTGCCTCCCTCTCCCCGGCCCCGTGCGCTCCCATGGCGACCGAGCGAGCTTATCTCGACGGGAACAACGACGGGTGACAGATGCTCGACTGAGAACGACACGCGACGGATCCAGATGCTCGACGAAAAATTTCAGCTACCTGCCGGCGTGGATTCGAACTTCTAGTGCGCCTTCAGACTTAGAAAATTTCGGGGGTCTGCACGCGGCCTTTATATGGCCTCCAATTCTACAGGCGGTGGGCAATGCCAACCGCCTGTAGAAAATAATTTCTACTGGCGGTTGGCATTGACCACCGCATGTAGAAATAGCACTATACAGGCGGTCAATACCACCCGTCTGTACAAAACATTTTGTAATTTTTTTATTATTATTGTTTTCTATATTTTTGGTAACTATTTTTATTGCATATTGATATTATAATATAATAATATTTTAACATAATTATTTCTATATTCTATATTTGTAACATAATTATATTGTTTATATGTTAT
Organism: Sorghum bicolor; assembly: GCF_000003195.3. Taxonomy (NCBI): domain Eukaryota; kingdom Viridiplantae; phylum Streptophyta; class Magnoliopsida; order Poales; family Poaceae; genus Sorghum; species Sorghum bicolor. The sequence continues at coordinate 62,442,009 of NC_012874.2, forward strand.
TTGTATAATGATATTATAATATAATTATATTGTTTCACACCTATATATTATTTTTATAATATTTTAAATTTCAAATGCATATTGCATATTGTATGAAAGGTAGAGCTTGATGAGCTCTAACTCCTCTGTATTCAAAACTTTTTCATTTGAGGTCTTCTAATGCCTAGTTTGACCTAGTTTGACCAAGTCAAATTTTGAAATTTCAGATTACCACAGCTACACACACGTTTTTGAAACCCGAGACGTCCCCAACTCAAAAAGTCATAAATACAAAGTTTGTTCCACTCATTAAGATATACATTTCATACATAGGACATTTTTGCATTTAACAAAGCATTTCAACAGTGTAGTTCTAAATCCACAAGTCTCACATATAGTTTCGTAAACTTTGTGTGAGATTCAACACTTTGTGACTAGAGTTTACCAATCCTTTCCCAAATGCCAAAATATCATATGTATGGAATGTGTATCTTGAGGAGCTCTAACACCCATATATTCAAAAGTTTTCATTTGAGGTCATTTAGTGCCTAGTTTGACCTAGTTTGACCAAGTCAAATCTTGGATTTTTTTTCTGAAAAGTCACTTTGACGGACCCTTGGTAGTCTCAGATACAAAAGTCATGAATACAAAGTTTGTCCAGCTCATCAAGATACACATTGTGTGTAATGGTCAACTTTTCATCTGAGACAGTTTGGACCACTCAAATTTTGAAATTTCAAATTTCCACAGCTACACACACGTTTTGAAACCCGATACGTCCCCAACTCGAAAAGTCATGAATACAAAGTTTGTTCCACTCAGCAAGATATACATTTCATACATAGGACATTTTTGCATTTGACAAAGTGTTTCAAAAGTGTAGTTCTAAATCCACAAGTCTCACATATAGTTTCATAAAGTTTGTGTGAGATTTAAGACTTTGTGACTAGAGTTTACCAATCCATTCCCAAATGCCAAAATATCCTATGTATGGAATGTGTGTCTTGAGGAGCTCTAACACCCATGTATTCAAAAGTTTTTCATTTGAGGTCATTTAGTGTCTAGTTTGACCTAGTTTGACCAAGTCAAATCTTGGATTTTTTCTAAAAAGTCACTTTGACCAGACCCTTGGTAGTCTGAGATACAAAAGTCATGAATACAAAGTTTGTCCAGTTCATCAAGATACACATTGTGTGTAATGGTCAACTTTTCATCTGAGAGAGTTTGGACCACTCAAATTTTGAAATTTCAAATTTCCACAGCTACACACACATTTTCGAAACCCGAGACGTCCCCAACTCAAAAAGTCATGAATACAAAGTTTGTTCCACTCATCAAGATATACATTTCATACATAGAACATTTTTGCATTTGACAAAGCATTACAAAAGTATAGTTCTAAATCCACAGATCTCACATATAGTTTCATAAAGTTTGTGTGAGATTCACATACATTTCATACCAGAGTTTACATGATGAATCACACATACAATCTAGGCCGCTACTATTCTTCCTTGTCCATCAGGGCGCACCCATGGCAAAGAACTCTGTGGGATGCTTCGCTCAATATTTTTTATCTTCACAGGATGGTCCACAAAGAGGGACATATCACTGAACTGGTTAAAATCCTCCAGATCCGATACACCGTCAACTCCAACAGCTTGTTGCATTCTTGGAAAAACTACATGCTTCGGTTTGTCAGTACTTTTCTTCTCATTCTTAGAAAGGATCTGTTCAGCATAGAAAACTTGTGCAACACGATTAGCAAGGATCCACGGGTCATCTTTATATCCCACCTTACTTAGATCAAGAACTCTGGCCCCATAATTATCCACTGTGACATATTTATCTTCAACCCATTGACATCAAAACACAGGGATCTGAAATGTACCATAGTCTAGTTCCCATATGTCCTCGATGAAGCCAAAGTATGTAATAATATCACCAATTTTGTCATCTATGGCCTCGCATCGAACACCACTATTTTGTGTCATGCTCTTTTGGTCCTTGGACTTGGTATGAAATATGAATCCACTTATGTCATAGGTTTGCCATGTTATGACTTGGCGTGATGGTCCAGATGCCAAAGCCTTGATGGTTTGTTTCTCAATTGTTTCCCCATATGGAATGTCCTGCTCCCTTAACCATGTGTACAACTGTTTCTTGTGTTCCTTCATTACCCAATCCTCTGTTTGCCTAGGATTATGTTCTCGAAGCTCATTCATGTGTTGTTCAATCAAATGCTCCATTATCGAGAGCTAATGTAAGATGTTGTGATGTGCCTCAAGTACTGTATTGTAATCTGGTGGGATGAATGATTTCTGTCCAATCCTCCCACACCCATGTACCCTACCCTCATGTCTTAACGGAGGAAAACCTATTGCAACCTGGTCTTTTAGGACATTATTGGCACAACATGTTCACTCTGGGGTGTGTCGTGGAAAAACTGATCAGCAGGCACGCCTGGACCATCGGTGTCGATGTGTGCTGGGTCCCCAACTCTATAAGGCGCTGAGCTACCCTCTTCATGCTTTGTCCAAATCAAGTAATCCTTCATAAATTCTTGGTAGACTATATGAGAAATGATTACTTCAGTATCTTCAAATAGAAGAATATTTCTGCAGTCGTAGCATGGACAATATATATGCTTCGTCTTTGTTCTCAAATCATGTGGTTCTTAGCGGCATCAACAAACCTATGCACCTCGGGTATATATATGATGGATCTAGTCTTGATAAGTTATGCATCTATAAAGACCTCTCCATCATGACCTGTTGAAAAATTAGTAAATTAATTGAAATATTATCTAGGAATAGTTGTTATCAAAAATAAAAGAACACCTAATAGTTAAATCAAATTAAAAAAGTAAATCAAGTATCAAAAATAAAGACAAAACCCTAAATATATATCTTTATATCACTAAAATAAATTTGAGAAGGAACTAAATATATATCTTTATAACACAAAAATAAATTTGACAAGGTACAAAAACACTGTTGATTGAAACTAAATATATATCTTTATATCAATAAAATAAATTTGAGAAGGAAACTTGGAAATGAAGAGAGGAGAGGCAACATCTTAAGCAACCTCATTCATGAAAAATGCTTATTGCATAATTAAATAAAATTTACATAAAAAATAACATCCTAAACAATATAATTTAAAAAACTAAAAAGAAAACTTATCTTTCTCTCTCTTCCCAAGCATGGAAACACCATTCATGTAAACTACTACATATATATTTCTTGGATTCACTAATTAGAGAAGGAAACATAAAAAAGAAGAGAGGAGAGGCATCTTCTAACCATCTTAAGCAACCTCATTTGAGCAAATATAGACCATACCTAGCTATTCTACTCTCTCCCTCTCATGGTGAAACCCTAGATCCAAAAAGTAGCTCAAATTGAGCAAGAGGGCACAAAAAGAGGCATTAGAGGCATCAACTAACCTTTCTTAGCCACCTCCTTCCAAGAAATGAAGATCAAAACCAATCCCTTGTATTTTGGAAAATCTGGACCTCCAAGATGGGCTGCAATGGAAGGTGGCTGCGAGCTACAGTTCTGCCCGAGGAGGAAGAAGGGGGGCTGGGGATATTTATAGGAAGATAAATCACAGGCTGTTTGTTATGTGAACCTCCTGTGTAAATCTATTAACACAGGCGGTTCACATAACTGAACCGCCTGTGTAAATGGTTCATTTACACACACGGTTCATTTATGTGAACCGCCTGTGTTAATAGATTTACACAGGCGGTTTACATAACTGAACCGCCTGTGTAAATAAACCATTTACACAGGCGGTTTTCTTATAATAACCGCCTGTACTAAGCCTTTTATACATGCGGTTTTCAATTCTGGCCGTACAAATTTACAACACAGGCGCATTATAATTAAAACCGCCTGTGCAAATGTTTTACCCCCGCCGGCTTAGAACCTCTGTGTACTAGTGTCGGCAAAGCCTTTGTTGGCAAAAAAAAGTGACATGGACGGAGCCAAGACAGTAGCAGAGGGTTTGCCGAGTGCCAAGATGGCGAGGCACTCGACAAAGACATTGTGTTTTTTTTGAAAAATGGTTTGTCGAGTGCGAACCTGTAGGCACTCCGCAAAGTCCTCATTTTTTTTTGAAAAAAATGCTTTGCCGAGTGCCACCATGTAGGCAGGTGGCACTTGGCAAGCATGTCGATTTTATTTTATTTTTTAAAAAAAGCTTTGTCGAGTGTTATGGCCACTGCACCCGACAAAGTGGGCACTTTGCTGAGTGCTATGACCGTAGTTTTGTTTACCATCAATCCAAGGGAAGTAGCGTTGTATGCTATGATGGTTTGGATGTGTGTCTCGTAATGCATGTCCTTCATGAGTTTATTACAAGCTTACTGAGCCACCCTAGTTGTCGTGGGCTCAAATTCTTGCTCGCATCTTAAAAAATCCAGTATATAGACACGATGTATCCGGTCATTATTTACATATTGTTCAATGAATGTGATGTATTGAGCAATGTAGTGCGAGAAAGTCTTAACATAGCTGGCCACCACCCACACCACCTTGTTGGGGAATTGCTTGCAAACCGGGTCTGGTAGATTGGTTTTGCAGGCGACGTAGTGCTCAAGCGTGTAGGCCAGCTCCTACTTTCCAGAATATTCAACCAGGCCAGGAAACCATACCCCGCACAAAACACCTACAATGCCAGGGACCTTGCGGCACAACCTGACAACTCCTGCCCAAGTGATTAAGAAAAAATATTAGTTTCTATTGTGGTTTTCAACATAACAAATGCAAAAGTAGTAGTAACTTGTAAAGTTACTTACCTAGACCTAGTGGATCGAATAATTGAGCGACGCTCCGGAGGTATCGGTCACCTCAGGAGGGTCAAGGGACCTCGCAACCAGACACATGGCTCTGCTCCAGAGGAAGCAGAACCCCTTGCCACCTCCTCCTCATCCTCATCCTCCCCCTGTCCCTCTTCATCCTCCCCCTGCTCCTCCTTTGTCCTCCTACTGCTCCTCCTCCTAGTCCTCTTCCTCCTGCTACTCCACCCGCTCCTCCTCCCGCTCCCACTGCCACTCCGCTCTTGTTCATGCTCCCTCTCAAGAGTGCTCCTACTCCTGCTCCTCCTCCTCCTCCTTCTGGTCCTTGTCCTACTGCTCCCTGACTGCTCTGTTGCATTTGTCCGTCTTTGGTAAAGGCACCTGATGTTCCCCATACCACCCACCATCTTTGTTCAATCACCTTCAATTAAAAAGTGAAAACCAATAAGTATAGATAAACAAGACATACAGAAAGAGATGCAAAATAACAAAACATAATTAGAAAATAACATAGTGTTGTATGTATTAGAAATAATCATCATGATTGGGATTAGCTGGATCATCAGTCTCATCATCACTATCAGCCATGTCGATATAATCATTAATATCTGAAGGAGCAATGTTGTCATCACTGTCATTGTCTAAATGTAATCAGTGAAGTAATTCTAAGTCCTTCACATTTTGAACCTCATCTCCAGCATCCTTGTGAACAATCCTTTCATTGTCTACTTCCATTCTGATCGCTTTGATTAAGTCTATCTCAAAAGTCCCTTCTAGCACCTCTTCTTGTAAGAACTATCTGTCATATGTGTTTGGGTCCAAGTTGTAATCTTTATTGTTTGGGATAGGTAGTTTACCATGTGGCAGTGCCTTGTACACAACATCCCAGAACCTAAGACATTCATCGGTTTGGCACGGGTATGAGAGATAATAAACTTGTGTGTCCTATTGAGCCACAATATAGACATCATCTCCTGGTAAGACATAATTATATTTAATTTCAACTAGCCCAAAATTAGTGGTCCTAGTTACTTCAAGATCAAATCAATGGTATTTGATTATGATAGGATTAAGTGGTTTGCAACCATGAAATGTGAGTTCATATATTTCTTCAATTCTTCCTTGATACTCGACCCATCAAGGCCGGGCATAAAAACACCTCTATTTGTGGTTCTTCGATTGGGCCGACTCTACTCGTTCCTTGTTGTGTGGAAGCGATATCCATTCACGTCATAACTGGTAAAAGAGTTGACCCTATAGGCACAACCATCGGCATCCTGTCTCAACTCGGCACTCATTGACGCATCGGTAAATGACTTGACCCTATATTCATGCTAGGAAGGTTGCCACCATAGTATGTTGTTGTGAAGCATGACACCTCCTTTAGGATGTATGCCTCTACAATGGAAGCCTCCATTTTGCTTTTATTTTTGGATTTAGTTCAATGAACCTTTAGACTTCTCTCAATTAGATAGCACCAAGGGCCCTGCACTTGCCCCCCAACATGCCTTATACGAGAGGTGCAAAATCAAATGTTGCATTAGATTCAAGAAGCTAGGTGGAAATATCTTCTCCAACTTACAAAGAAACACATGTGTCATTCTTTCCAAGTCTGCAATCATGGTCTGAGATAACTCCTTGGCACAAAGCTGGCGGAAGGATTTGCTCAACTCCGCTAGCACTAGCCAGACATGCTCAGGGACATAGCCTCAAACCATCACCGGAAGAAGCCTCTCAAGCCATATGCGGTAGTCATGACTCTTGAGCCCTTTGATTCGCATAGTAGATAAGTTCACTCCCTCCTTAGATTCCCTGCATACCCATCAAGGAACAGTAACATTTGGAACCATTCTAGCACTTCCCTACTTTTTGGCCTTTTCAAGACAAATTTGGCCTTAGGCTTTCTCCATGTCTTACCACCTCTAGGAGCCTGCATTCTTGCTTTGGTCTATCACATAATGTTTCCGGATCCACTCTAGCCATTTTGTTGTCCTTTGTCTTATTAGAAGTGTCCATGATTGTTTCCCAAAGTGTCTTGATGACATTCTTTTTAGTGTGCATTATATCATTGTTATGTGGAGGGAGATGGTCATCAAAATAGGGGAGCCTCAACAAGCCTGACTTATGAGTCCATGCATATTCCTCACCATATCCCACAAAACAACCTTCTTGTTGATTGACCACAAGAGCATCTATCTGAGCACGAACCATGGCACCATTCATCATCTGTGGTGCAGGGTCTGTAACTACAGCACCTTTCATAACGTTCTTGATGGATGGTCAAGAGGGAGGAGTTGTCGATGTTTGATGAATGAAGAAGACTTGCCCCCTTCCACAAACAAAAGAACTTCAGAGCTGTATTGCATACTAGGCATGGGAACTTTTCGTGAACACACTAGGCGTAGAATATCCCATATGCTAGGAAGTCATGTAAGGAGTAGTGGTACCAAACATGCATTTTGAAGTTTCTCTTTGTAGCTCAGTTGTACGTCCGTACCCCTTTCTCCCAAGCATGGACCAATTCATCAATCACAGGCTCCATGAATACACCCATATTATTCCCTAGGTGTTCAAGAATTATCAATGATAAGAATATGTCCTATCGCTGGAAGATGATGCTAGGGGGGAGAGTGAGGGGGATAATGAACATGGGTCAACAAGTGTATGGGGCTAGCAACATTCCATAAGGATTCAACCCATCTGTTACTAGTGCAACACAAAAATTACTAGCCTATAGAGCTTTCTCACAATCAATCCCATCAAAGTGGGGTCCATGCTACACCATCAAATGGTTGTACCACCTTCTCAAGATTGTAGCGATGTCCATTTTTGTGCCATGTCATCTGTTTTGTGATTTCCTTAGTCATGTATATCTGTTGGACTTGGTACAAACAGAAGGTACTATAGCATTTTCATGGGGATGTCAAGCTACCTCTTCTAACCATCACCAGAGTTTACCTCCATGAACCTAGAGGATCCACACTTTGCACAGTACTTTGCTTCGGCATGTTCTTTCCTAAATAGGATGCACCCCTACTGGTAAACATGTATTGCTCATATGGCATCTTGAGTGCACGAAAGAGTTTTTGTGACTCGCACATGCTCTTTAGCAGAATGTGACCCTCCAGAAGTAGGCTGGCAATAACTATCAACATAGCATCAAAGCATTCTTGACTCATGCTAAACTAGAACTTTAAGGCCATTACACGTCCAATGCCATCCAGTTGAGAAACCTTCTGTCTGTGAAGGGGTTTTAGTGCCACAGACAACATGTCATAATACTCCTTTGCGGTAGCCTCCAGCTCCTCGCTACATCCTTCAGTGAAGTGTGCTTCGCGATAGTCATTTAACATGTCTCCTACCCTGCCATCAGCATCATAATCCTCGACATGTGGTCTCACAATCTCCTCTCTCATACGATCGACTTCACCATGGTAGATCCAGTAGGTATAGTCTATCGTAAATTCAAACTTGTAAAGATTTTTACCAATGACCTCCTTTGTTTTCAACGTGCGTTTGCATGATTGCTACAGGGACATCAAGTGGCACAGGATCCTTTAGCCTTAGCAAATGCAAGTTCCAAGAAAGCATTAGTCTTCTTAACCCATTCCTCGAAGAACTCAGTCTCATTTGAGCGGCGCATGTACATCCACTCATGGTCATCCATCCTCTAACATATCATGGAGTAATATAAGAATCAAATGCATTTACATGATGTTCCTACTATCTAATGGGTGAAGATAGGTCCTAATCCCACCCAAGGATGCGTAGATGGGGTTAGTCTCCAAGCTCTACTCTGATCCCAGATAGAATTTTGGTAGGACCTCCCCGCTGTTCTCCAAACACACGACATGGTAGGGAGATTGTGTAAACAGAGAACAACAGGGAGGTGATGCCAAAACTTGATCGGAATAGACCATGGAAACTAACCCCATCAATGTATCCTTGGGCTATTAAAAAATGTAGACAATTCAAAACAGATGCAGTTATAGATATGAAAAGATCTACATCCTTCCATTTGTATCTCTTTTGAATGGGAGACACCTAACTAGGTTACATGATCTATGATCATGATACAGAAAGAGGGGTTTTACCTTGGGTGGCGGTGGAGTTAGGCTAGCGAGACCATGGTGAGTTGGTGTAGGGGTGAGGTGACGCGGTGCAGGTAGACCCACAGCGGCACTAAAGAGGATCAGGGTTTCTTGTTTCTCTAGTGAGGTCGAGCGGCGCTCGATACTCTGGCTCGGCTCCGGTGAGCTCTTCTCTACTCCTTTCTCCCCTTCCTTCCCCTACAAAAAAGGAACATAATAGTGTCAATTGAAAATTTTTGTACCATCTCCCCTACATGGTGAGGTTTCCAAAACCTACAAGAAAACAACAACACAATGGCTGACAACCACTATGTTGAAAACACTAGCACGATTGGCGACAACCATATTCATGCTATGCATGTACCTAATGCAAGCCATCAAGATTCACACACCACGCTTCGGGGACTGGGGCATACCCGATGGATGCTGAGGCTGGGGTAGGCGGCGTTGGGGGTAGGGTCACCATCGTTGGGGTTGGGGCAACATCAAGGCTATGTCGGGCGATGCATGGGCCGCGGTTGATGGCGCTAGGGTGGGCGGATGGCATCGGGACCTGGGTGGTCGACGTCCATGCCGTGGTGATGTCGGGGCCAGGTCAGCCGGGCAACGTCGAGCGGGGTGGCCTCTGGGGCGGGCATGAGGTGGCGTTGTGGTCGAAAGGGGCGCAGCTGCTTTGGTGTGGCTACTAGGCCGGGTGCTGGTGACATTGGTGTGGGGCACGACGCTACAGCGGAGCACGACCATTGCGGCAACGGGCCACACGGTGGCCCAGGGTGGGGATGGCACGGGGTTGGGGCGGGGATGCCTAGGGTTTTTTGCGACGAGGGGATGGCCAAGGGTGGGGATGATACTGTGTGTGTGTGGCTGCGCCGATCACGTGCTAAGCTATTTTTCCCATGTTTGCCAAGTTCTCATGATCTGGCACTCGTCAAACAATGTTTTTTTGAAAAAAAAAATCCTTGTGTATTTTTTCTTTAAAAATCTCATGCAAAGCCACTTATTGTCGAGTGCTAGATCGCAGGCACTGTTGACACTTCTAACACCACTTTATATACTAGGTTGTCATCCCTAGAATGGTTCGAGAAGTGTTGGTATTTATAAATGTAATTACTCCTCTAGAATAAATATGAAATCCACAAGTGCACAAATAAAATACCATTGTAGCACTTCCCTAGAAAATATTTTAGGTATCATTATTTATATTTTAGCTCAGGGAAGAGCCAAGGACTTAAACTAGAGATGAACTTGTAAAATATGAATACTTGTGAGAGATCAATCACACAGTCACTTACTTTGGCAGGGGTAAGCCACAAATAAATATAGTAAATTATAAGCTCAAAGGATAACACATGCAGAGATTAGATATAGACTACTCATCATAAAGGTAGGTTGATAAGAGATTAGTCAAGAGATTGAATTCCTAGGTAGGTTCTAGTCCACTAAGTCTTTTATCTACTCTAGCTCATACACAATCATATATAGCACAAATGACTCTTTATCTATGTATAAGGAACAACACTAAAGAAAGCTAGAACATAGCAAGACTTCCCATGTAATACCAATTTTGCTAGTCCAATCAATAGGGGTGGACTATATAAGACTCAATGAAACTGTCACTTCCACGATCTACCACATGACCCAGCCAATAGGATGCATTTGCAGGTAAACAACATCTAAGCACCATGCTTACATGTAATTTAACAATTAACCCCCTCAATAAAAGAGCTAAGCGCTTTGCAAACATATACATAAACTTACAATCAATCATATCTATATCAAATATACTACCAGAGCAAACTAGGAACATAATAAATCGAAACATAATAATATTTAGAATAAAGTTGTAGAGAGGGATACAAGATAGTACCAAACTTGATGACAATGATCCAAAATCCCAAGCACAATTGCTCAACTCTTCTTAAACCTAGCTAGTCTAAACCTATGTAGAACTTGAAGAATTAGAGTAGCTATTCTAATTCTCTGGTGGAGAGAAATACTCTAAACCCTAGCTCTGTTGATGGCTATCTCTAGTGAATGAATCCACCTCAACCCAGGGGTCAAGGCCTTGCCTATATAGCCTTCTCCAAAAAAACATCAGTCGTCAGATCAAACCGACCTTAATGGACGATTATTATTGATGCTCAAAGGCGGTGGAGGAGCGATCCGTGAACCTCCTCATTAGCCACAGGGGGAGGGTGTTGATATTTGGTAACGCAATAAGGAAATGATCCGCAAGCGCACGGATATCGGTGAGCATTTCACCCGAGAGGTTTTCCAGAGTATCGTATTTATATTTTTACCACTGGGAGAAAGGGTGCATCTAACTAACCAAATCTATTGCTACTATCCCTTTAGGCTACAAAGAATGTTTCTCGATGTGAGTGATGTATAGAGAAGACTGCAACCGTAGTCTCGTTCTAACCTTAGTAAGGATGATCTACTATTCTATTGGGGAAGCTTACAGAATCTAGACACCACAAAGGATGTTCGACCCGCACCTATAAACCCTACCCGTCCTGCTAACAAGATATGGGATACAAAGGTAACTCGGAAATGTCACGTTCCTCGCTACTACCACGGTCCAGCTAGTCAGGGGATATCTATGAGTACCCTAGCCTAAACACCTTACGCTAGCAATGATTACTCTAATACTCAACCGGAAGAGGATTAAAGTAAACTCATAAACTAAAGAACAATAAAACAAGAACTTACTAGAATTAGAAGTCGAATTACTGAAGAATCTTAGAAGCAAGCCTTGGGTTAGGAGACTTGATCCCGCAGGTACAACTCGGAGTAGACACCGACAGGCCGGCCTTCCTCCGATCTACACCTCCACTCTATCTCTCTCAATCTAGTAGAAACTAGAAGATCTATTTCTACTTACATTGGTTGCTAAGCCTAAAAAGAAATATTATTTAGAGAAGAGGTTTTCCTTCGAGGACACCCCTCAACTCTATGATAACTTCTTGTCTTCTCCAGGGGCCAGGGGGTCTCCTTATATAGTCCTCCTCCTCTATGCGTTTTTGGGTCGGTAGGCGATGTGGTACTACGTTATCCTTGATCCTTTAGGTCGGTGGAACATCGTGTGCGAAGAGAGTCCCGAACGGAGTCCAGAGGTGGGCGGGCGCCCAGGTCCTCAGGGCGGTGTTGGGTATTCTTAACATCATTACCAAAAGTAGACTAAGTTCTCTAAATCTAGTAACGGTGCCAAAAATGCCAAACCTATCCCTCACACCACTTAAGCCAAGTTGTCATCCCCAGCATGACATGAGAGACGCGGTATTGAAATATGCAATTGCTCTTCTAAATAAATAATAAATGGGATCTGCAAGCGCACAGATTAATACCGATGTAGCATTTTAACCGGGAAGTACTCCAGGTATCGTTATTTATATTTTTACCACTAGGAAGGGATTAGCAATCATCACTATTGATTACAGAATAGAATATGAGATTGAGCATTTATCATTGCATGTATAATTGAGAACATTTATATCTAACTCTTCATACAGGGATAAGTGTCACATAAAGGATATATGAAATAATAATAGTGACAAGGATAACTAATCTGATCTAGCCACATAATAAATATGATAAGCACCTCAATTAGATACTCTAGAAAGTCATTAGCATGTTATTAGAACGAACTACAAGAATATTCCCTAAATTATTCTCAACTATATAGTCTAGCATTATCATAACTAGTGCAAGCATATTTAGCAATCATTGTGAGACAAGACTACGCCCATGCATAGTGATATTAGCAAGGAATATGAGAAACATAGCAATCACTCCCCTGTAATAATGTTGCTCTGCCAGCCCAATACACGAGAGGGGGACTATATAAGAATCAATGAAGCTGTCACTATCACGAACTACCCCACGATCTGGCATATTGGGTACAATCGCAGATAAATACGGTATAAGCACCACGCCTACACAATATCTATCATTTACCCATGGATCCGATGGATAAACTCTATACGATCCTAAGCATGTATATAGATCGAATCTAACTAAGCCAAGTACATAACTATGATAAACTAAGAACAATATAATCTTGAATATAAGCAAGTAGAGCAAAGTCATAAACAATATATTGAAGTAGAACAAAGTCATATTCATAATATTGAAGAACAAAGATAATTAGAATGCAATTAGAAGCACAATTAGAGAATTACCAAGAATCCTCTTGACAGATCCGGAAACCAATCGAAGATTGACTCCTTCTAGTTCTAATCCTATGTAGCTATGCTAATCTAGATATCTAATTGATGTGGTGGCTCTAATCTTGATCAGAGGCTTCTTCTTCCTTGATGGAACAATGAATTAGGGTTGAGAGGCTCTCTCCTCCAGGGGCCAGGGGGTCTGGTTTTATAATCCCTTCAAGTGAATATGGGCCATTGGATCAAACCGACATAGATTGTATGGTTTAGATTCATCCTTTAGGTCGGTGGAGATCTCCCATGAAGCAGAGTCCTGATTGGACTCCCAGAGGGGGCGGGCGCCCAGGGCAGGAGGGCGGGCGCCCTGCCTCTGGCCCCGTTTCGCCTCTGCTTCGGTCTCGTGGCTTCTGGAGCCTTCTAGATGTAATATAATTGCGCGGCACGTTAATATCTCTATGTAATCCCGACGTGTGGGCCTTTCTTCCGTATTTCCTGATAACCCCCTGCAGAAATAGACAAACACCAAAACTCGTGGAATTCTGTCAGATAAAACCCTAAGTCTAGATGTTGATTTCATTTGGATCCTTTTCTTTGTTTATTTGATAATTAAATTTGATACTTAAGGACCGTCAACAAACTCCCCCAATCTTACCTCTTGCTCGTCCCTGAGCAAGGATAGACTCAGCTATGGATCAGAAATAATTGCAAAATCTTTAAAAAAATTGACGGTACACATGCTCTTAAATAAGAACTCATCTCTGAGTTAGAGTAAACTGTCAAGACTTAAAACTTACTTACTTTACCTTCACCATGGGACTTGTAACCGTCACTTCTGTCTTGAGTAGTTAAAAGATAGAACAGTCTAGTCAAGTGCCATGTCTCTCATTCTTGATCAGCTAGGTTTTTGCAGATTTTTCAAATAAAACTCAGAGATTCCTTGTATGACTCTCTCAAATCTCTCTTTTGTGGTATTTCTGGATCCTTACCAAGGTAGTGATGGTATATGCCTTCTCTCAAGAAATGTAGTATTTCTGGTATGAGGTATAGTGACATTGCCCTCTCTCTCACCCTACTCTAATAAGGCTTTAATATCTGGAGCTCATAGGTGGGAGATAAAGTATACATACTTACAAGACATGTATTGCATAGTCAAACCATGGATCCAAAGAAATAAATCAATAAGCCAAATCAAGATGTGCATGTGTGGCGAATGAATGATGTATGGTGATGATGGTGATAACAATGGTGAAAACAATGGTGGTGGAAGTCTAATTCTACTTTGCTCTTTGAGGGGATACATACCTTCCTTGCTTTTGAAACTTTATGAGGAGAATGAGATGCTCTTCTTTTTCTTGTCTCTCAGGTGGGTATCTTGTACCCCTAATTCTACTATCGGACACTTGTCCATTTTTACCTCTCGTCTCACTTTTTCTTTTCTTTCGAGGTTCCGAGCACTTGCTCCTTTTTATTTCCTCGTTTTTATTATTTTCTTTTTCTCTCTTCTTCTCTTTTTTTTCAGAGCATTCATCTCTTGAGATAATATAGCAAGTGGTAGTAACAAGATAACTTGAGTATTTATTTCACAAGGGGAAACAGAATTATTTTTGGTTATTCTCTCCCGGATTAGGAGTAGAATATTTTTCGGTGATTCTGGAGATGGAATGGATGGATATATGTGGATGGTACTTCCGGAGTAGAAGTAGCATATATGAGTGAACGTGCAAGTGAATCTTGATTTAACCACATGACAAGCTCCTAAGGGTCTACACAGCTTGACCACACTCAATGCTCATAAGCAGTAAATATTAAATGTGTGGCTCAAAGTCTAGCAAGCATGTATATATGGCTGTGGTAGGAATTTAAACTCTCATCATACAGGAACTCATCATGCAACATTTTAAAGATTTTCAAAGATAAAATTCTCCAGAATTCTAGCATCTCTAGGAACAGATAAACAGCAGCTCAACCTTCTCATATCGTATCCGTTAACAACTTAGACTTCAGATCAAGTTTTCATCCCACAAGTTTAGGTCTAGAGCAAGCCTTAAATTATAAAAGTTATATCTAAACTTGAGAGAGAACTTAAAATGTGCAAATTAGGCAGAGCAACTATTCATCACATCCATGCTTAAGTTTTATTTAGATACAGATTAGCATAGCCACTTTATTTATTTATTAAACACACTAAGCAAAAGATAAATAAGCACGAAATCTTTATTTGGTTTTTCCTAGTTTATGTATTTTAATATTCTAATATAATATAAGTATGAAGATAGATAGAAATACTTATCGAGATAAATGGGGGTGCTCTCCCCCAAGCTGAATTTTGACGTAATTTCTCTTGATGTAGCTAGCAGGTGGCAGAGGTGTATTTGAAAGTCAGCAGCATTCTGACAGCGATTAGAATGTCCTCCGTCTGCTAGTCTTCTTGATTCTTAAATTCTGTTTAGCTCAAATAGACAACAAAGCTTGTGGAACTGATTAAGTGTTAGCATAAATATCTAGCCTTTATCATGTTGAGACTCCTTAATAAATATTACTCCCTGTTTTTATATTTTTGTTTTTATAAAGCAGAAAAATATTTATTTTATTTTTATGCCACCACAGTGAATGTACTTATGGGTTTTATGCCACTCGTCTACTCACATGGAGCTTACAGTTTTTCACATTTTTATTTTCTTTCTAGGATAATACGAACATGATTAACTAAGTAAACTATTTGAAATAATTGAAAGGGAAAGGATAACTACCAAGTTTACCTCTTGGCAAGGCGTTCGGTGTTTTTAAGTCCTCCGAACGGGACTATCCATTTTCTCAATTGTCCTGAGGTTCATTGGGTGGCGTAGTCGGTACTTCCGGCAGCGCCTCCTCTTCTTGTATAGTTATCTTCATTTTCCATACCTGACTCGGTGCTTCAATCTCCTCTGGATAATTCTGTTTAAACTCAACGTCTTCTGATCTTACAAATTCTCCTTCATAGTCTGCCCATCCGTCCTTGATGATCTGCCTCCTCTGGTTGCGGTTGCGTCTCTTTCTGACCTGCTTAGATTCTTCAACGATATAGTCAGGGTCAATAAAATAACGGCGTACCTTCTTTGAGGGAAAGTGCATATAGACTTCTCTGGTTCCAATGTAGATAATTGCTTTAACGGTGCTGAGGAACGGTCTTCCAAGGATGATGAGTGGATCATACTCATCTTCTCCCATGTCAACAACTTGAAAGTCTGTGTAGACAAAGTGATCGTCTATTTTGACTGGGACATCAGTTACTGTTCCTTTGACTTCTCGAAATGTCTGATCTGCCATCTGGAGCTGAATGTATGTTGGTCTTAGTGGCATGGTCCCGAACAAGAGCCGATACGTGACTGCGGCCATTATGTTGATGCCCGATCCGGTGTCGCAAATTGTCTTGTAGAAGCTATATCCATGTATAGAGCAGTAGATGCTTGGCATTCCTGGGTCGTCCTTCTTGGTCAAAAACGGTGACTTAAGTTGATGATCTTGGCCTCCATGAATTGCAGTGACCATCTTAGCTGACTCGGTCCACACTTGCTTGTTCTTGTTTCTCCTGTTGGTCCTCTTCTTTGATTTACGTCTGGATTGATCTTGAATTTGTGTAGTCTTGTTCTTGAAGAAAAATGTCTCCTTCTTCCCTTTGACGTAGAAACTGATCTTGGCAGCACTAGCATAGATGATAGCTCCCGTGGTGTTCAAGAATGGCCTCCCTAGGATGATAGGTGCTCTCTCATCATTTCCGGTCTCTACCACTACGAAGTCTGCTGGGGCATATAAGGTACCAACTCGGACACAAAGGTTCTTCACTATTCCTTTTGGAAAAGTTATCGTCTGATCTGCAAACTGCAAACACATGGTTGTCTCTAATAAAGGATATGTAAAGAATTTTTCATAGAGTACCCTGGGTATAATGTTGACACTGGAGCCAAAGTCACAGAGTGCTTCTGGGACGTCCACCATGCCGATGGAGATCGGGATGACGGGGCGTCCTGGATCTCCTCTCTTGACCGGCACAAGGTCAGTAGAAAACTCAGTGACGGGGTTACTCCAATTACCTGCATCAAACAAGTCTACAAGATTTGCATATTTTAATCCTTCCGGTTGTGATGGTATACCGGGGTTAGTAGTAGGAACAGCAGCAGCTATTTGATTTAACTGAGATTCAATCATTTTATTAAAGCTAATTTGATTCTTGATGGCAGTAGAGAAATTATCCATTCTATTATTTATATTTTCTAACATTTTATCATTAGATGCCAATTTCTTAGATAGGTTATCCATTAGCTTTCCTTGATTAGACACTAACTCTCTCAAAGGTGGAAAATTATTATTATTGTTGTAAGAATTGTTACCTTGATAATTACCTGAGTAGTTAGGCCTCTGTTGATTCCAACCTTGATTTTGTTGAGGACGGTTGTAGTAGTTGTTGTTGTTGTTGTTGATGTAGTTCACATCCTCAAGCATCTCAGGGCAGTGGTTGCCTGAGTGTCCAGTGTCTCCACACTCCTCACAAGTCATGTGAGAGTCGTAGATGTGCATAACTTCTTTCTTGTCTCCGGCTCTATCATCGAGCTTCTTCATGAGCAGGTCTAGCTTTGCAGACAGCATGTCTACCTCCTTCAGCTGATGCATACCTCCACCTCTCTTGCGTGTCTGGGTCCTCTCTTCATTCCAGCTTTGATTGGACGCCATCTTCTCCACAAGAGCTGTGGCTTGTGGTATAGTAAGTGATAAGAATACTCCTCCAGCTGCAGCATCCATGGTCTCTCGGGCACTGTTGCCGAGCCCATGATAGAACGTCTGCATCAGTAGCCAACTCTCCATTCCATGATGGGGACATTCTAGGATGTAGTCTTGAAAGTGCTCCCATGCTTCTGGAACAGATTCATCATTTTGTTGCTGAAAACTTGTAATCTTCCCACGGAGAGCATTGGTCTTGCCCATGGGAAAGAACTTTGCCAGGAAGTTTATTGAGCAGAGTGCCCACGTAGTATTCTTCTCCTTTGTAGCGTAGAACCACTCCTTCGCTCTTCCTAACAGTGAGAATGGGAAGAGGCGAAGTAGTATAGCATCTTTGGAAACTCCTGATATGGTGAATGTGTTGCAAATCTCCAGGAAGTGTTGTAAATGAGCACTAGCATCTTCGTGTGCCTTCCCACAGAACTGGTTGGATTACACCATGTTGATAAGTCCAGGCTTGAGCTCAAAGTTGCCATCGATCTCTGCAGCAGGTCCAGTGCGGATGTTGTCCGTAGTGGGAGCTGAGAACTCGCGGATCGATTTGTTCGCCATGGCTTCGAACTCTGAAGACAAGTTCCGGTGATCTTCTTGATTGGATGAAGCTTCTTCGTGAAGTGTTGATGATTTCTTCTTGGCTCTCGTCTTCTTGAATAATGCTTCGGGATTGTCAACAAAATTTCCTGGAAGATGTCTTCTATTCATACATTCCCCTGCATAAGATAAAATAGAAAAATATCGGGGTAAAACTGTATGAGAGAATAGATAAGCTCAATCATATTAGTGATGCGAATGATGACTCAAAATCTTTTATTCCATTCCTGATTAGTAATCAACCTTCCCCGGCAACGGCGCCAAAAATGCTTGTTGGGTATTCTTAACATCATTACCAAAAGTAGACTAAGTTCTCTAAATCTAGTAACGGTGCCAAAAATGCCAAACCTATCCCTCACACCACTTAAGCCAAGTTGTCATCCCCAGCATGACATGAGAGACGCGGTATTGAAATATGCAATTGCTCTTCTAAATAAATAATAAATAGGATCTGCAAGCGCACAGATTAATACCGATGTAGCATTTTAACCGGGAAGTACTCCAGGTATCGTTATTTATATTTTTACCACTGGGAAGGGATTAGCAATCATCACTATTGATTACAGAATAGAATATGAGATTGAGCATTTATCATTGCATGTATAATTGAGAACATTTATATCTAACTCTTCATACAGGGATAAGTGTCACATAAAGGATATATGAAATAATAATAGTGACAAGGATAACTAATCTGATCTAACCACATAATAAATATGATAAGCACCTCAATTAGATACTCTAGAAAGTCATTAGCATGTTATTAGAATGAACTACAAGAATATTCCCTAAATTATTCTCAACTATATAGTCTAGCATTATCATAATTAGTGCAAGCATACTTAGCAATCATTGTGAGACAAGACTACGCCCATGCATAGTGATATTAGCAAGGAATATGAGAAACATAGCAATCACTCCCCTGTAATAATGTTGCTCTGCCAGCCCAATACACGAGAGGGGGACTATATAAGAATCAGTGAAGCTGTCACTATCACGAACTACCCCACGATCTGGCATATTGGGTACAATCGCAGATAAATACGGTATAAGCACCACGCCTACACAATATCTATCATTTACCCATGGATCCGATGGATAAACGCTATACGATCCTAAGCATGTATATAGATCGAATCTAACTAAGCCAAGTACATAACTATGATAAACTAAGAACAATATAATCTTGAATATAAGCAAGTAGAGCAAAGTCATAAACAATATATTGAAGTAGAACAAAGTCATATTCATAATATTGAAGAACAAAGATAATTAGAATGCAATTAGAAGCACAATTAGAGAATTACCAAGAATCCTCTTGACAGATCTGGAAACCAATCGAAGATTGACTCCTTCTAGTTCTAATCCTATGTAGCTATGCTAATCTAGATATCTAATTGATGTGGTGGCTCTAATCTTGATCAGAGGCTTCTTCTTCCTTGATGGAACAATGAATTAGGGTTGAGAGGCTCTCTCCTCCAGGGGCCAGGGGGTCTGGTTTTATAATCCCTTCAAGTGAATATGGGCCATTGGATCAAACCGACATAGATTGTATGGTTTAGATTCATCCTTTAGGTCGGTGGAGATCTCCCACGAAGCAGAGTCCTGATTGGACTCCCAGAGGGGGCGGGCGCCCAGGGCAGGAGGGCGGGCGCCCTGCCTCTGGCCCCGTTTCGCCTCCGCTTCGGTCTCGTGGCTTCTGGAGCCTTCTAGATGTAATATAATTGCGCGGCACGTTAATATCTCTATGTAATCCCGACGTGTGGGCCTTTCTTCCGTATTTCCTGATAACCCCCTGCAGAAATAGACAAACACCAAAACTCGTGGAATTCTGTCAGATAAAACCCTAAGTCTAGATGTTGATTTCATTTGGATCCTTTTCTTTGTTTATTTGATAATTAAATTTGATACTTAAGGACCGTCAACAGGCGGGCGCCCTGGGCCTGGCCCCTTTCGGCCTCTGCTTTCTTCCCGTGGCTTCTGGAATCTTCTAGATGGTAGAAAATTGCCCGGTGCGTTGATATCTCTATGTAATCCTGACATGTGGGCCTTTCTTCCTTATTTCCTGATAACCCCCTACAGAAATAGACAAACACCAAAACTCGTGGAATTCTGTCAGATAAAACCCTAAGTCTAGATGTTGATTTCATTTGGATCCTTTTCTTTGTTTATTTGATAATTAAATTTGATACTTAAGGACCGTCAACAAACTCCCCCAAGCTTACCTCTTGCTCGTCCCTGAGCAAGGATGGACTCAAGAGTTTCTGCAGTGGTTTCATGCCTTAAGGGTACACACGCATTCAAGCAAGATCTCATCTCTAAGTTAGAATAAATTGTTAAGACTTAAAACTTACTCATTTTACCTTTCACCATGGGGCTTGCAACCGTCACTTGTGTCTTGAGGAGTTATAAGATAGAACGGTCAAGTTAAGTGTCATGTCTCTTGTTCTTTGATCAGCTATAGCTCTGGAGTTTTTGCAGATTTTCAAATAAAACTCAGAGATTCCTTGTATGATTCTCTCAAATCTCACTTTTGTGGTATTTCTGGATCCTTACCAAGGCAGTAATGGTATATGCCTTCTCTCAAAGTATGTGGTATTTTTGGTATAATGCATAGTGATATTGCCTTCTCTCTCACCCTACTCTAATAAGGTTTTGATATCTGGAGCTCATAGGTGGGAGACAGCTAATACATACATACAAGACATTTATTGCATAGTCAAACCATGGATCTAGAGAAACAAGTCAATAAGTCAAATCAAGATGTGCATGTGTGGCGAATGAATGGTGTATGGTGATGATGGTGATAATAATGGTGAAAGTCTAATTCTACTTTTGCTCTTTTTAGGGGATACATACCTTTCTTGCACTTTGAAGCTTTTTGAGGATAATGAGATGCTCTGTATTTTCTTTTTTCTTTTTCTCTCAGGTGGGTACCTTGTACCCCTAATTCTACTGTCGGACACTTGTCCATTTTTACCTCTCGTCTCACTTTTTCTTTTCTTCGAGGTTCCGGGCACTTGCCCCTTTTTATTTCCTCGTATTCATTTTTTTATCTTTTCTCTTTTTTTTAGAGCACTCATCTCCTGAAATAATATAACAAGTGGTAGTAACCAAAATAACTGGAGCTTTTATTTCATAGGGAATAACAGGGATAGGAAAATGTTTTTGGCTATTCTCTCCCGGATTAGGAGTAGAATAATTTTGGGTGGTTCTGGAGATGGAAATGAGTGGATATATGTGGATGGTACTTCCGGAGTAGAAGTAGCATGTATGAGTGAACGTGCAAGTGAATCTTGATTTTAACCGCATGACAAGCTCCTTAGGGTCTACACAGCTTGACCACACTCAATGCTCATAAGCAGTAAAAAGTAAATGTGTGGCTCACAGTCTAATAAGCATGTATATATGGCTGTGTTAGGATTTTAAACTCTCATCATACAGGAACTCATCATGTGTTATTTTAAATATTTTTTCAAAGATAAAATTCTCCAGAATTCTAGCATCTCTAGGAACAAATAAATAGCAGCTCAACCTTCCCATATTATATCCGTTAACAACTTAGACTTTAGATCAAGTACTCTTCCTACAAGTTCAGGTTTAGAGCAGGTTTAAATTATAACAGTTATACCTAAACTTGAGAGAGATTTCAATTTTAAGAACTAGTCATGGCAGAGCAGCTATTCATCATTTCCATGTGAGAGCTTATCATGAGGGTTCATAGAAAACTTTATTTATTTCTTTATTTAGCAAACTAAGCAAAGATATATATATAAAAGCACAAAATCTTTATTTAGGTTTTCATGATTATGCATCTTTTATTATTTGAGTAAAGTATAAACGCGAGTAGAAACACTTAGCTGGATAAATGGGGGTGCTCTCCCCCAAGCTGGATTTTGACGTAATTTCTTCTGATGTAGCTAGCAGGTGATGGAGATGTATTTGAAAGTCGGCAGCACCCTGACAGCGATTAGGATGTCCTGCGTCTACTAGTCTTCTTTGATCCTTGAATTCTGTGGAGCTCAAATAGACAACAAAGCTTTGTGGAACTGGTTAAGTGTTAGCATAAATATCTAGCCTTTATCATGTTGAGCCTCCTCAATAAATGTTGCTTATTTAGCAGGATCATATACTTATTATTTATATTTTTATTGTAAGATGAAAACATATTTATTTTATGCCACCACAGTCAATATACCTATGGGTTTTTAAACCACAAGTCTACTCACATGGGGCTTACTATTTTTAACATTTTTATTTTCTTTTCAAGATAGTATGAACCTGATTAACTAAGCAAACTATAATTGAATAATTGAAAGGAAAAGGATAACTACCAAGTTTAGCTCTTGGCAAGGCGTTCGGTGTTTTTAAGTCCTCCGGACGGGACCCTCCGTTTTCTCACTCGTCCTGGGATTCGCTGGATGGCGTAGTCGGTGATTCCGGTGGCGCCTCCTCTTCGTGTATGACTCGGTGCTACGGCCTCCTCAGGACAGTTCTGTTCATGTTGTATATCTTCAGACCTTACCACTTCTCCTTCGTAGTCTGCCCATCCGTCCTTGATGATTTGCCTCTTCTGGTTGCGGTTGCGTTGTCTTCTTCTTGTCCTGACCTGCTTAGAGTCTTCAACTATATAGTTAGAATCATTAAAGTAGTGGCGTACCTTCTCAGAGGGGAAGTGCATATGGACTTCTCTGGTTCCAATATAGATGATGGCTTTGATAGTGTTTGAGGAACGGTCTTCCAAGGATGATGGGTGGATCGAACTCGTCTTTTCCCATGTCAATGATCTGAAAATCATCTAGAGCTGAATATATATTGGTTGTAGGGGCATGGTTCCATGCAGGAGCTCATAAGTGACTGCGGCCATTATGTTGTCGTTAGATCCGATGTCGTAGAGTGTCTTCTAAAAAGAGTATCTGTTGATTGTGCACTCAATGCTTGGAACACCAGGGTCGTCCTTCTTGATCAAGAAAGGTGACTTGAGTCGACAATCTTGACCTCCTTGAGCTGCAGTGACCATCTTAGCTGACTCGGTCCACATTTGCTTGTTCCTGTTCCTCCTGTTGGTCCTCTTCCTTGGTTCATGTCAGGATTGCTCTGAAGTTTGTGTAGTCTTGTTCTTGAAGGAAAGTCTCCTTCTTCCCCTTGATGTAGAGACTGATCTTGGCAGCATTAGCGTAGATGACAGCTCTGGTGTTTAGGAATGGCCTCCCTAAGATGATGGGTGCCCTCTCCTCAGTACCAGTCTCTATCACCACGAAGTTTGCTGGAGCGTACAAGGTACCAACTCGGACACAGAGGTTCTTCAATATTTCCTTTGGGAAACTAAGTGTCTGATCTCCATTGTGTTTGTGCTCGTAGATTCCGGTTCTTCACTTGGTGGAATCTGGGAGTTGTAAAACTCCTCCATGTTTTGTTTGAAGTGTACCTATTCATAGAGACAAGGCAGAGATCAAGTGCATGGGCCCTGTTGGTGGAAAACACCAACAGAACCAAAAGTGTATTTGTTCTTCTCTAACCTTAAGCATAGTGAGCAAGACAAAGTTGATGGATCATGAGTGTAGCATTTAAAACATTTGTTAGATCAGATGGCTCAACCTAATGGAAAGATAATCTATCTATATTTATGTTTTGTTTATATCTTCCAAAGATTGAATGTGCAATATTTTAGCTTATATGATTAGGAGTGTGGGATCACGAAGGTAGTACTAAGAACAAAGATTAAAGGACTAAACATGTTAATTTAATTAGGTTGGAGCTACAAATCATACATGTTTGTCTCTTTATTTTATGTGAATGCCAGAACCAAGGAGAAGCTTATAAAAGTGATAGTCAAGTACCTTAAAATGTTACCTTACTTGAAGAGTGACGGTACAGTATCACCTTGTGGAAGCTTTCCTTTCTTAGCGGTTGTGCATCGTGTTTGTGGCACCCTCCATGAATCATCTCTTATGAGCTACGTCTTTCTTGTGCAAATTGTTAAACTTCATGTGTCACTTTCTTCATCTCAAATGTGAGTTTATCTCAGGACTTCCCAGGTTGATATTGAAAGTTTTCCTACAGGGGTTAGTCCAACAAAATATACCAATATCTACTCAAGCAGGTTTTAGTTCAGTAACCAAACTAGACTCCATGTCTAATCAGATTAAGGAAGGCTATTTAACCTAAGCACCACGCTTAATTTAAATGCCAATGGAAGTATGTTGAGTACTTCCAAACCAACACTTACTAGGATAAACATAGGTAGCATGATAGCATTTATAGAGATCTACTCAAGTGGAGATGAAGTAGTGTGATTAGTACTTAACAAATTGAGCATCTCTTATATGCTCAATACACAAGGCAATGTTGCAAATAATTAGAAGTTCATGTTACGATCTGATAAGTGCTTGTTTAAGGACACTAAGCTTGTCCTTGGGAAACCATCAAGTTATGTTGGTGAAGTGGTTTCCCCTCCAACACCTACCTATATCAAGATCAACTCAACGAGATCTGCAATATTTATTATAGACATATGCATCGACAACCGCCCTTTTAAAGTTTTTATAAATAGAAAGGAAGAGGGGGTCGGAGATCTCAAATGTGGTAAGGATGGAGAGACCAATTGATTGGGGAGATGTTTTATATGAGCAAGGACTTGGTAAGGTATTTATGAAATAACTTCCATGCTCACTGTTGTTTCTCTCATTCTCAAACTCCAAGGATGATTCTTCATGAATGCTTAAAATTCCTCTAGGATTGTCTCTTAAGTTTGTTTTATCTATCCATTCAATGGTGATAGCACATGGATTTTTAATGCCCTCTAGCCATCGATGTTGCTCTTCTCGATCCTCCTTCTTATGCATGGGATGTCTAGAGAGATTCATAGGATTATCGGGAGGTTCAAGAGAAAGAGCATAGTAGAGATTATTAGGCTCAAGGATGGGTTGGATAGCCGAATTATGGGATTGAAATGTTTGGAAATCGGCTATTGAAACTTCCTTTCCTCGTCTGGGAGATGATTCCTTCTCTATTTCTAAGATTTTACTATGAAGACTAGTACAAGAAGGATGTCCACGAATGAAGACATACCTTCCTTTACTAATAGATAAAGAAAGAAGGACTCTACCAAAGGTTATATGACTAAGACCAATGTGAAAATATCTAGGAAAAACATGGTCTTGTAGGGCTAGGTCTAAACCAGAATTTATAGAAAGATTAACAAATTCCCTAGGTGTTGCTAAAAGTGCATTATCTTCTTGATTAAAAGATAGGACCTCAGCTATAGAAAAGGGTTGGTTTTGACCTATCAACTCCGGACACAGATCATAATTAGGGGCAGGACTTGTTGACTCCCATGGTCTATGGCTGGTCTCCGAAGGTGCAAAGAATTCAATAATAGGTATGGAATTTAAGTTATCCATAAAGATAAAAAGATAAAAGAATAAAAGTATAAGAGTATGATACAAGATAATAGCAAGATTCAAAGTTATCTCAGCAAACCGTCTTTCTCCCCGGCAACGGCGCCAGAAATGCTTGTTGATATTTGGTAACGCAATAAGGAAATGATCCGCAAGCGCACGGATATCGGTGAGCATTTCACCCGGGAGGTTTTCCAGAGTATCGTATTTATATTTTTACCACTGGGAGAAAGGGTGCATCTGACTAACCAAATCTATTGCTACTATCCCTTTAGGCTACAAAGAATGTTTCTCGATGTGAGTGATGTATAGAGAAGACTGCAACCGTAGTCTCGTTCTAACCTTAGTAAGGATGATCTACTGTTCTATTGGGGAAGCTTACGGAATCTAGACACCACAAAGGATGTTCGACCCGCACCTATAAACCCTACCCGTCCTGCTAACAAGATATGGGATACAAAGGTAACTCGGAAATGTCACGTTCCTTGCTACTACCACGGTCCAGCTAGTCAGGGGATATCTATGAGTACCCTAGCCTAAACACCTTACGCTAGCAATGATTACTCTAATACTCAACCGGAAGAGGATTAAAGTAAACTCATAAACCAAAGAACAATAAAACAAGAACTTACTAGAATTAGAAGTCGAATTACTGAAGAATCTTAGAAGCAAGCCTCGGGTTAGGAGACTTGATCCCGCAGGTACAACTCGGAGTAGACACCGACAGGCCGGCCTTCCTCCGATCTACACCTCCACTCTATCTCTCTCAATCTAGTAGAAACTAGAAGATCTATTTCTACTTACATTGGTTGCTAAGCCTAAAAAGAAATATTATTTAGAGAAGAGGTTTTCCTTCGAGGGCACCCCTCAACTCTATGATAACTTCTTGTCTTCTCCAGGGGCCAGGGGGGTTTCCTTATATAGTCCTCCTCCTCTATGCGTTTTTGGGTCGGTAGGCGATGTGGTACTACGTTATCCTTGATCCTTTAGGTCGGTGGAACATCGTGTGCGAAGAGAGTCCCGAACGGAGTCCAGGTCCTTAGGGCGGGCGCCCTGGGCCTGGCCCCTTTCGGCCTCTGCTTTCTTCCCGTGGCTTCTGGAGTCTTCTAGATAGTAGAAAATTGCGCGGTGCGTTGATATCTCTATGTAATCCTGACATGTGGGCCTTTCTTCCTTATTTCCTGATAACCCCCTACAGAAATAGACAAACACCAAAACTCATGGAATTCTGTCAGATAAAACCCTAAGTCTAGATGTTAATTTCATTTGGATCCTTTTCTTTGTTTATTTGATAATTAAATTCGATACTTAAGGACCGTCAACAGAGGGCAGCTGCCTTGGCTGGCTGCTAGGTGGCCCTCCCCTCTGGGGTCTGTCTTCCCCATTCTTCTAGAGTCTTCTTTTTTGTATGTAGGGTCTTGTCTCTCTATATAAATATGACATGTGGACCTCCACTGGATGTTTTCTTTTAACCCCCTGCAAAAATAGACATTCACCAAAACTCATGGAAACTGTCAGTGAAAACTCCTAAGTCTTTGGTGATGTTTTGTTTTAAGACTTTTTACAACTCTTGTTGACATTTAAAATTGATATTTAATTACCATCAACAAAAACTCCCCCAAGGTTAACTTTTGCTCATCCCTAAACCTAAGATGGATCAGGAGTTTGCTTTAATCCTTTCACGCTTTAAAAGCACACATGTATTCAAACAAGAATCCTCTTCTCCAGAATAAGGTTCGTTGTACTGCCTTTTAAACTTACTGATGTTTCTTCCAACCATAGGGCTTTTATCTACACTTGGGTCTTGAGCAATTGAAAGACAAAACAATTAAGTCAAGTGCTATGTCTCATGATCTTTGTTCCACCTTTGTCCTAGAGTTTTTATAAATATTTGCAATAAAACTCAGAGTTCCTTAAGTATGACTCTCACAAGTCTCTCAATATATGGTATTTGTGGATCCTGACCAAGGCATTAGAAGGAATCATGCCTTATCTTATCTCTCAAAATACGTAGTATTTATGGCTCAAGGCAAATCTTTGTTATGCCTTTCTCCCTCACTATATACCTAATAAGGCTTATGTGGAGTTTATAGGTGTGGAGATAGCTCAAACATACTTACAATGCATATGTTGTCTAATCGAACCATGGATCCAGAGGAACTCGTCATACAATCAAATAAAGATGTGCATGTGTGGTTTATATATGGTGGCTACAAATTTGAGGGAAAATATTTATGGTAGAAACAAGGGGTGAAATTCTATTTCTACAATGCTCTATTTTGAAGATAACTTCTCTCCTTTTGAACTTTGAAGGATAAATGGAGAACTTGCGCTGCATAGTTTTTTAGTTTTTTTAAAAATATATTGGACCCTTGTCCATTTTTGTATTTCTTTGTTCTCTTTTTTCAGCAGCCTAAATCTCTTTTGCAAAAAACATTTAAGAGAGGAATGATGCTAAAAACTTGGAGCAATTATAATGGTATTTGGCTAGCAGAAAAGGAATCCTATAGGGAATATTTTTGGTGTTCACTCTCAGTGTAAGAGTAGAATATTTTCAGGTCGATCTATATGCGACAAATATTGTGGTGTGTACTTCCAGGATAGAAGTACCAAGGGTGTATGATGTGTGCAAGTGATCTTGATTTTAATCACATGAAAAGCTCCTAAGAGTCTACACAGCTCAATCAAACTCAATATAATCACAAGTAGTAAAATATGTGAAAGTTTTCTGTTCTAATGAATTGTATGGCTATGGTAGGAATTCTCACACTTAGTCATAAAAGGAACTCATCATGTGGTATTTTTGGTTTTTGAAAAAGTAATCCACAATTTAGTGTCACTAGAAACAAGATAAATAGCAGCTCAGACTATATCGTATCATGTCCGTCAATTACCTAGACTTAGATTAAGCATATGCTCCCACATGTTCAAAGTGTAGAGAAATTTGTGTGTCAACAGTTTTATCCAATCCTTAGGAGAATTCTAGGTTGAAAACTAGGTTCTTGTAAAGGATTACGACAAAGCAATTGTTCATCATTTCCATCATGCATTCTTCAAGTATACATAATTATATCATTTATAAAGCAACAAAATTAAAGCACACTTCTATACACACTCTTTTTGTTTGGTTTTCATTTTTTTTGTTTTTTCAATACATCAAACAAAAGGAATTTTCATAAGGGAAAAGGAAACTTACCTTAGATAGATGGGGGTCCTCACCCAAGCTGAATCTTGCAGTAGTCAATCATCCGAGATGCCAGTGCCCTAGAAGAGTGTCCAGGGCATGGTTCTCGCGTGCTTGTTCTTGCTGAATGTTCGTCAGGGTATAAGTTGTGTTCTCGTTCCACTGGCGCTGCTCCTCTCACCTTGCGTTCTGTTGAGCTTGGTTCTCTTGAATAGTGTGGAGGGAATTGTCGGTGTGCTGGCGGAATGCCACATTTTCTTCATAATACCAACGTCCATGCTGAAATACTTGGCGTGCACCTCCTGATGAAGTCCCGGCTCTATAGTGGTCGTACGAGTGCCTTGCTAGGTGGTGGTTGTAGGGTCTGTTCTGCCAATCTTCTTAATCGCATTGAGGCCATTCAACATCTTCTTCTTGTTGTTGATGGGCAGGACGATACTCTCATGGGTTCCTCAAAACCCGATAATTGTGGTCCACCCAGCCATCATAGATGGTTTTGGTGATGCTTCATCCTAAATTTCTACTTACATGGGAGCACCACCTGCCACTAGGGTAGGGGGCATGGGCTGTGGTTCGTGGTTGTCAAAGGGCCGCATCTGGGGGCCCACTGGGGTACATCCGAAGAAGGGATGGAGAGAGTAATGGTGTGTTTGGTTTGTGGAGTCACCCCTTACTTCATAAGGTGATGTATCATGAGTTCATCCTATGAATTTTGGTGGAATCAACCCATTGCTCATGGATATACTTATTATTAGATTATTAGGAATGAGATGGTGATGGAATCAACTCATTCCATTCCACAAACCAAATACAAAAAGTGAGAAGTGAGAAGATGATGGATCATCTCATTCTTCAAACCAAACACGCCCTAAATGGAAACACGGGAAGGATATAGAGTGGCTGAACTGGTCTATCATCCGTTATCCGTGTCTCGACAATCGTCTGTTCACATAGGGTGACACTTTGGCCACTCAGGTCCACCTATTAGCCACCATGAGAAAGCACATAACATGGTAGAGACATGTGCAAGGCAAGAAGTGTTGGGAATGTTGCCGAGTGGTTTTCAGCATTGGCTCCTCCCCCAAACTGAGGGTGAAAAAGTTTTTCACCACCTGTTTGGGATAAGAACCGACAGTTTAAACTAGTTTGGAAAAACCCATCTGTGTACCACTGGCCTTATCCAGAACCGGTGTGAAATGTTGTAGAACAAAAAATGTTTTTGTAGTAGTTACTCTAAAGTGTTGTTTGTAATTTAGTTTTGATACAAATAGATAGATAGATAGATAGATAGATAGATAGATAGATAGATAGATAGATAGATAGATAGATAGATAGATAGATAGATAGATAGATAGATAGATAGATAGATAGATAGATAGATAGATAGATAGATAGATAGATAGATAGATAGATAGATAGATAGATAGATAGATAGATAGATAGATAGATAGATAGATAGATAGATAGATAGATAGATAGATAGATAGATAGATAGATAGATAGATAGATAGATAGATAGATAGATAGATAGATAGATAGATAGATAGATAGATAGATAGATAGATAGATAGATAGATAGATAGATAGATAGATAGATAGATAGATAGATAGATAGATAGATAGATAGATAGATAGATAGATAGATAGATAGATAGATAGATAGATAGATAGATAGATAGATAGATAGATAGATAGATAGATAGATAGATAGATAGATAGATAGATAGATAGATAGATAGATAGATAGATAGATAGATAGATAGATAGATAGATAGATAGATAGATAGATAGATAGATAGATAGATAGATAGATAGATAGATAGATAGATAGATAGATAGATAGATAGATAGATAGATAGATAGATAGATAGATAGATAGATAGATAGATAGATAGATAGATAGATAGATAGATAGATAGATAGATAGATAGATAGATAGATAGATAGATAGATAGATAGATAGATAGATAGATAGATAGATAGATAGATAGATAGATAGATAGATAGATAGACAGATAGACAGATAGACAGATAGACAGATAGACAGATAGACAGATAGACATAGATAGATAGATAGATAGATAGATAGATAGATAGATAGATAGATAGATAGATAGATAGATAGATAGATAGATAGATAGATAGATAGATAGATAGATAGATAGATAGATATAGATCAATTGATTAGAGTCGTTACAGCTAGCTAGCTAGATTGATCTAGTGGGTGGATAGATAGATAGATAGATAGATAGATAGATAGATAGATAGATAGATAGATAGATAGATAGATAGATAGACACACTGACATCTAGATAGATAGATAGACAAACAGACAGATAATAGTGGGCCGGAGTCTTTTTTTTGAATAGGTTTAAATTAAAGCAGATCCTATAAACTATCTCAAAACGAGATAGATATATCGATAGATAGAAATGTACATGTGATAAGTCAATTATTTTGAGTAAAATGCAGCCATTGCACAAAAAACGTAGACAATGTATGAGTAGCATCTAATATTTGGATTTCCGGATATAGCTACGAAATTCAAATATAGCATCCACAACATTAGTATTTCCATACCCATCAAGGATACAGAATTAATTAGCTAATGCAGGCCAACATCCTTCTATAACTACCGAACACATACACCCTATTTGAGCGCAAATACATATAGCTAGCACTCCTCTTTATTTGACAATGTCGTTCAGCAAGCAGAATACTGTGTCTACCGCCATTGCCTTGGCCCTGCTCCTCCTCACTTCACATCGTAAGTGGCCAGGAAACTCCCCCATACAGAGTTTCAAAAAAAAACTGCAATATTTGTAGGATGCACTGCTAGCTAATTAATGTTTGAATTATAAAATCTAAAAATGGAATTAATTAAATTACTATGGTTGCAGTAGCAGCTGGAGCCGAAGAAGACAAAGAAACAATAGTACCGCTAAAGACATGCGAAGTCATGATCAAGGTTCCGTGCTGGGGCAAAAACTCGATTTGCATTCCGATTTGCATTGCAAAAGGCTACACCGGCGGTTTCTGCGACGTCGCCACCTGCATGTGCACCAAGCAGTGCCCTGACGAGGCAGCGGCAGCGGCAGAGGCAGCTGGGCCGTCATCATCGCTGCCGCCCGTCGACGTCCAGCCTCCGCTGGGGAAGCGTGGGATACAGATGCTCAACTGATGGACTACGCGGTTCAACAAATAAAATTTTGGTGATTGGTCATCTCAATCTTTGAGATATGTAGAACGTGTAACAGAAATTTACCACTATATTTTAAATGGTGGCCCTAATAACCTTGTGCCCCTTTTGTTTCGAAGAGATGGTTTTTCTTGTTTTTTTAAGGAACAGGTGGGGCTTGCACCCCTACGATGGTTTTTTCTTGCTGCCAGAGGAATTGTTGGGGATAGCGGTAGTATATGTTCCTTTTTAATTGTCGCTTACGCTTCTTAAAAAACAATTGCTATCAATTATATATAAAAAATATTAATATTTATAATACATAATTAGTATCATTAGAAAGATCTTTGAATCTAGTTTTTTTAACAAATTTATTTGGAGATACAAATGTTGCACGTATTTTCTACAAATCAAGTCAAACTTGTGACACGCACACCAACGGCGACAATTAAAAAGAGATAGAGGGAGTAACTCTGAGAGCGCCACCCACCCCCCTCGAACGCCCATAGGCAAGTACCCGGGTGGGGCCAGGCGCTCGGACCGAGTCCATGTGCCAGTGGAAGCGCGCCAAAAATTTTCGCAAGCAGAAGTATGCACGCCGGCCGAGAAGCCTCGCATTCCAGGTAGTACAAGAGCATGCGTGGTAGGCCTTGTTTAGTTCAAAAAAAATTGTAAAATTTTTCAAATTCGTCGTCATATCGAATTTTACGGTACCTGCATAGAGCATTAAATGTAGATAAAAAATAACTAATGGCACACTTTACCTGTAATTTACGACACAAATCTTTTAAGCCTAGTTAATTAGTCCATGATTGAACAATATTTGTCAAATACAAACGAAAGTGCTATGGTGTTCATTTTACAAAAAAAAAATAGAACTAAACAAGGCCATAGTAGAATAATACGATGACATCATAGTTTGTTACGAATTTAAAAAAAAACTATAGTTTACAAAATAAATATCCAAATTAAATTTTGTTTGTAATAAGTCCTTTAAAATAAGATCCCACATAAATATAATTAGATAAAATTTTATTATCAAACACTTTTCATTTGAGGGAAGAACATTTTCTTTATTGAATAAGGACGCCATTCTAGGTTAGCAAAACACGAAAAATGTTATGGGTTCAAGACAATAGTATTTTAGATTTAAGAGGATAAATTATAGGTTAATGCGATAGTATTGTAATATTTATGAAAATAATATATATGTTTTAAACTGTGCAAGGGTATGTTTAACAAAAAGCATCACATCAACACTAACTAAACAAAAAAAACAACACGTGAACAAAAAAATATCATAGAACATTACATGTATAACACATGACCAACACAAAAAAATAGAACGTCACATGTATATCATGTTAACATAAAAAAATATCTAGAACATTGCATATATACTATGTGAACATCATAACACAGAACATCACATGTATACTACGAGAACATCACATGTATAATACTACGTGAACACAAAAAAAACATAGAACAACACATGTATACCATGTCAACATCAGAAAATATATCTAAAACAATGCATATATATACTAATGTGAACATCAAAAAATATAACATAAAACATCACATGTATACTACGAGAACATCACATGTATACTACGTGAATATCATAATATTCTTCATATAACATTACATGTTTACCACGTGATATAAAAAAATCATAGAACAGCACATGTATGGCATGTGAACATCACATATACACTGCAAGAACAACAAAAAAAATAATATAGAATATCATAAAAAATAATAAGAAAATAAAAGATAAAAAGAAAGACAATTTCCGCTCACGGCGATCACCCAGGCCGCGTCTTTGTGGCCGGTGGCAGCGCCATTTCCAATAATCCCCGCTAGAACATAATTTTACATCGTGAATCCTATATTATTTCTAAATTATTGTAACCATTTATATATATTCTTTCTCTCTCGTGCATTTATATCAGAAAATATTTTCTACTCTCTATTTTTTTCCACACCTTCCACCTTTAGAAGACGGTGCGAGGAAGAGTGTTACGTGCAACAAAGGCTGCGCATATTTTTTACGTGTGATGACTATTTGCCAGTTATCAATAGATGAGAAAGAGATATAAGGTATACTTTGACATGAGTTTTTGTTTTTTTCTTGAAAAAAAAAAACATGAATGAGAAAGGAATATGGGGTACTCTTAGAGATGCTCTAATGGTTTTATGGGAAATATTGACGTTGATCTTTTAGTTTGTTTACACGTCATTTAAATTCTGCATTGTGGTATGCTGTTTTTGTCGTTTTTCTCATTTAAACAGCTATTTTGCTCATTTTAATTTAGTGGATGTTTAGCCCAACTAATAGCTAAACGACGAGCGACCAATCGTTTACAAATGTTTAGCGTTTAAAACAACATTGAGCATATATGGGTGTGGCATTGTGCCAACCCTCCAACAGGCGCTCTCTCTGCATTTCGAAGTGTTGTGGAATGGGTGATTTTATTTATTTCTTAAATCCACTATATAAATAGTTTCTACAGTTATCTTTGCCAAACAAAATTAGGAATAGATGACGATCGAGTAATCGGATTCTAGTTGGAAAATCTATCTTATCTTAATAAGAAAATGACGAAATATATAAAGAGACTCATGACAGAGTATATGATCGATATGACCGTTTGGTGGATATAGGAGTATGTAACATCGTCAACGCTATTTTGGTCTTGTTTAGTTTCAAAAAGTTTTGCCAAAAATTTTAGATTCTTCGTCACATCGAATCTTGTGTCATATGCATGGAGTATTAAATATAAATGAAAACAAAACCAATTATATAGTTTATCTGTAATTTGTAAGACGAATGTTTTGAGCCTAGTTAGTCCATGATTAGACAATATTTATCAAATAAAAACGAAAGTGCTACGGTACCCGAAATGCTAAAATTTTGCCAACTGAACAAAGCCTTTATAACCCCAAAGAAACAGGAAAAAGGAGAAGAGAAACAATAGGCAGGCCCCTCGTACAGTCACGTTGTTAAAGGAGAAGAGTATATGATAGGATCTATGATGAATGCTATGAGTTGTGGTCGGCTATGATCTATGAGGAATGCAAGTGCGAGGTCATCAGTCGACCTGCCATGTCATCCCATCCAGGGGCGAAGCTAGAGCAAATTAGAGGGGATATCTTTTTCTTACAGTCGTGAAAATTGAATCTATAACTATAGTGAAAATTTATTTCTAATAGTGATTTTTCAAATTTTGATGGGTGCTTGGGCACCCACAACCTTCAACGTAGCTTCGCCCCTGATCTGATCTCATCCATTGGAGCTGCAGCTGCAGGCGCGGATCGTTCTTGCATGCTCGCTAATAGCCATAGTGGGTGTGACATGGTCACACGGACACGGTCACCTAAAAGCTCGTCTAGCTAGCTCATGTGCTGATGAAAATATCAACCAGAAGTCATAGCATTCGTCGTAGATCATAACCGTCACAGTTGTCCGAAAACCTACGTTCTCCATTGTTTCAACTAGCATCGAACAATGTGACTGAATGATCAGTCTACGGTCACCATTGCGACTTGCGAGCGACGTGGTCACCGTGACCCCATGCCAAGCTAATACGGTTTTTTTTAGTGGAAATGCCAAGCAAATATGTAGTTGGGCCGGCTCTGTAGCGGGGCCGAATCGATGGGCCGTCGATGGTATGGATGCGTATACTGGGCCTGGTTCAACAGCCCAACTAGGACCAGGAGCGTAAAGCAGCTGATAAGCAAGCAGGGAGCAATAGTTCCTCAAAAAAAAAGCAGGAAGCAATACGACTATGGTAGGCTGTGGTCGGGAGCCAAGTAGGATGGATTCAAATCTCAGATTCGTATGGAATCTAATTCGAATAGCACAACTTAACATGTTTCAATTCAAATTCAACAACGGATATGAATACATAATGGGATATAAATAAACCAAATTGCTTAAGACTAATACTAATAGTTATTCTAAAGTTAACTAAACTGAAGATTTATATATCGTTGATTAAACATGAATATTAGAATAGGTTTTTAACATTTTTTAAATTATCATAAATATATTTTTTAAAAAAAATTCTAAATTAAAGCTGAACTATATCTTATGCACAGAAATGACTATATTTATATATGTCTTATAATCCTGAACACCACTAGAAGTTATGAACGGCCCACTAGCAAGGAATTATGGCATATATCTATTCATGCAAGTTGTCCAATGTAGCAACCTACAAGTTATCTACAAGCATACATTTATTTATCCATGTCAGCATACCACGCAATTTACCAAAAATTATTCGTGATGTAGCTTCTAGTTTTATGTAATTTAAATGAGTTATGTTAAAATAATTATTTTGCATGGTTAATTATCATTTATTTGTCAACATCAGCATACCACACAGTTCACTAAAAGTGTTCGCGATCCCCGTGGCAACTCGCGGGTATGCTTCTAGTTTTAAGTGATTTAAATGAGTTAGATTGAAATAATTGTCATTTATATTGTTAATTAGTTTTCTTCTAATATAAGTTTTGGATGCAACTTTGTTATATTCATGGATACAATAATGCCACATGTTTCACATTTTTTTTGTAATACGGATATGGAATCTAATAGAGAAGAATCACACACAAAAAAAAAATGAATTCAACATGTAAAAAAATAGATACGAATACAGATATATCTCTAAAGAAAATATACGAAAATGTATATATTTTATATGTTTATTAGAGTAAAGTTATTTTTCTCATAAAGTATATATGCTTTCACTCTTTTTATTACTGAATTCGCATTATGAAATATGTAAACCCATGTGTCAGTCTAGATCCGGATCTATCCGTAGAGGCAAGGCAAGCACGCCCTGCAGGATACTCCCACCTACTGATTCTTCATCATCGCCCACACGTGTGGCAGCACTGTAGGCCCAACAGCCGGCACCGGCAGCCCGGTCCCGGACATGCATGCATGCATGAAACTGCGCTAGACGACAATACTCTTGCTTAGTTACGTGGAGGGAGGAAGCTTCCGTACGTGTTTCGTCGTTGCGCTTCTCTGATGAGCCGCCCCCCAGCTCCATCAGCGGTGTGTCCCAGCGCGGCGTATATGCATGCACGCTCTCCAGTCTTCTTTGTTTTGCTCGGGCCACGTGTTATCGTGATGCTGATTGGTTGCTTTTGTTTTTTCGCTACATTTAGAGCATCTCCAAAAGCTTTGGCAAATTGACTTGGCATTTGTTGTTGTTTGCAAGCTCCTATAACAAATTGCAAAAGATAAAAATATGCAATCTCCAAGGGCAGTGGCGGGGGGCTGGGGGCTGCAGCCCCCCTCCTGGGCCGAAATCGCTGGGAGCAGAGCCGGCCCAAAAATTGGTGACTAAAAAAAAACTCAGACGCCTCCACACCCACGGCCGCCCGACGCTCACTCGACCCCGACGCGACGCTTGCGACTCGCCCGCACGCGACGCTCGCCCGCTCTGCCGCCGCCGCCACCGCCAGAGCGCCTGACCCCGACGCGGCGACGCTCGCCCCCTCCGGCCCTCCTCTCTCCGCCGGCCGCCGCCACCAGAGCGCTGAGCGCCCGACCCCAGACGCTGCTCGCCTGCTCCACTCTCCACTGCGCCGCCCGTCGGGTCGAGGGAGGCCAGCGGCCAGGCCAGGCGCGGGGCGCCCACCAGCGCGGCTGCACGGGCGCGCGGTGCACGGGCAGCACGGCCAACCGCCAGTCGCCAGAGCCGCAGCCCGCACCGCAGCCAGCCCTAGGGCCTAGGGTTAGGGATTGTGCAACAAGGTGAGAAGATCCCTCTATTTTTTTTCATTACTGTACTGACTAGATTTAGATTCAAGCCATTACTGATTTATTGATTGGTTTGAATTTATAGAATGGAAAAATATTTTTCTAAGAAAGATGATTCCAGTAAAGAGAGTCGAGTTGAGCAAAAAAGACCCCGTATTGAGCTTGATATGAATGATATAGTTGCTGATCCAGGTCTTAAAAAGACCCCATATCTATTGAAGATGACAAAATTTTGGAGCGTTTTCAGGGCATAAGAAATCGTAAGATAAACTTGCCACGCAAGGTCCAAAGGTGCGTATTGTTTTAATACTTTTCTTTTTACTTGTTATCTTGATTATTGAAGAAGTGTATGACATTTGTAAATTATGTAGCATTGAGTGTGGCGGTTCAAGTCGTATTGGTTCAAGTGATGTCAATTCTTAAGCTGGAAGACTCCTTGTATTTGGTATTGACTTTAACTACTTTGAATCCATATTACATTATCAATCTAGGTTATATCTACTAGTATACTGTGTCTACCGAGCAAAATTTTTTGTTCGCCTTGTTCTTTAGCCCCCCTCCCCCCTCCTTGGTCCGTTTCTGGATCCGCCACTGTCCAAGGGAATTGGCATTTGAATTTGGCAAAGAATAAAAATAGGAGGTCTCCACGCGCGCGCGCTTTCCTTGTGCGTGACTTTGCTTACGTGATCGGGTTTGCAAAGCCGTCCACAACTTGACATTTTTGCCAAGTTTGCTCTCTCATTTTGCCAAGTTGCCTAAATTGCAAACTCCAAATGCAAAACCGTTGGATACCTCTTTTAAAGCTTTTTGGCAAATTACTCAAATACAAACCTCAAATGCAAAACCCTTGGAGATGCTCTTAGAGATGCCAGTACACCAAATGTACGAAAGACTACATGCATGGTGCTAGCCAGGCTCGCAAAGAAATGGATTTGATTTTTATTTCTGCAAACAGTCAGGCTGCGAGCTCACTTCTGCTTTGAAACGTAGCCAGGCCTATTACTACATAAAACAGTAACTGAGGCAAACAAAAGAATTTTTAAGGTGGGCACGTAAAACGCCTTGGACCGAAGGTCAGGATAAATAAGATGTTTTTCGAGACGTTTTGATGTCTGCCTCGGTAAATTAATAAAAAAAATAAAAAAAGAAAAAACCTGTGACTGAGCCCGTTGAGTCCATCCACGGCCCGGTGAGCCTATCTGTGGCCATTTGTAGCGGATAGGTTATGAAACAAACAACTTTTAGAAATGTCTCTTATTTTTTTAGAGGTAACTCCATCAAAATCCCCTCTAAAATGGTTTCTTAGTTTCCCGTCTTTGAAAACTGATTTTCAAAGGCTAGAAATGTCTACTTTTAGACGCCAAAGGCTAGAAATGTCTACTTTTGGACGCATCTGGCAAGCCCAATTATCCCTAAAAATAATTTCCTTTTAGACGCCAAAGGCTAGAAATGTTCATTTTGCTAATGAGTCTGAATGTTTTGCCACCTTCTAAGCCGAGAAAATAGTTATTATAGGACTCCAATCATTGCGGCTTCTCTCAAATAGGACTCTAAATATTTGTTTCTCCCAAATAGGACTCTAAACATTGTTTGGAAGCTTTAATGACATTTTAATATAATTAACTATTTTTCTCATCTCCCAAATACAT
Source organism: Sorghum bicolor (assembly GCF_000003195.3). Classification (NCBI taxonomy): domain Eukaryota; kingdom Viridiplantae; phylum Streptophyta; class Magnoliopsida; order Poales; family Poaceae; genus Sorghum; species Sorghum bicolor. The sequence continues at coordinate 62,481,594 of NC_012874.2, forward strand.
GTATTTTCGTATATGACCATATTGCCCTTGTACGTGGGACTCTGGAGCAACGATTTGTTACGTATGTCACGGAACTCCCTCGTACGTACCTAACTCACCGCGGCCAAACTCACGCCGCCGCCAGATCGCGGCCAAACTCGCGCCGCCAGCCTTCTTCCTCCCCTCGGCCATGGATGACGATCCTCCGCCCTTCCTCCCCTCGGCCATGCACGGCGACCGACCTGCTTCCTTTCCTCAACCATGCTTCCTTCCCTCGGCCGTGGATCCTGGAGAGTCTAGTGGAGGGCCGGCCAGGGCGGCCGGTGGAAGGCCGGCCACGACGGTTGGTGGAGGGTCGCCCACGACGGCTCATGGTGGACAGGTCGCGGATCCTGGAGGATCAGCCGATGGGCAGCCACAGCCGGCTCTAGAGGATCAGCCGATGGCCACGGCGGCTGCTGATGCCCTGGCCCTAGCTAGGTCCTTGCTGCCCTCTATTCATCATCCGACAATAGAGTACAATGTTCCAGTGATGGATGTGCAAAGGTACTGATCTCCATTGCCCTCATGGCACTTCACAGCTAGCCCTCATGTGTACTGATCTCCATCGCTTATTGCTGTCATTTTCTAGCTAGTACAGTTGTGTACGAGACACTAAGAATGACTATTACATTTACTATACTAGTTGTATATGAGACAATAGTTAATGATCATTACTCCCTTTTTTATAGGTCCCAATCCCAAGTAGATGATGAGGTCAATGCTGAAATAGTTGATTGGGCAACATTACAAATTGAGGAGACACATGATGATGAGGGGCGAATTGAGGTTATGAGCGAGAATCAGATGTGTCAACTTTTGGGCTTCACGGATGAGGGCACAACAAATGTACATAGGCAAGGATTTCCTCGCCAAATGGATGAACAAGGGAATGATAACGAGTTTGAGGAAGATATTGATGGTGCTGCCATTCCTACTAATGATGTCGTGCCGGGTGAGATTGTTATTTCATATGATAAGAACAACCCATCAATGGAGGTTGGGACACAGTATCCAACAATGGAAGAGTTCAGGCTGGCAGTGCGGACATATGCCATCAAGAAGGAGTTCTGGTTAGGAGTAGAGAAGTCAACTACGAAGAAGTATAGAGGTTTTTGCAGGTCTGGTGATGAATCAACGGGCCCTTGTCCTTGGAGGATAAATGGTTCTAAACTGGATGGCAGCTCCACTGTGGAGGTAAAATATTTTTTGTATGAATTAATTAATTCATTCATCTTGTTATGAAATCCGATATTTATGTCTCTAATTATATTTATTACAAAAGTAATTTTATAACTGATCTCATTATATTTAGTGGGCACCACAATATTATATTTTTTAATACACTTGTCCTATATTTTAGGTATCTGTTTTTTTGTTGTTAATCAGGCAATCGGCAATTTTGTTATTGCTTGACTATAGAAAAAAATTATGGTTGTGTCTTGTGAGTTATTCTTTTATTTGTACTGGTTGGTTGTACTTAATTGTTGCCTGAAATCTCTCAAAAAATTTTGGCACATAAAATATTTTTTGTATGAATTAATTCATTCATTCTTCTTGTTATGAAATTTAATATTATTTTTTGTTTTTGTAGGTAACCGTATTATTTGATAAACATGAATGTGTTTCTAGCCAGAGGATGGAGGTTACAACTCCAAGTTGCAAGTGGGTAGCTGACAGAGCTGTGGATATCCTTAGAGTTGAACCAAACATAGGAACCAAGGAACTAAAAACAAGGTTGGAGACAAACCCACTGCATAAGTGTACAATTGGATATGACACTGTTTGTCGGGGTAAACGACGAGCTCTTTAAGAGATTTATGGGAAATGGTCAGATAGCTTTGAGCTATTGTTTAGGTGGAAGGCCGAGGTGATGAAGCGGAGTCCTGGGAGTGTTGTTGAGATTGATGTTCTTGAGGTAGATGGTGAGATATATTTCCACCGATTTTTCTGTGCCTTCAAACCATGCATTGATGGATTCCTAGAAGGTTGTAGGCCTCATTTGAGCGTAGATGCTACAGCACTAAATGGGAGGTGGAATGGTCATTTGGCTGCAGCAGTAGCAGTTGATGGTCATAATTGGATGTATCCAGTCGCTTATGGCTTCATAGCTCAGGAAACAACAACCAACTGGACTTGGTTTATGGAACAATTAAAGAAAGCTATAGGTGATCTTCCACTCCTTGCTGTTTGTTCTGATGCTTGCAAGGGTTTGGAAAATGCAGTGAAGAATGTATTCCCCAATGCAGAGCAAAGGGAATGCTTTTATCATATGGTCAGAAACTTCAAGAAGAGATATAGAGGGTTTGGCCAGATATATCCTGCTGCAAGGGCTTACACAGAGGAGATTTTCTATGATAATATTGCAAAAATGCTAAGTCAATCACCTGCAGCTGTGCAATGGTTACATAACAATCATAAGCTACTGTGGTACAGGTGTGGTTTTAATCCAGAAATCAAGTGTGACTATATAACTAGTAACATTGCTGAGTCATTTAATAACTGGATTAGAGACCATAAGGACTTACCAGTTGCTGACCTTGCTGATAAGATAAGAGAAATGGTCATGGTACTGTGGAACAAGAGAAGAATTATTGCACACAGGCTACCTGAAGGCAGGATACTCCCAGCTATCATGATTCAGCTGAGGGCAAACACTAGAGGTTTGGGACACTTGAAAGTGGTACCATGTTCAAACTGGAGTGCAGAGGTGTGGGACCATAGCGGCGCCATTTCTATAAGGCTTATTATCAAATTACGGCAGTGGACATGTACTTGTCAAGAATGGCAGCACACTGGTAAGCCATGTCAACATGTATTGGCCTATGTAACCTGCAAAAGGGGGGTGGATCTAGAACAGTTTGTCCATGAGTACTACTCTGTGAATAGATTTAGAGCTGCTTATGGTAGAGAGATTGAGCCAATGACAGATAAAACACAGTGGCCACATGTCGACCTACCATTTGGTGTTGGTGCACCTCTGACTAAATTATCTGCTAGAAGAATGAGGAAACTAAGAATCAAAGGATGGGATGAAGGTGGACACAAGAAGAAAGGAAAATCTACCAATGAGGATGAAGGTGACAAGCGATGGGATGAGGGTGAAGGTGGCAATAAAATTGTTCCAACAAATGCAAAGGGACAGAAGATGATCAGAGGACCTATGACTTGTAAAAGATGCGGAGGAAAAGGTCATAGACAAGCTAGTTCCAAGTGCCCATTAAATGGGACCGCCAAAAAGGGGTAATTGATGATTTTCTTTATCAACAAACTTGATTACAAATGTCAATATTAATTTATTTCATCACTTGTAGGAAGCGTAGGCAACCTAGGAAGAATGTCACAAAAGAAAGAACGGCAGAACCTAGCACCCCGCAAAGGCTAACCAAGGAGGAAATCCTACGCGATAGTCCAGGAAGAATCACTAGAAGGTAAGAAATATTAACACATTGACTGTACACAATAATTGATTTATATACACATCTAATTACCGATCATACTTGTGTGCAGCATGCTAGCGACACTACTTGGAGAGAGCACGTCTTCACAAACTGATAAATCTAGCCCAGTGAGGATGCCTACCCCGGTGCCACAAAAAAATATGACTCCAAAAAGAAGGAAGCTAAACCTTGGATGATGGAGTATTTTAGCTGGGATGAGATGTAAACTTATGAATTATTTTCTATGACTTTGATCTTGTTTGGAACTAAATTATGGTCTTGTGAGATGAACTTGTAATTGTTAGATTTATATTTGTGCTAAAATTCATGGTATACATGCTGGAGTTTTTATTATAGCATACTGTATATGCTAGAGTTTTTTTTAAGATGCTGTACATACGTGGTTCCATGGCGAGGCGGTGGCCAGCCAGCCCAGGCCACGGCCAGGGACGGCAGCCAGACCAGCCAGCCCAGGGAACGTTGATTCATCACCAGACCTAACCAGACCACAACCACGGCAAAAGGAGCAGCCATTCATTACCAGGGAGCGGCCAGGGAGCCAACAGCGAGACCAGGCCACGGCCACGGCCAAGCCAGACCACGTTTTTAGTAAAGCCCAGGGGTAAAGGAGTCATGACATGATTAAATACATGTATTTAAGAATTTAAAACATAGTTAATTGTATTAAAGTGTCATTAGAGCTTCCAAACAATGTTTGGAGTCCTATTTGAGAGAAACAAATATTTAGAGTCCTATTTGAGAGAAGCCGCAATGATTGGAGTCCTATAATAGCCATTTTCTCTTCTAAGCCAAGCCAGTCGGCGAGCTCGAGCTCAACTGTCCTTTAGGCCATGTTTAGTTCAAAAAAATATTACAAAATGAACACCGTAGCACTTTTGTTTGTATTTGATAAATATTATCTAACTATAGACTAACTAGGCTTAAAAGATTCGTCTCGCAAATTACAGATAAAATTGTGTAATTAGTTATTTCTTTTATCTATATTTAATGTTTCATGCATGTGCCGCAAGATTCGATGTGACGAGGAATATAAAAAACTTTGCAAAATTTTTTAGGAATTAAACAAGGCCTTATTTGTTATGTCACAAGAACACATTGCAGAGTTTAGGTCTTGTTTAGGCCTTGTCTACTTCCGAAAACTTTTTGGTTTTCGGAACGGTAGCACTTTCGTTTTTATTTGACAAATACTGTCCAATCATAGAGTAAGTAGGCTTAAAAAATTTATCTCGTGATTTACATGTAACTGTGCAAATAGTTTATATTTTCGTCTATATTTAGTGCTCCATGCATGTACCGCAAGATTCTATGTGATGGAGAATCTTAAAAAGTTTTTGGTTTTTGGGGGTAAACTAAGGCCTTTAGTTCACCTCAAAAAATCAAAAACTTTTCAAGATTCCCCGTCACAGTTCACTCTAAAAACCAAAAACTTAGAAAAATACTAGCATTATTAAATTCTAAAATAAATTTAAAAAGATAGTAGCATCCATACCATATATCAACCAGCTAAAAGATCTTCTGTGATTCTGTCGGGGCGTCGGCGCCGCGGGCGATCGAACCGGGCAGCCATTTGTTGGCACGACTCGGCGCCCGGACACCTCGCCGCTCGTTGCGGTGCCCCGGCCGGCGCACGTTATAACAGGCAGGGCAGGGGCATGGGCTCTCTCTCGCCTGTGACCGATCTGGGCCTGCGCGCTGTCGCCTGTCGGGTAAAACCAAAACGTTCGGCGCGTGTGAAGCACGTGCTAGCTGCGATTAATTACTTGCGGTAATTAAACGACTCGGTCACTGTGTGTGCGCGCTTATATATAGTACTAGTACGTACGTATTATTAGAGAGATTTGCCAGTAATAACACACGTTGTGGTACATACTACTCCCTCCGTCCCTGAAAGAATCAATTCCTAGGATCCGTGTCAGTCAAACTTTTTAAAGTTTGACTAACTTTATAGAAAAGAGTAACAACATCTATAATATAAAATACACATTATATGAAAATATATTTTATGATAAATCTAATAATACTAATTTGATACTATAAATTTTAGCATTTTTTTCTAGAAATTTGGTCAAAGTTTAAAAAATTTGACTTAGGACAACTCTAGAAATTGATTCTTTCAGGGACGGAGGGAGTACTGTAGAGGAGTAGTACGTACTGTACTGCGCAGGTGAAACTAGTACTGTCGACCCGACCGGACGACGACCCCCGAAATTGTTAGATCTGTCGCGTGCACCGCACCGGCGTGCTTTATAGCAGTAATCCACGTACGCAGGCACACCGCACACGTGCGTCGCGTCGCATCCGCAGATAGTAGGCGTCGGCGGCGGCGTCGCGTCGCGAATCGGCACGTGCTAGCTGCGATCACTGAAACCCCGGTGACTGACTGTGCAGTGGGTGCATATGGGCGTCCGCAATTCAAAAAAGTGTTATTGATTCTCAATAGTAATTTGCAAATAGCTAGCTTACAAAGTCGCTAGCTATTGTGCAAAGTATTTGAGAGAGTTATTTTTAGAAGATCGTGCTAGATTAGCTATTTATGAGTCGCTAGCTATTAGGAAGTCGCTAACTATTAAGAAATCGCTAGCTACTGTGGAGAGTAGTATTTGAGAGAGTTATTTCTAGAAGATCGTGCTAGATTATCTATTTATGAGTCGTTAGCTACTTTTTTAGTATTTTTATACTTCATCTCACTAGTTGTTTGTAAAGTGTTATTGAGAGCCAATAGAATTCCTTCTAGATAGCTATTTAATAACCATTGCGGATGGTCTTATATTAGAGTTAGATAGAGAGATGGTCTAGCATTGGACACATACATCGAGTACTAAGACCATCCTGAATGGGGTTTCATGACTCAGTTTAATACATACTCTCTCTCCTAGAATCCGTGTCAGTCAAACTTTTTTAACTTTAATCAACTTTAAAAAAAACTTATTAAAAAAACTTGTCAAAAAAAATTATAAAAAAGAGCATCAATATCTATGACATAAAATTAGTAACTTATGAAAATATATTCTATGATAAATTTAATGGTATTAATTTGGTACTATAAATTTTACCGTCTTTTTTCTATAAATTTGGTCAAAATTTTAAAAAAAATGACTTTACACCTCTAGAAGTTGCAGGGGACCGAGGGAGTACATATTTTGGAAATAGTCTACTCTCGTGAAATTCTTATCATCTCTTTATTCATTAATATGGTGTCACATCAGCATATTTAATGTCCATGAGACTCTAATGGAACTCTATTGAGACTGGTCTAAATATAGACTATTATGAAATAAAAAACACAACTAGAAAATAATTTACGAGACAAATCTTTTAAACCTGATTAGTTCATGCTTAGTAGATATTAATTGCCAAATAAAACAAAAAAGGTACCGTACATGTTAAACTTTAACAAAGTAGACCAAATTGTTTTTGACCCCAACTTCATGTGAAAAAAATAAAATAAAATTAAATTAAATTAAAAGAACATGTGCAGCATGGATCATTCAGCACATAGTAGATGCGGATGCGGAGACAGCCTGCATATCCGCCCGTAGCGTCGTCGTCCGGCCGGCCCTCTCCGTCCGTTGCCCGCGCGCCGCCGGCCGACTCCCGTGACCACGCGCGCGCCCGGCCGGGCTCAAACTCAAACGGCTCCATCGTCGTCCGCTCCTCTCCTCTCCGAGCGGCGGCCGGCGGTGGATCGGAGCGCGAGCGCACTGCCGGCGGGTTAAATTCCATCGGCGGCGAGGCGAGCGGGTATTGATGACGACCACGCGGCTGGGCCGCGGCCGCGCTCGGGGGAGCGGGTCGGGTCGGTGCCTGCCGTACGTGCACACCGTGCGAAACGCCCCTAGAGGAACGAACAATCCAATCTACGGTTGGTTGACGCAGACGAACGCAGACGATGCATTTTATATATATTTCTACATATATATATAGGACGCGTTTATTTTACACACGCGTGTAGTTACTTTCATTTATATATCTCTAGATTTAAGGTGTATGTGACCGAACGAAATATATATAGACAAAGTATATGATCATACTAGACCATCTAGAGTGATATATATGTTAAGTATGCATGCATAGAGTATATGGTTATACTTATTATATATAATATAGTAGTGGCATTTTAGTAATATATTTAAAATATATTTTTTTTTGAAAAATTTTCGCGTGGTAAGATCTAGAGTATCTTAATATGAGTATATAAACATATTCAAACCGATAAATAAGTATGAATACATACACAATGTAGTTTACTGAAGATGAGAGTAACTACACGTACGTGTAGAAAGGAATTATATATATATATATATATATATATATATATATATATATATATATATATATATATATATATATATATATATATATATACACGCGTACGTACGTACGTTGCTTAATTTGCTCCTATATGCATTACTGTACCTCTGTACAACGTATTCGAAGAGCCGTGTACGTTATTTGCCGGTATTACATGGACCACCGCCGTTCGTTCCAAGTAACGACGACGACGACGTAACGGGATGGGTCCCCCGGCCGGCTGTGTAGTACACCAGACAGCTACATCTGCGCTTCCTCGTCGTACGAATACATGTACACCATACGTACACACGCACGCACACGTCGCTGCGCTAGCTAGGTCCGTGTAGTACTACGGCGGAAAAGCGACCGGACGGGGACGCGCACGCGCCGGGCCTCTCCGGCTTTGCCGCCGCGCATGCATGCACGCACATGCCCGTCGCCGTTCTCCGATTATCGCCTCTCCGGCCCCTCAATCACACAGGGCTTTGCAACCGCGCGCGGATCACCTATTCGATCGCTGCTGCCTGTTGGTGGGATGGAGCCGTGGTATATATGGTGGTTCCATCGCACCTGAAACGTACAGTGACCGTGACGTGTCCTACTGTTGCCTTGCCTTGCTGGTTGGTGGCGAAACGGCCGGCCGGGCTTGCAATCCATGGATTCTTGACAAATGTGGCCACTTTTGATTAATTAGATTAGATTAGACTCTGCGTCGGAACGGAACTATGTTAGGAGTAGTTAACACGACCTTAATTGTCGAAACATTGCTGAATGATGCCATGGTTTCTGTCAGTGGGTGATGGTATGTGTAAGGCAGTGATTGGGTTTTCTCAACGGAGGCGATATTGCCGTCAGTTTTGAATAATATACAAGTTCTAGTTGTGATCCCTAAAGTGAAAAGAAAAAACCACATGAGCGTTATTTCGCAAATTCAGTCCAACCGCCTTGTGCAATGTCCTATATATAAAATTTCGTCAAAGGTGATCGCTAACCGTTTGAGGATGGTACGGCTTGATGAGATAATCTCTGAGGAGCAATCGACTTTTGTTCTCAGGTGTCTTATCACGGATAATGTGATGGTAGCATATGAAAAAGATTCATCATTATTTAAAGAAGAAGAAGAAGAAGAAGAAGAAGGGAAAAACCGGTACCTGTGCGGTGAAATTGGATCTGGTCAAAGCTTACGGCGGTCAAAGCTTACACCAAGTTCAATGGAGCTATCTCTGTAGCATCGTGATCAAGTTGAGTTCAATGAGAACCTAGTACACCATGATGTGTGTGGAGACTGTGAGTTTTTTTCGTGAGGGTGAACGTGCATTTGTCCGATGTTCTCTCCTACTCGTTGAATTAGACAAGGTGACCCAATGTCTCTGTATCTCTTTCCCTTATGTGTTGAAAGTCTTTCGAGTAAACTAAAGTTTTCAGAACCTCAATTTATAGCAAAAGGAGTTTGGGTGGGCACCCACACTCTATGGGTTTCCTCGCAAATGATTGGTTGGTGTCCACTCAAGCAAGTGAACATGATGGGCTACGCCCAGCGGACGTTCTATGTATCTACTAGACGGGTTCAGGCGAAATGGTGAATACTACTAAGTCAGCAATATCTTTTAGTGCTAATTGTGATGATGCCATGAAAGGTAAGATGAAGTTGTCCACTAGCATTCGCATTGAGGCACCGTGTGAAAAATACCTTGGGTTCCCAACCGTGACAGGACAAAGTACCACTGAAGCCTTCAAACCAATTCTAGCAAATGTCCGAGGTCTGGTGGTAGGCTAGAGAGAGAAGCTTCTTAGCGGTGGTGTGGCCAAGGAAGCGATTGCAACATACATGATGAACTATTTTATCCTCACAACAAGAACACGTAAAGAAGATTACCTTGGCTATGTCAAACTATTGGTGTGCAGGTTCAACAGAAAGATGATCCATTCACTAGAGGCATTGTCAGCACCTTACGCTACCAAAAAGCAACAAAGATGACACTGGCCAAATGGATTGAGCATACCCTTTGAAACCTAAGGTTTTGGGGTGGGATAGGGTGAGGTGTGTGGAATATTGGTAAGATTTCGTTTGAATTATATTTTTTCCTTCTCTTCGATTGGTTCCCCCCACTTCATTAAAGTGTTTATAGTCATTTGGAATTCAAGTCCTTCCATTTGATATGCTCACTACACCTAGAAATAAAAGTGGTATTTGACTAGTGCAAAGTCAAGTTTTACAAAATTTTTGTTAACAATTAGTCATATTTTTTGCCTGTTTAGGGCACAAAACTTCACTAATGAATTTGCATTCAAAGTGTCTGTAAGATAGCTTTGTTTCTTAACGATTTACATTGTATATAATTGTAAGATAAATTAATGATCAAAATCGATTTTGCCTGACTTTCCAACTCCATCAATGCAAGCCTTGCATTGATAGATGGAGGGAGTATCAAGCAACGGAATGTACTCACTTTTAGGGTTTGTTCGGTTGTTTAGAATGATTGACCAATCTGTACAAAATTGATCAGCTGGAATGGTTCGCGTGCTCGTTCGAGGACAACCAAGCGACCCCTTATTCAATTTGAATCCATATCCCAAACCTTTATAACATCCACATACCACTCAAATGGAACTATTGCATGCCAAGTTTCCAACCTCCGATTTATAATGATAAAATTAATATATTATTACGGCTAGTTACTTGATTAGTCTACAGCCTCCACCTGGCACTGACGCAATGCCAAGGAAACGCGGAGCCGTAGGCCCCACCTACCAGCAGGTACCCATCGAAACTCCAATCCAAATCCAAAAAAAAAATAAAAATAAGAGGAAGAAAACAAAACGTTTTCCGTCACATCATTGCATGTGCCGAACCGAACCGAAGCAGAGCAAAGCAGAGCACCGCTTTCCTCTGCTTCTCTTGGTCGCCAGGACAAGACGTGCACCGCCATGGACGGCGATCAGCAGCAGCTCCGGAGATCCACGACGAGCTCCCGCATCAGCGCCTCGAACACGGCGGCCTCGACCTCGGCGCCGACGTCGCGGCGCTCGGGCCGCACGTCGGCGGGGTTCAGCTTGGAGGTCGGGAGCTCGGACGCGACGAGCTCCGACACCCGTGCCAGCTCGGACCTGTGCGCGTCCCAGTAGGCGGCGGCGGCGGACTCGTCGTCGCGGCAGTTCTTGGGGCTGGTGCGGCAGGCTCCGTAGTAGTAGTAGTCGTCGTTCTCGTCGGCGGCGGCGTCGCCGACGAGGAGGAGGTCGTCGGACTTGGCGAGCAGCTGGGCGAGCAGCGCGGGGCTGTACGCCGCGTCCAGGAGGTCCCGGAAGACGTCCATGGGCATCGCGGCGGCGGCGGCGCCCTTGGCGGACGACGGGGACAGCAGCAGCTTGCCGTGGACCGGGGAGCTCTCGAACGGGTGGTCCAGCACCGAGACCGGGCTCAGCTGCTGCTTCTCGTCGTCGGAGTCGGAGTCGGAGTCGGAGTCGGAGTAGCGCTCCGCGGTGGCGTCCTGCGCCTTATTGCCGTCGGCGGCAGTGGCAGTGGCAGTGGCGGCGGTCTTGACGGCGTCCAGCTCCATCTCCAAGTGCCGGTCGGAGCAAGGCGCCGGCGCGACGGCGGCCAGCTTGAAGGAGTCGGAGAACTGCAGCGCGGCGGGCTTCCGCTGGCGCTGGGCCGTCGCCGCTCTACTGCCGCGGAGGATCTTGGAGAGAATGAGCTGGAGGAAGCCGCCGGCAGGCTGCTGCTGCTGCTGCTGCTGCTGCTGGTGGTGGTGGTTCTTGCCCTTCTTGCTCTTCTTGCTGGTGAGGCGCCTGAGCACGGCCGCGGCGGCGTCGTTGCCGGCGGCGGCGGAGGGCCAGCAGAGCGCGGTGGTGTCGTAGCCGTCGAGGAGGCGCGCGGAGGAGCAGCCCTTCTCGAGCAGGTGCAGGTCGAGGACGAAAGGCTCCTGCTTCTCCTCCAGCAGCTCCGACAGGCGCCGGCCGGAGCCGGACGGCGACGGCGACAGGCACGGCGCCATTGCAGTAGACAGAGAGCTGTGTAGGGGCAGAGAGAGAGAAAGAGAGAGACGAGTCTGGAAGCAAGGAAGCCGAGGAGAGGGGGGGAGAGGGGAGGCTGTGGATGCGTGGAGGGTGGGGAGCTATAAAATGGAGTGGTGAGTGGGCAGATGAGACAAGGAAGGAGAGGACTCAGGGAGCAATGAATGGGAGACAAGGAGGTTGAGAGCAGCAGATTCTTGTAAGCTTTGCTGGCTTGCTTTGCTGCCCTACTAATCCTGTCTTATTATCAGACAAGCCTTCATTTTCCTAATCACACATGGCTAAACAAAGCAAAAAAAAAATTCCTAATCAAATGTTGTTGTTTGGTGTGTTGCATATGCCTATGAATCATTTCATATACATGCACGGAGATGGCTGACCTGACTCTGACTAAAACTCTCAGTGTTGCCGTGCCATGCCATGCCATGCCGGTGTGGGACATGGGAGTGAGTGCACTAGTATGCATGTTGATCGTATCTTTTCGTTGTATGAAAAAGAGGAGAAAGTGCATGCATGCATGCATTGCGACTGGGGTGCTGTCAAATCGCCAGGTGGAAAACTGAAAAGCCTGCGAGCAGGGACGTTTGGGAGTGCATGCTTGTTCACCTTATTATAATTTAAAAAAAATTTAAGATTTTTTATTTAGGGCACATACATATATCATTAAATATAAATAAAAAAACTAATTACATAGTTTGCTTATAAATTATGAGACAAATCTTTTAAGTCTAGTTAGTCTATGATTGAACGCTAATTACCAAATACAAAAAGTAGTGCTACAGTAGCAAAATCTAAAAAGTTTTCGCATCTAAATAAGGCCTTAGTTCGTGAAATTTTTTGACTTTGACTAATGTAACATTTTTGTTTGTTATTGACAATTATTGTCCAATCACGAACTAACTAGCTCAAAGATTCGTCTTGTAAATTTCAGGCAAATTGTGCGATTAGTTTTTTTCGTCTAAGGCCTTGTTTAGTTCCAATTTTGTGGGCCAAATGCCAATTTTTTTGCTATTTTGCATTTTGGAAGTAAACATGTCCAAAATATTTTGGCCCTAAACTTTTTGCAAAATTAAATAGGGATATTGGACTTGTTTATTTTCGTTTGTATTTGATAAATATTATCCAATATGGAACAATTGGACTCAAAAGATTCGTCTCGCAAATTACATATAAACTATGCAATTAGTTATTTTTTTATCTATATTTAATGCTCTATACATGTGCCGCAAGATTCGATGTGAAAGGAAATCTGAAAAGTTTTGCAAAGTTTTTTGGGAAGTGAACACGAAAACCAAAAAATTTTGATGTTAGAATTTTGGTGGAAGTCTCAAGGTTTTGGGTTTTTGGGTTTTTTTTGCAAAATACTTTATGAACTAAACAAGACCTAAATTTAATGCTCAATGCATACGTCTAAAGATTTGATGTGACGAAGAATCTTGAAATTTTTTTAAAAATGTAATTTGCAATGAATCTTTTGAGCCTAATTAATCTATAGTTAGACAATAATTGCCAAATAAAAACAAAAGTAATACAGTACCCAAAAACTCTTCACCTAAACAAAATTCCTCTTTCACATTATTGACTAACTAGGAATACTGTAGCACTTTTATTTATATTTGATAATTATTGTTCAATTATAAACTAATTGGACTTAAAAGATTCGTCGTGTTTATTATTTTTTATTTATATTTAATGTTGTATGTATGTACTGGGAAGTAAACAAGGCCTCACATAAACGGCACTTGGCCTCGAGTTGGTAGGGTGTTATTCAAGTCCTGCAGTGGTTTTGGTTTGAATCCTGGCTGATGGCAAGCAGAACAGTTATGTTCTCGGCAGCCTTTTGCAGTTTTCCCCGTCCAGTGTGTGTGTATCAGATGTTCAGGTTGTGCAGGTCTGATCTCGTAGTGCTGGTCTGATGTGAGAGTAATAGGAAATGTTGCAGAGTAGTACTGTACTGTAGTATTTTCGTGCCACCACTAGTGCAATTGCAACATCGAACACTGTCTGTACATATGTTCAAACCGGAGAGCTATAGCCGTATTCAGGTGTCCATTCTCCATTTCAAATTCGAGCGTACATGCGTTTGGTCTGAGAGGAGAGAGGACGGAAATCTATATTTTTAGGGACGGGATCATCCATTGTAGATCTTTGTTTTTAAGGACGAGATGGTTCTTTTTTTTGTGCTTTGGTTGAATTGATGAGGATGGATGTGGACATAATAATTAAGGAAAAAAGTCCATATTACTCCCTCCAAGTTTGACCTATGTCCAAATAACCGCTTAAACTAACATTTGGTTCAATTTACTTCCTTCAACTATTTAAGTTAGTCCAACTAACACCTTAAAATGATTTTTCTTTTTTATTTCTCTATGCACAAATTATATTTTAGTTTCAAACTTTATGAGGTGACAGAGGACATTTTATTTTGTGTTAGAAAAATACACTATGATTTTTTCTAGATTCAGTAGATTTTGTTATATATGTATTTCGATACTTCACTACTCCTATGTCTAGTATTTAGAAAAAAAACCCTAAAATACCTTACAGTTTAAAAATGGAGGGATTACTTCACCTGCATAGCAAAAGTTCTTGTGTGCGAAGAGGAATATATAGCATCTTGGAAACCTCACACACAGAAGCAAGGTAATCCAACAATTCTCTGTACTGTTCATTTTTGCTGCATTTGAACCAAAACGTGAGACCATGTGCTCGATGCCAGCCACCTCACCAGAGCTGATCTGATCATCTGATCTGCCGCAGATCACCTCAGCAGTCACCGAGATCGCCACCGTGTGCATGCGTCTCAAAATTTTTCAATACCTCTAGCGTCTCAAATATTCATTTTTGCTACTTCATGTCGCCTTCGTGTCGTCGCGCGCCGATCGTCGGTTCAGCCGGCCGGCCGGGCCCCCACAGGATCCACCACAACCTCGTCAAGCCATGTTGATCATCACTTCATCTCATGCATGTTCCTTTACAAAATAATAACAAGCGGTGACAACTAGACAGTACTGCTAAAAAACAGAGCTGCAGATTAGGCCTTGTTTACTTCCAAAAAATTTTGCAAAATAAGAATAGTAGCACTTTCGTTTGTATTTGATAAATATTGTCTAATTACGGACTAACTAGGCTCAAAAGATTCGTCTCGTCAATTTCGATCAAACTGTGCAATTAGTTTTTATTTTTATCTATATTTAATACTCCATGCATACGTCTAAAGATTCGATGTGACGGAGAATCTGAAAAATTTTGCAAAATTTTTGGGAACTAAACAAGGCCTTAGTTCACCCCGAAAACCAAAATCTTTTCAAGATTCCCCGTCACATCAAATCTTAGAGCACATACATGAAGCATTAGATATAGACGAAAATAAAAACTAATTGCACAATTTGCCTATAAATCACGAGATGAATCTTTTGAGCTAGTTAGTCCATGATTGGATAATATTTGTTAAATAAAAACGAAAATGCTACAGTGTCGAAATCCGAATTTTTTTCGGAACTAAACAAGGCCTTAGTGTAGTTTATATTTATTAATTAATCGCAGGATTCGCAGGTAATATAATCGTGCGACTTTCCATGGTAGGAGACACGGCCGGAGTAGGTTAGTCGTGGGCGACAGACAGACAGCAGCAGCAGCAGCAGGCGAATATATATAATCTGCCTGATTGGGCCGTGCTGCTGATGGATTTGTCCGTCGCGTAGCATTAGCATACGTGCGCGATAATCCTCGGCGTTGCCGGATAGAACGCAAGTCCTCAGCAGGTAAAGCCGGATCAGTTCGCAGCAAATGGGGTAGGAATGGAGCCGTGGCACATAGACATACCCTTTGCCCAAGTCCCGCGGCGGGGGTCCGAGGTGATCGAGCAAGAGGATGAACCGGGAGCAGAGTTGTTGAGGTCCAAGTTCTCCTCAACCCTGGTAGGGGCTGGATCGGCAGAGTACTGGGTGTGGGAGACATGCATCGTCAGCCGTACCTCCGAAGCAATGGCGGAGCTAGAGCAAATTTGAGAGAGGTGCAGTTCCCTTGTGGGTGTGTAAGCTTTTACCATGGGTGTGAATATGGTGAAAATTTAGATATAATCACTTGTTTTTAGTTTTCTTTTGTGGGTGTGCCTGCACCCAACACCTCCTGTATACATCCGCCCATGCTCCGGAGAATGAGAATCCATTGGTCGCCTGGTCACACAAATCATTGAACACCTTGTCCGCATTGGCTTGCCATGCCCCCATGGCATTCAAAGAGTAAAGATAGTTTTGTAATCATGGTCTGAAACCCAACAAATTGCTTCATCATGGTCTGAATCTACACCGAGAGCTCATGCACCAACTTCGCCCTTTCCTGCTTTTACAACCCGTTTGACCTAGTTCGGACCTACGGAATCACACAAAGTGGAGACTGCTGTTAGATTGATCTCTCGCCAATTAGGCTCAAAGGCCTAATCGGGCCTTGACTCGCGCCCTGATCGATGGCGCCTAACCCATCTATTGCTGGAAGACCCTTGTCACACTACGCTATATAAAGAGGTAGGGGCCGGCAGGCTCTCAACACGAGGTTCACCGTGAGCCGCGATTCCCCACTGACAAAACCCTAACCCGATCTCAAGAGAGGCGCAGCAGCTCTCGCCGCCACTGCACTACACCACCGTCTCTGTCGAGTTCTTCATTGCATCACCTTCTTCCCCGATCGTCGCTGCCCTAGCGCAGAGGATTGTCACCGACTCCATGGTCGGCTCCGGATCTTCCACCACGCCTGCTCCTACCTCCTCCGATGGTATGCACCCACTCTCTTCTCCCTTTCCCGGATCTCATAGATCTAGTACTGTGTTAATTGTTTATCCCGAAATGCAAAGTTTTACCCCACTGTTCTACCCTATTATGATCCTAATAGGCTAACAACTGCAATTCCAGCTGCTAGAATTTACAAACGCGATCAATTAAGGTGAGCAAAACACGACCACTTTGATACCAATTGTGACGATCCAAGGAGGAGTCATCACATAACTCAAGGGAATAGGAGGAATCCAAGGGTAGAAATAGCAAGGGCAGATAGAGTTGTGGAAGAACAGAGGTGGTTTTGGGGGGGGAACAGAGCAATGATTCAGGAATGCATTGGTTTCTTATTCGATGCCTTTTATAGGTTCAGTACAAAGGCCGAACACCGACGCCCCGCGCCTAAGGCCTTGTTTAGTTGGTGAAAAAATTTGTATTTGGCTACTGTAGCACTTTCCTTTGTATTTGACACTTATTGTCCAATCATAGACTAACTAGATTCAAAAGATTCGTCTTGCAAATTACAGGTAAACTGTACAATTAGTTTTTTTATTTATATTCTCCGTGCATGTATCTAAAGATTTAATGTGATGGAGAATCTTAAAAAGTTTTTGGATTTTGGAGAGAACTAACCAAGGGCTAAGGGCACTCCCAATGCTATAAACTACATGTAGTTTCTATACATATTAATTTCTATAGACACTTTGTATACAAACTATGGCCCTAATGGATAGTATTTATACAATAATTTTTTATCCAATCACATTCATTCTCTCTCCATTCTCAACCAATCATATCACTTCATGTTTTGGATCTCGTGTAGACATGGTTTCTAACTTAGACCCAGTTTCTATGATTTTTGGTCTCTCTCTTCAATAACTATCTTGCCACATCAGCAAAATACTTAGATAATATTATAATTAATATTTATAGAAACTATGATGGTTTATGCATTGAGAGTGCCGCGCTAACAAACTACGTAATAACTGACTCCAGCTAAGGCCCTGTTTAGTTCCCCACCCAAAATTTTTTCATCCATCCCATCGAATCTTTGGACACATGCATGTAACATTAAATGTAGATAAAAAAAATAAACTAATTACACAGTTTAGTTGAGAATCGCGAGACGAATCTTTTAAGCCTAGTTACTCCATGATTAGCCTTAAGTGCTACAGTAACCCACATATGCTAATGACAGATTAATTATGCTTAATAAATTTGTCTCGCAGTTTCCTGACGAGCTATGTAATTTGTTTTTTTATTGGTTTCTAAAAACTCCTCCCGACATCCTTCCGACACATTCGATGTGACACCCAAAAAATTTTCATCACCAATCTAAAAAGGCCCTAAGCACAACCAAT
Source organism: Sorghum bicolor (assembly GCF_000003195.3). Classification (NCBI taxonomy): domain Eukaryota; kingdom Viridiplantae; phylum Streptophyta; class Magnoliopsida; order Poales; family Poaceae; genus Sorghum; species Sorghum bicolor. The sequence continues at coordinate 62,499,513 of NC_012874.2, forward strand.
TTTGCCTAAACGATCACTGACAAGCTGACCCCACTGTCAGTTCCTCAGCCTGCAGTTCACCGCTACCTGTCTGTCGGAAGCCCAAGAGTATATTGCCGGAAGCCCAACAGTATCGTCACTCAGATTCAGCACGGCTGACACCACTCTTGTCCTGAGCTGAGACGCCTGATCTGATCAGCGGCTGCAGAGCACGTCGTCAGCAGTCACCGCTCGCTCGCCACCGTGTGCATATATGCGTCTCAAAATTTTTAATGTTTTTTTTTATAATACCCCCGGTCTCCTACTACTAGTCCTAGGGCGCTGCTTCACGTCGCCTTCGTCGCCGCTACCTCATGAACTCATGGCGCCAGCGTGTTCATATCAAGGGTGATCCAATCCAATCCAAGAAAAAAAAAGGGTGACTCGGACGGACGGAGTGGTGACGACACTTGTCTGCCTCGCAGCACAGTACTGCAGACAGAACGTATATAGTAGTTAATTTATTAATGGCAGGATTCGCAGGTAATATAATCGTGCGATTTCGTTCCGTGTACGTGGTAGGAGTAGGAGACGCACGGAGTAGGCGTGGGCGACAGACAGACAGACAGCAGGGGAATATAATCTGCGTGATTGGCCTGCCTGCTGATTTGTCCGTCGCGTAGCATTAGGCATTAGCAATAGCATATGCGTGAACCCTCGGCGTGCCGGCCGGATGGAGCTCTGCCTGCAGGGAGACTCGCGCCGCTGTCCGCTTCCGTGGCAGCCAGCTCGTCGCGGCGACGACCCACACACGGTCGATCGGAGAGGAGGAGACTCACAGCCAGACCGGCAACAGCACAGTACTACGCTCGTATGTGTCTGCAATAATAACCATGCACACCATTCTCGGATTAGCTAGGGCGAGCTGCTGTTGGATTTCTTTGCTACGGCCGGCCGGTAGTCCTGCTGCTCAACTCCTGGCCTACTGCCACAATGCATGGCAGCCACAACCGGCGTCGGCCACCGTACCAAGCATGACGCCACCGGCCGGCCAAGCCGCCAGCCACTCCCGTCGTCGCCATTTAGGTGCGCGGCCCCTGAGTTCTCGCGCCTCCTGGCCGGCCGCCGCCTACGAACGCCGGATCGCCGGAGTAGACGCCGCGCGCCGCCGGCGCTGCATGCGTGGATGGGATCCAGTCTAAGGCTTTTGATTTGGAAGTTGGAACGAGAGGGCGGAGGCGACAGCGAGCGACCCGATGGGATGCGAGTGGTCTGTGCGCGGGATGCGCGTTAGCAGGCTACGGGGACAAGACAAGAAAGGTTGTTGATTGGGCCAGTCGCCATTGGACCATATTGGGCCGTACGTCAAAGGTAGGGAGGGAGAAATTAGTATGCACACATACACAATGTTTTTTTTTTTTGGGACAAAAACAGGGGGAGAGCTTCCCCACCTTGAATTCGTTAGATCAGAGAGTTCTCCAGCGAACTGGAGTTGGTATTTAGACTGTTTATTACAAGAGTTGCATTTTTTAAGGCGTTTGCGCCAGATTATAATTAAGATCATCACATACGCGTGAAATGATAAGCCGGTCATTGCTCCTTTTGTTTCGGAAGATTTCTCTATTTCTGGCGTCCCACAACCCCCACAAAGTTGTGAGTAGGAAGCAAGGCCGTCTCACTAATTCCAAGGACCCTTATTGGGCAAGCCAACAACAAGGGCCTAATAAGGCCTTGTTTACTTCCACCCAAAACATTATTCATACGCTATGCAGGAGCAACAAGTGTTGCAAGTTGCAACGGCAATATTACAGCAGCAGCTCCAAGAAGCTCTTTATATCCTATCTTATTGATATGAATACAAATTGGGTGGCAAAATGCCCTTCAATAGCTTGTTTAATGAGATCTCCAAAATATTGCCATTATATATCTGTTTTGGATTTCTCGCTAGCCGAAGATGAAGAGTAGGATTACCTCTGTAGAGTACGTACAAGATGTACAGAACATGTTGGGTTGTGAAAAGATATAATGTGTCCCCCGGCCCTAATGTCCATTTAAATTACTTTTGCTATTTTGAAGATAACCTAAGCATATTCATATATAAATTACAATACTCCATCATTATTAAAAACAGGCTTCCTATGGAAACAATATAAATTTCCATTGTTACCACTATAAATATGTCAAGAAAACATTAACTTACTTAAAATAAACGTACCTAATATGTTGTGCCACATTACCAAAAAGTATAGGGTGCAGTAGCTACAAGCATATATTTTTCACAATATTTAATTATATTAATAATCCATGATAAATTATTTAAATTGCTATTTTTTATAAATTACACTTTTTTAAACACCCCTTCAAATAATTTAATTATAAATACTCTATGTTTTACAAGAAATGTTGGCAAACAAACATTGGTGATACAGAAAATTCAGTAGCTTGAGCTTTGGGTGCATGCTAAAATTGTAGTAATGTGAGTTTAATTTATGACCTAAAATCAATATTTAATAACATATAGAAAGAGTGCTTTGAACGAAATGTATACTTAACACTAGTGTTTCCACTTAACATACATATACAAAATTGAACAGACTAATAATATAAAAATTAGAAAGCCAAAATCTAGTTTGGTTAACTTAGCCTAAGGTTTGAACTAAACAAACGAAAACTCTCTGAGTACGATGAATATGGACTGGAATAGCTATGAATATAAAAATATAGAGTAATAGATAAAACCAAAGTTTATATGGGGATTACGTAGTATTTATATGTGTTTTATGTTAGAAATGGAGAAAGTGGTAAAAAGTAATTATGATTAGTTGTGAGTTTAAATTTATCACATAATTCTGACATTTAACCCTCGTAACATTCTAGCATATGTTGGACCATATATAGGTTGATGGATTAGTGTAACTATATTTTTAGTTAACCAAAATGTTCCAATATTATATTTTGTAAAACGGTAAGCTATATATCAAAATCAATGAAGTGTTGGATAAAAACCCTCTATGTGGCAAAAACTATTAAATGCACAAGCTTTAAGATTATTCTGGCATGCATTATAGCGAGTGAAAAAGAGCTATGACATGATAACCAAACTAGTGAGCCACAATGATACATCAGTAGATTAAAAAAAAAAAGAATGATACATCAGTATACTAAAAAAGTATGATACATCAGTATACGAAGAGTTAGGGTCTGTTTTGTTTACATTAATTTGAGCTTAGAAAAGCTGCTGTGAGTTATGTGCTGTGAAATGATTGTAAGCTATTTGGTTAAAATAACCCTGAGATCTTCTGTTTCTTGACAACAGAAACATCTTCCAGAAGTTGAATCGAACATAGCCTTAAATTATGTATGCTGCAAAACTCTCTTCATTTGTAAACACAAAGTAAGCAATGTAACATTAAGAACTTGTGTAAAAACAAAAGAACTCCCTCTGATTAGACTATAGTCTAACTCTGACAAAAAGATTATTTTCCTTGCTTCCCAAGTCTTCTTGGTCAATGTATACCTAACTAACCTTTAGCTTAGCATAATGTAGGCAATCAGTCTTAATCTTCTGCAATTGTTTTTCTACCTGTTCCCCTGCCGATGTACGATGGCAGTTTCCTGCCAAGTTTTACAGATAGGGAACTGTGGTTAAAAAAAAACGATCTTCTACGTTTAGTCCACAGTTGACTTGACTGCTCTCGGTCCAGTGCGTGGAATTCTGATTCACGATGGCATATGCCTAAGCCTGACGCGTTCCAATGGCTTTTCTATATATCACTTCGCTCGGCAGGATAGATCCTCAAACTGTTGTGTTTGTTGCTGTGGCCTTGACGTACACAGCTGGTTCGATCTCTCCAGGTACGTTCTGGTTTCCTCTCCACTGGTAGAGTGGCAGGTCTCTCGTCTTGTCCATCTTTAGTATACTGATGAGTACATTTGCTATCTTTCCGAGCTCACACAGGACAACAGATTCTACAAGTTGCGTTGCTTTGATCGATCCTAATGGCAGCAGAGATGGTCGGTTCTGCAGTTGCCCAGGAGGCTGTTAACCAAGTCCTGTCAAGATTCAAGGACAGGTGTGAGCACAAGTCAGAAGCAAAGGAGAACTTGGAGAGATGGCGCACATCAAGCTGGAGGCTGCCCTCGAGACATCCACCAAGTGGAACATCACCACCAGCGCGCCATTGCTGCGCTGGCAGAGCAAGCTCAAGCGCGCCGCACAGGAGTGTGATGACACTCTGCGCAGGTGCAGGCAGCGCCTGCAAGAAGAGGAGGACACTGTAAGGAGCTCCTCCTTTCCCACGCAGATCGCTTACGCTGCCAGGTCGTTCGTCGCATCCATCTTTAGCCGAGACGGCGAGGATGAGCTGAGAGGCGCCGCTGCCGTCCGGCGATTCGAGCGGTTTGCAGATGGTGCGAGCGAGTTCTTGAAGTATGTGGAGCTTGGTGGTACGCCACGTAGATATATGTTCTTTGATCCTCTTATACGCCATCTTCTTGCTGGCAAAGGAACAAAGTATTGCTTTGTTCGAGGGAGTCAACATCTGTCGTTTCTTCTACAGCCTATTAGTCCACCTAACCGTGAGATGGAGGTTGCCTTGACACTGTTACTTAAAGATAGCAATGCTTTAGAGAACAATTTTATCCTTGCCCTCAATTTACGGCTCTCTGAGAGTATCGACATAGTTGGGGTTGCAGTAAGCTGCCTACAGCTATTCATGCCTCACTTGAGCTCAACAGTTGAGACTGTGAAGACAAAGCTCACCCAGGTACCAATGCAAGACTTGTGCTGGGTATCATCTGTTTGTGAACTCCACAACAGTCTTTACAGCAACTGTTGTAAATGGTTTCAACCGAACCCGCTTTGTTGTCAGCAACTAGATCATTACTATGCCCGGAGCTACAGTGCCACAAGCTCATCATCAGAATCATTGCTATGTGATATATACTTGGAACCAGTTATGCAAGTGTATCTGTTGGCCCATGTATCACTCTCAGTTGGGAACAACAAGCAAAGAGCGGTCATTGATGGAGAAAGCAAAACAAGCTGCACGAGAGACTTACCATATCTAAAACTTGGAATGCACTTCTGGCCCCATACCTGCTCTGAAGATTTGTCACCTACAGTTGGGGGTTCAGCGACAGAGACAGTCAACGGGGAGGCCATGCAGCATGGCAGCCTGTATGCCAACATTTCGTTTGAACAGCTGGGCAAGATGATGCTGCCAAAGGCGGTAGATTGCCTTCATGGGAATGTTGAAGCTTCCTCATATCAGATGCTGTGGAAGTCCAAGCATGGTGGCTCATACCTTCGGGTCGAGAAGATGTCAAGGAGACTAACCACTCGGAAAGACATGGGTGGAAAATGTTCTGAACGACAGCAGGCCAAGAAGGTACAGGGATGGGCAAGTGTGAATAATGAGTTCATGAACTCGTGGATTGCGCACGCACCTGCCAAGTTGCTGGGCTCAGCCGTGGACTGGTTTCAGAAAGAGAAGCGTTTTCCCCAACCGTTATTATTCAAAACTAATTCCTGCGTTCATGATTGTCCAAGCATGCTGTTGTGTCTGAAATATTTCAGATCTATGGCAAGTAAGATCAAGTCATTGAGCATGTTCAATGCCTAGCTAGGATTTCATGGTACCAAGCGTATGCCATTATTCGAGCATTGAGTTCTACTAGAGGACTCGTCATGATGGGCAGCTAAGATGCATATGTGTTGGCTGTTAAACAATCAAGCGTGTTCCTGACGATGTGCATGTGTGTGTAAGCCTTCTTATGTAATTATGTAATGTTGTAGAGAATAAAAGAACTAAATTGAAAAGAGATAAATAAAAGAACAGAGAGTAGTGGAGATCTAGTAGAAGGGTAATTGGAAAGTTACCCCAACTTGTGTCCATGGGTCTTCTCACCCTACCTCAAATTCTCTGCACTTTCCATTTAATCTTCAATATGGCATCAGAAGGGGTTGATTTAATTTGTTGGTTCCACAACAATTTCCATGGTTTCTAGGGTCTTGTGGTGCTAGATATGCAGCAAAAATTTAATGGTCCTCGTGGTTATATGATGTTCATTAAGTATATCCCAAATCACTAAAGATCAGATATAAATTAGCCAAGTATATTAACATGACTTAGTTTATTGACTCCACGGCAATGACATGACTGCACTTGCATTGTGATCTTTGTGCAGCTAGCGAGCGTATGAACTGCGGATCTGCCTAATCTGGGCCTTATGATAGCTCGCAAACGGAGTTGGGCCTTGCGTGGCTGGCCGAAACGTAGGTGGGCTGCTGCACCGTCTCATTCTTCCGATGCTTGACTGAATGTTTGAATTGAATGTATTTAGGGATGAAAACGGATTAGATACGGATTGATACACTAATGTCATATTTGTTTTCATATTTCTGGTCAAATTCGGATTCAAATATGGATAATGTCAATCATGTCGGATAAGATACAATTGGATGTCGACATCATAAATATACGATTTAAGTATTCGAATATGGATATGGTATCTGATGTTGAATATTCAAACTCGGATATAGACAGATCTAAACCCCACTAAATGGAATCAGTTTTGAATACGGTTGGAAAATATTTGTATCATTTTCATCCCTGTATACACTACTACGGTTGGCAAAATCAGTTAACCGAGGCGGTTTTCGTAACCGCCTCGGATCAAAGGTCACGGTAAATGACCTTTTTTCAAGGCGGTTTACTGACCACCTTGGTTAATCAAATAAAAAAGAAAAAAAATCAATGAACAAGCCCGACGAGCCCATCCATGTGCCCGCCGAGCCCATCGATGCGGTGACATCGCCGTTGGTGCTCGACGATGAGACCTCTGGACCTGCTTGCTTGTCACGATTGGAATCGCCTCTACCACGTCAGAGATGGGAGGAAGAGACACTCGGAGGGGAGGGGAGCAACCCATCAAAGAAGAGGCAGCCGACCTAGATCCCTTCGTCATCCCTCGCCGGATCCGGCCACCCCGTCGTCTTCCTATGCTGGATCCACCTCCCACCTATCGGATCTGGAGCTCTACGTGGAGGATCTCACTGGATCCACCACCTGCCCGCTGGAGGGAGCTCGCAGGAGGCTGGGGCGTCGAGTGGGAAGGAACGAGCCGATGCCGTGCTGCTCGGCTGGGAGGGAGCCGCTGCTCGAGAGGAAGGGAGGTCGCCATCGCCGCCACTACTGAGAAGGAAGGAAGCTGTCGCCACTTCAAGGGAGGAAGGTGGAGCAAGGAGGGAGCGAGGGGCGGCGGGCATGCAAGGGGAGGGCCGTCGGGCACGGTTGTGTGAGAGGAGTGGGAGGGTCGCGGCCTGGGAGTTGGGGCACGACTCTGGGGGCGTCGGTGGTTGCGGATGGGGAGTGGACTGTGGGAAGGAAACCCTAAACTCTAGTATTTATACAATCAGTTGGTTACCGACTCTGGTTGTAACTGGATTTTGGAGCATTAAATACCAGAGTGTTCCAGACGCTAAGCTCATATTGAAAAGTTTTTGGATTTTAGAACATTAAATACCAGAGTTGTAAAATGCATGTGCCGAGCCCAGTTACACCCAGGCGGCCCATGGCTGAAGCTCTGGCCCGAATAGTAAGAAAGGTTCCAAATAGAAATGACTACGTGACCAAGTACATAGTATGTGACAGATTCATGGCTAGAAGCCTGTGTAATCTTGGCTATTTTCTTTTTGACTTTCTTTGGTTCTTGAACCTGCTGTGTAATACTTTGTATGTTTCAAATTTTTAATAAAATTTCAGTAGGGGCTCCAAGTCCCTCCTGTTTCTAAAAAAACAGAGATATCTAAATGATACGTTCATAGCCGGTAAACACGAACTGGTTCCCAGTACATCACTATAAGTTTAGAGTTTAGACGACCATAATGAGAAGAATAGTGTGCTACTAAGCAGTGTGGTTATTCAGGTTTTATTTTCAATCATGACAGTCAACGGCATACCGCTCATAAGACTGCAACTTATTATTTCAGCACCGTCAACTGAACTAGTCAATCAGACACTCAGATTTGCCCCTCCTGTGCACCGACCTCCTGCAGATAATGCTCAACATCCAAAGCGGCCATGCACCCTGCAACATCCACAAGTAACTAATAGAAAAATTACATATCGTCACGTGCATCCACAAGTAAGTGTTAACTCTTTCTAAACAAGGATGAAGGAGAACTCTTACGAAATAAATACATTAAAGACAAAATTATAGGAAGTTGTTTAAAAACAAACCGACTCTCATTTCTAGAAAGGCCTAATAAATGTCAAAGATACTTTCATGGGTTTTGGGTCTTTTAAAATCAGGCTTTGTTTAGATCCATTTTTTTGGATTTTGACACTGTAGCACTTTTGTTTTTATTTGACAAACATTATCCAATTATAGAGTAACTAGGCTTAAAAATTCATCTTGCGATTTACAGGCAAACTGTGCAATTAAATTTTGTTTTCATCTATATTTAGTGGTCCATGCATGTGCCGTAAGATTCAATGTGACATTGAATCTTGAAAAGTTTTTGGTTTTTGAAGTAAACTAAACAAGGCCTCAATGACGGTTCACAAACTCATTTTTGGTTAGATACCTGGCTGCTGGTTCTAGACAAATGTGTTTTTTAAAGCTATGTGCTATTGTTTAGTAAAGCTCTAAATCTTATTATTGTAGTTCTAAATAGCCCGCTATAGTCTAGCTATAGTTTTGTTACAGCCCACCTACATCTTATCTATAGTCTTTCCATATGAACTAGCACTACAATATTGCCAATCACTACTACAGTAAACACTTTTGCAACAAAATTTTCAACAAAAATTGCTTCTTAAGAATATATCACCCACCAGTTCATGATACAAACTAGCATTCAATACCATTTTCACCAATAATTTGTAATACAAGCGGGCAGTGAAAATGATTCCACATTTATAAAAGGACCATGGACCCCAAATATCTCAACTCCCATCCCAATTCTCTAGCGGTCCCACTCCTCACCTATCCCCTCCTCCTCCACCCCACCTCCCCACAATCTCCTCTCCCCAATGGCGACACCCCTTCTCTCCTCTCCCCACAACGGCATGGCACGTAGACACAACAACATAGCTTGCATATGGCAGTGGGGCACCTCCTCCTCTCTTAAACTCAAATCCAAGCACATCATGGTTGCATCAGACGCACCCCCCGTCGCCACCCACCCACCACTACATGAAGGAATGCCCCCACCCGACGAGAACTCTACCCCTCCTCCTCCTCCTCCTCCTCCTCCTCCTCCTCCTCTCTCTCTCTCTCTCTCTCTCTCTCTCTCTCTCTCTCTCTCTCTCTCCTTCAACTCTTGCTATCCCTATCCCACTCTCCTTATAGATCCGGTGTGGTGTCCCGATTCGCACGTGATGTACTTAGATCCTTGGGAGGGGGGCGCAGCGTCTCGGCGGTGAGCTCACTAGTGAGCTCGCATCATCAGCAGGCTCAGCACCAAACCTTTACATAGCGAAGTGGGCGTGCCTCTCAAAATATTTAATTTTTCAGCCGTCTGTGTCAATCCGTTTCATAGCGGTGAAGTTCCTCTAATCGATATGTTTGCATATTAATCACTTGCAAATTGCAATACATGAATAGACGACGTAGAAGAATCATATAGAGCACTACAGAGTGTTCACCTGATCCAGCGGCAGTAATGGCCTGGCGATACTTCTTGTCCTGCACGTCGCCGGCAGCGAAGACCCCCTTCACACTGGTGTGGGTGGAGCCCGGCTTGGTGACCACGTATCCAGACGGTGAGTCCAGCTCGAGCTGCCCACCCAGGAACTCCGTCGCCGGCGTGTGCCCGACGGCGAAGAAGAGACCAGCCACCTGAAGATCCTTCACCTCACCACTCACCAGGTTCTTGACCTTGACGCCAGCCAGCCGCCGGCCGCCGTCGCCGTCGCCGTCTGCGCCGCCAAAGGCCTCGACAACCACCGAGTTCCAGACGACCTGGATCTTGGGGTTCCTGAGCACCCTGTCCTGCATGATCTTGGAAGCCCGGAAGGTGCTCCGGCGGTGGACGATGTAGACGCGGGAGCCGTACTTGGTGAGGAAGCTGGACTCCTCCATGGCGGAGTCGCCGCCGCCCACGACGGCGAGGGGCCTGTCACGGAAGATCGGGGCCGGGCCGTCGCAGACGGCGCAGGCGGAGATGCCGTGGTTCCAGTACGCGTCGGACCCGGGGAAGCTGAGGCGGCGCGCGACGGCGCCCGTGGCGACGATCACGGCGTCGGCGAGGAGGACGGTCGTGGCCTTGTCAGAGACGACGCGGAAGGGGCGGGCTGAGAAGTCGACGGCGGCGACGGTCTCGGCGACGATCTTGGTGCCGAAGCGCAGGGACTGGTCGCGGCAGCGCTTCATGAGGTCGCCGCCCATGATGGCCCCCGGGAAGCCCGGGAAGTTCTCGACGGCGGTGGTGGTGGTGAGCTGCCCGCCCGCCGCGACGCCGTTGGCCATCCAGCCCTCGAACAGCACGGGCTTGAGGTCTGCCCTGGCCGCGTAGATGGCCGCCGTGTGCGCCGCCGGGCCGCTCCCGATGATGCACACGCGCGTGCGGAGCGGCGCTGCAGCGGCGGATCCCTCCATGGCTGCTGCTTACTTTACTTGTCTCTGCATGGTCAGTGGACGCCTGAAGTCCCTTTATAAAGACCACCAGCCAATCAGTGGCTGTGGTGTGGACGTGTCGATCATGGTCCGTCGCTCCCGGTGCTCTTATTTATGGATTTGTTTTGCTAAAGAACTTTGATTTTAATATAAAAATATAAGATAACTTGTGGCAAATGAAAATTCTAATAGAACTAATAATTCCGTAGGCTAACGGATATGATTGTGTTGGATGAATTTTGTTAATATGTAGAATGGCATCTTGAATACTTTAAAACTGTTTAGCTCAAATATGTTAAAACTGTTTATTAGCAATGAAGCAATTTCGAAGGTGTACAGTTGGCATTGCAGTATTAGCAAGGAATGTTCAAATCTACACCAAATATTCGTGTTTTGAAACTTTATAGTAAACGGTTAGCAATTTTTAAGGCCACGAAATAAATTTTGTAACAAAAAACTACTCAACTTTGATGAGGACCCTAATGTAAATGAAGAATGTGGTGTGCACTATCAATTTCGCTAATACTTCAAAATTGTCCCTTTCAAATATCTTAAGTGAGACATACAAGAGCCAGGTCATTTTCAAAGTAATTATACTAGTAACACCTTATACTGACACAACCTCTTCAAAATGGCACTAAATTTGTACAATTTAGGAACTGAAGGTCTGTTCAAAAGCGACTGTTGTAGTAAGTCCAAGTGAGGTCATTTTCAAAGTGACTAACTTTAGTAGGTCATTTATTAGTACATTAGGAATGAAGCAAATTTGAAGGTAGACAATTGGTGTTGTGTGTATTAGCAAAATGGAATATTCAAATATACACCAACTTTTCAAATGTAAGGTGATATTCTTCCAAAGCAACTCTCTTCTGGTACATATATAGTTGAATCACTTTCATTGTGCTTAACTCTAGTATGTTACCTAGTCACCTAGCACATTTTGGAATTGAGCAATTCTAAAGATATACAGGTGTCACTTTCATAATGACTATAACCTCCTCAAAATGCAAACCTCGCCAGGCTCCTTTCGCATGGCTGCTGTCCATGCACTGGGCAGTGGACAGACATGTATGCGTGCACGCTGCGGCCTCTCTGCTTAATCTGTATACGTACTATATGAGGTAAAACCCTACATACCTGTATTGTGTACTGTTGCGATTTGTCCAGTTGCATGTACTCCCTCCATCCACAAATAAATACACGTCTCGCACCCATCCTAACGAGTCAAACTTTTTTAAATTTATCTAGAAATATATCAAATAACACATAAACATTTGTATCTATAAAATATACTTTTCATATCTAAACTCCAAATTAAGCAATATATATGTGCTATTTTTTTATCATCTGATGAGGTGTTCATGAGGGTGAACTACCATATGGCATATGCAATTGTCTAATCTTGCTGCAGATTTAAACTCTGCCTTTTGTTGTTAATAAAAAAAACATGTCCAACATATATATACCAAGCATCTACACTCACGATACATATATACTATACTTTATTGATCATACAAACATAAGAAAAAAAACATATTCAACATATACACATTTGGCAGTTTGTTAATTTTCATGATAGCATAGCACTGAACAGAGATGCTTTAACGCAGCATGTGATGAACAAAGCATACACCAACCTATATGTTGGTGAAAGACTCCACAAACAGAGAGTTGATAGTTTCCTTGATGGCATGATTATTGTTATACACATCACCTTTGTATATAAACTCCATTGTTCTAGCCAGGTTGAATATCCTTTCCAGTAACTCCTTTGGTTGGTCTCTATCTGGTTTAAGCCACTCCTCATTAATATCTTTCCATGATTCTTCTAGCAGCTGTGCTTTTATCCTTTCACGTGCTAAAGCCAATGAAGTATTGTGCTCCTTCATGCAGCTGTCGATGGTTGAAGCTACGTCACAAGTCGTTGCTTCCTGCAAGTGCACCATTGCTTCATTAAACTGATCTAAAAGATTGGTTAACCATATATCTCAAGCTACCAATGTCTCTTGTCTCTATTGGAAAAAGCTAGCCACATGCATGCATGTATGCTATTTCTGAAACTTTATTTACATCATCTAATTAACTTTGAATATAATAATGCGACACAATCTTAATATTATTAACCAGAGGTCTCCAATGGAGCTTACACATTAATCCTGATAAGATTTCAGAGGTAGGAAAACGAGATAACACCTTGAAATTTCTCATAAAAACTAGGAACATTTGGCTTATAATTTCATTGTCTCTAATCATCGTTGGTAATAAATAGCCATTGTGTCTTTTCAATTTTCTAAAAAAATACAAACCTCAATGCGTAAATAACAAAATATGGATTCACGATGTCAAAAAAAGGTAGGCAACATGAGTTGATATAAATACATACTAACAATTGACATACTTCATCTGTCCTATAATATAGTGCATTCTAGAAATTTTGAGACAAACTAAGAGAGATCATAAAAGATGCATATACCCTCATTTTGTTTTCTAATCAGACGCTATCATCAATATTATTAATGGTGATTGGTTGATAAATAAAAAGTATTTAATGTAAAATCGACTTTCACTAGTACAGAAGTGCTCAAAGCCAGCGGTGGAACATAATTTTTACAGGCGGTTTTAATTAAAGAACGCCTGTGGAAAGAAATTGGCGTACCCGACTACAAAACCGCCTGTGAAAATCAATTTTTACAGGCAGTTTTCCTAACAAAACCGCCTATAGAAATCATGTATTTCTACAGGCGGATTTCTTAAGAAACCGCCTGTAGAAATATGATTTCTACAGGCGGTTTCTTAAGAAATCCGCTTGTAGAAATACACTTGAATTTTTTGAGATTTTCAAATGACCTCGTTTGAAAAAACTGTCAAAATGAAAGTTGTAGATCTTGAAAATTTATGAAACTTTGTAGTTGATAATTTTTTCATTTGAAATCATCTTGTCATTGAAAATTACGTTTAAATTTCTGAAATTTGAAAATCAAATTTTGTAAATGACCTCGGATGAAGGAACTACCAATATAAAAGTTGTAGATCTTAAAAAGTTGTAAAACTTTGTAGTTGACAACTTTTCCATTTGAATCCGTTTAGGGCCTTAAATAATCAATTTATGCTTGGTTTATGATAGTACGTGGGGAACTAAACTCTAATATGTACACAATCTCAGGTTCGAATCCCACCGACCGCGTAGCATGTGATTTTACGTGAAATAATGCGCGACTTGCGACTTGATAACCAGTGGGTCTTCCCTGTATTAAAATTTTTTTTTTCTATTTTTAAAAACCGATTTCATATTGGAGGAGATGTAGACCACCACAAAACCACCAAAAACTTCAAAAAGGGAAAAGAAAGAGGATATGAGAGCGCAAACCTCGTATGTCCACCTCCCTCAGAGATAACAAGATCAAAACCTCCCCCATTGAAAAATGGATCTTTTTTCATTTTTAGAGCTGTCCACCCTGTAAAAATAATGGGGTGCTCGTAGAGGAAGAATATAGTGTGGTTGGGTTGTTGTATTTATTAGTGTGGAGGACGCCTTATAGGAAGCCCGTCTTTGCTAAAGTTTTATTATATCAATAGAGACGCTTGGCCAATAAGAATTCGCGTCTCTGTTAGTCATTTAACAAACACGGTCTTCTTAAAATGACCACCTCCATTATTAAAGATTAATGGAGGCCGGCGTTTGTCTTAGGGTGTCCTGTACAATTAACAAAGGCGGCGTCCTGTTGTGCCTGCTCTATTAATCAGGGCCGTCTCTAGGGGGTGGGCAGCCGGTGCGACGGCCGGGGGCCCATGCCGCTAAGGGGCCTATAAATATATATATGTAATATATATAATACTTAGTATATAGATTTATCTAATTTTTTAGAGGCTTATACACACACTACAGAAATTTGTCAATTAATTTAAAAAAGAAATTCATTAATCAGCACGTCATCCACATCCACCTATTGCTAGTGTTGCTTTATATTCTCGCTTGATCGATTAGTTGAGCAAATTAATGTTTCCCTTTATCGTTTTCTCATCCTATTGCCCAATCGTCCAATGCAACAATGTGGCTCCATGACACGGTAACACCACACGTCCGCACACGATGTCACTACTAGACACTGGAGCAGGAAGAGTAAGAGCATGGCTGATCGAGACTTCATCAATTTGTTATTACTATTCCGTGATAGGGTTCTAAATTTCTAATTCTATCCTATTTATTTATTGTTGTACTATAATTATCTTTTATAAACTAAAACATATGGTGCAAATTAATTCTTTTTAGTTGTACTATATATTTTATATATTTGACATATCAAAAAAAATTTGATGGACCCTTATCCTTTTGCTTGCACAAGGGCTCTCAAAATTATAGAGACGGCCCTGCTATTAATCTAGGGGTCTGTCGTCTTTCAAAATCTTTTTAGTAGTTGAGTGTGGGATAGCAGCATGACGTGCCTCATCTATCTCCTCCAAGGAGTGACCACGTCGACCCTCTTGGACCGGTGGTGACGACGAGACGCAGACTATGGTGGCATCTAGTGTTGAAGGACTGCGCTGCCACGATCGAGCACCAGTACACAGAGGTACTGTACAGCCGGTTCGTAACTCTTTTTTACAGATGGATTGACGAACCGACTGTGCTGTTGGCCTATAGAAATAGTAGAAATTCGGCGGGCGGTTCAATTATACCACCGCGACCAGTGGCATTCGAATCTGAGACCTTGCTCTTGCGCATAGCCTCCTCTACCACTCCACCTATCACTCACTTGTGTCTATACTAGTTACCCACATATTATACTAAACCGAGCATATATTGATTATTTGAGACCCTAAACGGGTTCCAATAGAAAAGTTGTCAACTACAAAATTTCATAACTTTTCAAGATCTACAACTTTTATATTAGTAGTTTATCCATCCGAGGTCATTTACAAAATTTGAATTTTAAATTTGAGAAATTCAAACATAGTTTTTGACGACAAGATGATTTCAAATAAAAAAATTTATCAACTACAAAGTTTCATAACTTTTCGAGATATACAACTTTCATTTCGATGGTTTTTTCAAACAAAGTCATTTGAAAAAAATCAAAAAATTCAATTTCAAATTATTTCTAGAGGCGAATTTCTTAAGAAACCGCCTGTAGAAATATGATTTTACAGGAAAACCGCTGAAAGCCCAAGTTTGGTTTTGGTAATTAATGAAACCAAGTTGCTAATGCCTTGTGTTTAAGTGATTTGAGTTAGGCATAGCAACACATGTGATGAAGGTGCATGGTGGCATGGAAAGGTGGCCATATGATCACAAAGGCATGAAGCATAAAGTGAAGATCATGATGATAGACGAGGAGCAAAGTTATCAAGGCAAAGTAATAAACATAGGGTTTTACTTTTGCCGGTCTAAGATGAGTAGAGAAGTGATTGACCGGGTTTACGATATATAGCCGACTATCAAGAGGGAAAATCACGGTCATCTCTCGAATCAAGTGCTACTAGGTCCATATCTTGAGCATATGCATTAGGATCTAGTAAAGTGCTAACTTAACTCCTTTGGGTAAATGTTTGTGAAAAGCTAACACACTTGCACTTTGGTGGTGGACACTTGTTGGTGTTAGCACTTTTGCAAAGGAGGTGGAGTTCCTAGGGTTGAGAGGGGTTTGGGTTCCTCTCAAGCTCGGCGGGATTCGACGCTTTTGAGAAAAATAAATGTATATTTTTCTATTGCGCCGGTGGAAAATTTGGAGAAGTCGCGGGAGTGTTTCTCATTGAGAAAACACTCACCGGACGCTCAGCGCGGAGGCACCGGACGCTGGCCTTTAGCGTCCGGTGTGCTGTCAGGTGTAGCAGAGTGCACCGGACGCACCGGAGAGAGTCCGGTGGGTTGCGTCCGGTGTGAGGAGGTTTTGCAACCCTCTCAGCGCATGAGTCCGGTGAGCACCAGACGCATCCGGTGCGCACTAGCTTAGCGTTCGGTGACCCTGCGGTTTGCGGAACTCTCTGCGCATGAGTCCGGTGTGCACCGGACGCGTCCGGTGTGTTGCAGGTAGCCGTTAGAAACTGACACACGAATTCGAGGAAGGACACGTGGCCAACCCCAGTGCACCAGACGCAGGGGGTCGAGCGTCCGGTGCTCACTTGGTAGCGTCCGGTGCCCCCGTTTTCGGCCTAGTGAAAACAACCAACGGCTAGTTTCTTTGAGGGGGCTTTTAAATAGGAGGTGGCCGGCTTTGGGAGGTTCACTCTTGCACTTTTGAATACTTGAGACATACTTTGAGCTAGAGAACACTCCCTCCACTCATCTCCTTGCTCGATTGCTTATCCTAGTGAGATTGAGTGAGATTCAAGTGCATTGCTTTGAGAGTTGCATTTAGTGGCACTTGATTCTTAAGTTTGCTGCGGATTTCTTGTTACTCTTGGGTGTTTCCCGACGCCCTAGACGGCTTGGAGTAGCGGTGGTGTTGAGCTCGTGATTGGAGATTGTTTCGAGCCTCACCAAGTGTTTTGTGAGGGGTTCTTGAGCCTTCCCCACGGGAGATCGCAATTGGCTACTCTAGTGGATTGCTCGTGGCTTGGAGGATCCCCATCTTGTGAGTGGATGTGCGGCACCCGCTGAGGGTTTGGCTTTGGATTGCCAATTAGCTCGTGATCCATCAAGTGGGTGTATCGCCACAACGAGGACTAGCTTGCCGGGAAGCAAGTGAACCTCGGTAAAAATCTTGTGTCATCTCTTGCCGAGGATTCTCTTGTGATTGTGAGTGATTGGTTGGATATATCTCTCTCTACAACGTTGGTATAACAATCACTCTCCACTCCTTACTTGTATACCTTGCTAGTTGTTTAGCTTGTTTAGTTTAGCTTTCTTGTTTAGGAGTGTAACTAGCCTTCTCTTGTTGTTGTGCTTTAGTGTTTAGCCTTGTACTAGTTTGTATAGGTGGCTTGCATAGCTTAGTTGAGCTAGTGCTAGATTTGCTTCGCCATTTGTTTTACTAACTCACTTGCTTAGTGAAGTTTGTAGAAATTTTAAATAGGCTATTCACCCCCCCCCTCTAGCCATTTGGACCTTTCAAGTGGTTTCAGGGCCGAGGCACCGTTTATTTGAGGCTTAACAACCTACGGTGAAGAAATGGCTCTTAGTTTGCATATCAACAACACCAAGAAGGCACCTTACTTTGATGGCACAAATTATGCTTATTGGAAGGTCAAGATGACTGCCCATCTAAAGTCAATCAATAGAGAAGTTTGGAAGGTGACTGAAACAAAGTTTGAGGTTGCAAATGAGAATGCACCAACACCGGTTGAAGAAAAGAAGCTTCAATGCAATGACATTGCAATTAGTGCTCTTCATGAAGCTCTTGATGACAAGACCTTTGAGCAAATCAAGAACATTGAGGTTGCTCATGATTCATGGGCAAAATTAGAAGAAACATTTGAAAGGCACCGAAGGTACCAAGACCGCCAAGGCATACGTCCTCCAAGAGAAGTTCTCAAGCTTCAAGATGCAAGAAGATGAAAGTGTGCCGGAAATGTTTCACCGGTTGCAAGTCATTGTGAATGAACTCAAGGCACTTGGGGAAGAAGTAAAAGATAGTCAATTCTCTATGAAGTTCTTGAGAAGCTTGCCCAAGAGATTTGACACTTTGATCACTGTGCTAGTCAAGACAACACTTAGTGAATCAACTCCCCAACAAGTCTTCCAAGAAGTGATGACCGATGATGCTTATAGAGAAGATGATGAGAAGGATGAGTTGATCAAGAAAAAGAAGAAGGATGGTGAGAAGAAGGATGATGAAAAGAAGAAGAGTGTGTCATTCAAGGCCTCCACATCCAAGGGCAAAGCCAAGCAAGTATCATCAAGTGAAGAAGAAGCAAGCTCTTGTGATAGTGATGAAGATGAGGAGATGGCTCTTCTTGTCAAAAGATTTGGCAAGTTTATGAAGAAGAAGGGCTATCGGGCAAGAAGGAAGAAGAGCTCCTCCAAGAAGAATGACCATTCCATGAGGTGCTTTAGATGCCATAGCAAGGATCATCTCATCACCAAGTGTCCGTATGATAGTGATGATGAAGATGCTATCAAGAAGGAAAGAAAGAAGCAAAAGAAGCAAGAAATTAAAGAAGGAAGGCTCAAATAAGAAGAAGGGTGATGCCCATGTTGCGACTTGGGATAGTGATGACTCCTCAAGTGATGATGAGAGCACCAAGAAGAAGGCGCATGGTAGCATTGCAATTCAAGGAAAAAGCTCTATCTTCGACACTCCATCATGCTTCATGGCTAAAGCCACTAAGGTATCATCCGATGATGAGAGTGACCATGCTAGTGATAGTGATAGTAATGATGATGAACCAACTAAAGATGAACTAATCACTATGTTAGAAGATTGCACTCATCATTATAAAAAAACTAGAAATGAGTGCAAGGCCTTGCTTAAGGATAAGAAAACCCTTGAGCAAGAACTTGATGAGCTTAGAGCATCTTATGAGAGTCTAAAGGAAGACCATAAGAAGCTTCAAAAGGCTCACACTAAGCTTGAATAAGCTCATTCCTCTCTAGTTAACAAATGTGAAAATGAGTCAACTAAAATGGAGAAAGCTAAAACTTGCAACATAGGCCTAACATGTGATATCTTAAGTAAGCCTATTGTTGTTGCTTCTACTAACCCTTCATGTAGCACATCTACATCATCCTCATCTAGTAGTGATGGTTTCACTTGTGACACCACACTAAAAGTTGAGAATGAAATTCTCAAGAAGGAGGTGAAAGAGCTCAATCACACCTTAGCCAAGGCTTATGGTGGTGAGGACCGCTTGCTTATGTGCTTCGGTAGCCAAAGAGCCTCTCTCTACAAAGAGGGATTGGGCTATAACCCCAAGAAAGGCAAGGCTGCCTTTGCTCCTCACAAGACTAGTTTTGTGAAGAACAATGGTCAGTATTGCAAAGCTTGCAAGCAAGTTGGTCATTTAGAGCAACAATGCATGAACAAGAAACCCAAAGCCAATGTATCCTCAATCAAGTTTAATTCTTTCTATGTGCTTACCAAGGATACAAAAGGTGTTCATGCTAAGTTCATTGGTGCACCATGGATGGGCTCAAAGAAGAAAGCCATTTGGGTACCAAAGAGCTTAGTTGCTAACCTTGGAGGACCCAATCAAGTTTGGGTACCTAAAAGAATTGATCTTGTCTTGTAGGTCAATTACAAAGCCGGAGGAAGGCATTGGGTGCTTGAAGTGGGTGCACTCAACATATGACCGGAGAGTCTTGTATGTTCAAATCAATTGATACAAATCAAAATGGTGGCTTTGATTCTATCACTTTCGGCAACAACAAGAAAGGCAAGGTCAAAGGGCTTGGTAAAATTGCTATCTCAAATGACATGAGCATATCAAATGTGTTGCTAGTTGAGAGCCTCGATTTCAATCTCTTGTCAATTGCACAACTTTGTGACCTTGGTTTCAAATGCATCTTTGGTAGTGATGATGTTGAGGTGGTTAGTGTTGATGGATCAAACTTGATATTCAAAGGATTTAGGCATGGTAGCTTATATTTGGTTGATTTCAATGATAGTGATACTCAATTGACATCTTGCCTAATTAGCAAATCAAGTTTGGGTTGGTTGTGGCATAGAAGGCTTGGTCATGTTGGAATGAAACAATTGAACAAACTATTGAGGCATGACTTAGTTAGAGGTTTGAAGGATGTCACCTTTGAGAAGGATAAACCATGTAGTGCTTGTCAAGCCAGAAAGCAAGTTGAAAATGCACATCTTAAGAAAAGTGAAATGAGCACATCCAAGGCATTTGAGCTATTGCACATGGATTTATTTGGGCCAACAACATATACTAGCATTGGTGGCAACAAGTATGGATTTGTGATAGTAGATAACTACACTAGATACACTTGGGTGTTCTTCCTCTATGACAAGAGTGATGTTTGTGATCTTTTCAAGTCTTTTGTCAAGAGGGTGCAAAATGAGTTTGAAACCACTATCAAGAAGATTAGAAGTGACAATGGTAGTGAATTCAAGAACACAAGAATTGAGGAATTGTGTGATGATCTTGGCATTGGACATCAATTCTATCCAACATACACTCCTCAATCCAATGGTGTAGTTGAAAGAAAGAATAGAACCTTTATTGATATGGCTAGATCAATGCTTAGTGAATACAATGTTAGCCATTCATTTTGGAGTGAAGCTATCAACACGGCTTGCTATTGTAGCAACCGTCTCTATTGCCATGGAAAGCTTGGGAAGACACCATATGAGCTATTGAATGGAAGAAAGCCCAACATTGCATACTTTAGAGTGTTTGGTTGCAAATGCTACATTCTCAAGAAAGGCACTAGATTGAGTAAATTTGAGAAGAAATGTGATGAAGGGTTCTTACTTGGTTATTCCACCACAAGCAAAGCATATAGAGTTTGGAACTTGACAAATGGCACATTGGAAGAAGTCCATGATGTTAAGTTTGATGAAACTGAGGGATCTCAAAGTGAAGCTCAAAATCTTGATGATGTGAGAGGAGATCAATTGGCAAATGCAATGAAGAACATGGATGTAGGTGACATAAGGCCAAGACAAGTTGATGATGATGGTGACATTCACATGATCAATCAAGAAGTGCAAATTGATACAAATCAAGCAAGTACTAGTGACTCTCATGATGATGATCAAAATCAAAATCAAGCTAGTGGAAGCAATCAACTCCCAATACTCCAACCTACAAGCATACCAAGGGATCATCCATTGGATCAAGTCATTGGAGGAATTCAAAGTGGTGTACAAACAAGATCAAGGCTAGCATCCTTTTGTGAGCACTATTCATTTGTCTCATTTGAAGAACCAAAGAGAATAGAAGATGCATTGAGAGATTCCGATTGGGTAAATGCCATGCATGAAGAATTGAACAACTTCACAAGAAACCAAGTGTGGGAGCTTGTTGAGAGGCCAAAGAACTACAATGTGATTGGTACCAAGTGGGTCTTTAAAAACAAGCAAGATCAAGATGGTGTGGTTGTGAGAAACAAAGCAAGATTAGTAGCACAAGACTACACGCAAGTGGAAGGTCTTGACTTTGGAGAAACATATGCACCGGTTGCAAGATTGGAGGCAATTAGAATATTATTAGCCTAGGCTTGTGCCCACAACATCAAGCTCTATCAAATGGATGTGAAGAGTGCATTTCTCAATGGATACATCAATAAGTTGGTTTATGTTGAACAACCTCCCGGTTTTGAAGATGACAAGAAACCCAACCATGTTTACAAGCTCAAGAAGGTATTGTATGGTTTGAAGCAAGCACCTAGAGCATGGTATGAGAGATTAAGAGATTTCCTTCTCTCTAAAGGGTTCAAGATGGGAAAGGTTGACACTACCCTCCTCACCAAGAAACTAGGAAATGACTTGTTTATGTTGCAAATCTATGTTGATGATATTATCTTTGGATCAACCAATCAAGACTTTTGTGAAGAGTTTGGAAAAATGATGGCAAATGAGTTTGAGATGTCCATGATTGGAGAGCTTAGTTACTTCCTTGGTCTTCAAATCAAGCAAATGAATGATGGCACTTTTGTGAGTCAAGAAAAGTACATCAAGGACATGATCAAGAAGTTTGGGTTGCAAGAAGCTAAACCAATGAGCACACCTATGGGCACAAATGATCAACTAGGTAGTGATGCAAGTGGCAACATGGTAGACCAAAAGCTATATCGATCCATGATTGGAAGTTTGCTCTATGTCACCGCATCAAGGCTAGATGTGATGTTTAGTGTGTGCAAGTGTGCTAGATATCAAGCTTCACCAAGGGAGAGTCACTTGAAGACAACCAAGAGGATATTGAGGTATCTTAAGGGTACTCATGATGTTGGATTATGGTATCCCAAGGGGTCTAACTTTGAATTGATTGGATATTCGGACTCCGACTATGGTGGATGCAAGATTGATAGAATGAGCACAAGTGGCACTTGTCAATTGCTAGGAAGGTCTCTAGTTTCATGGTCATCAAAGAAACAAAATAGTGTTGCACTATCAACCGCCGAGGCCGAATACATTAGTGCCGGTAGTTGTTGTGCACAATTAGTTTGGATGGAAGCTACCTTGAATGACTTTGGAATAAAATTCAAGAATGTGCCTTTGCTATGTGACAATGAGAGTGCAATCAAGATGACACAAAATCCGGTTCAACATTCAAGAACCAAGCACATTGACATAAGGCACCATTTCATAAGGGACCATCAACAAAAGGGTGATATTAGCATTGAAAGTATTGGCACCGAAGATCAACTAGCCGACATCTTCACAAAGCCACTTGATGAGAAGAGATTTTGCAAGTTGAGAAATGAATTGAACATACTTGACTTCTCCAACTTGAGATGAGTACACCCCCACATTTATATGACATGCCTCTCCTTCAACAAAGCAAGGTAAAGTTGGTTGACATAGCATTCATACTTTGCTAAGGACATGATTAGAACATATAGACATGTTTGCATGACAAATAGGCTCATTCATGAAAATCAAAAGATTTTGATGTATGTATGGTACCACTATTGTCTTTATGATTGCTTGATCTAGTGGTAGCATATGACATGTTTGTGAGCTTGCAAGCCTAGTGTTGAATCTAGAATATAAGCTTATGATGTGTAATTCAACATGGTCAAGATAACCCTTATACTTCATGAGGTGTGAAAAAGTTTGTCCTCGGATCAAACCGAATTACATGTTCTAGACAAGTGATCTAGATTGAACCATAATTTGACCCTCACATTGATTGACTTAATTCTCACTAAAATTTGAATCTTTGTGGTCATTGATGACAAAGGGGGAGAGAAACAAAGATAAAGTCATAAAGGGGGAGAAAAGTGCTTAAGGGGGAGAGATAACTTTTGGAAAAATTAAATTAAAACTTGAGCACACAAATAGGGGGAGCAAGCTCGTGAACCATTTGTTGCATTTGTATGTGCACTAACATAATGAGGTGTTGCATTGCAAGTTTAAATTCACTACTATTGTTTGATTGGTGTTTGCTAGAAATAGAACTTGAATGATGCTTTGAATTCTAGCATAGAGCTTTATATTCTTGTGGTATCTAGACATATAATGTGATCTCACGAGGTATCTTGAGTTTTTGATGTATGTCTAGCCACATTGGTGCTAAGGATGGTATATTGGCAACTCCGATTGGTATCACGCTTCAAAGGTCCATTCTATATACCTTAGCATCATTTTGGTAGTAATAAATCTCCCAAAATTCCAATTCATGCGTATGTGCAAACTTGAACCAATCTCATGGAAGCACATATGTAGGGGGAGCTAATACTACCAAAAACTGAAATTGAAATGTTTGTCCAACCTTGTCTCTTGATTACAATGCTTTGGACAAGCAATTCAAGTTCATTATGATTTCATTTCATATCTTTGTGATGGTTGTCATCAAGTACCAAAAAGGGGGAGATTGAAAGCCCAAGTTTGGTTTTGGTAATTAATGACACCAAGTTGCTAATGCCTTGTGTTTAAGTGATTTGAGTTAGGCATAGCAACACATGTGATGAAGGTGCATGGTGGCATGGAAAGGTGGCCACATGATCACAAAGGGATGAAGCATAAAGTGAAGATCATGGTGATAGACGAGGAGCAAAGTTATCAAGGCAAAGGTATAAACATAGGGTTTTACTTTTGCCGGTCTAAGATGAGTAGAGAAGTGATTGACCGGGTTTAGGATAGATAGCCGACTATCAAGAGGGGAAATCACAGTCATCTCTCGAATCAAGTGCTACTAGGTCCATATCTTGAGCATATGCATTAGGATCTAGTAAAGTGCTAACTTAACTCCTTTGGGAAAATATTTGTGAAAAGCTAACACACTTTCACTTTGGTGGTGGACACTTGTTGGTGTTAGCACTTTTGCAAAGGAGGTGGAGTTCCTAGGGTTGAGAGGGGTTTGGTTTCCTCTCAAGCTCGGCGGGATTCGGCGCTTTTGAGAAAAATAAGTGTATATTTTCTATTGCGTCGGTGGGAAATTTGGAGAAGTCGCGGGAGTGTTTCTCAGTGAGAAAACACTCACCGGACGCTCAGAGCGGAGGCACCGGACGCTGGCCTTTAGCGTCCGGTGTGCTGTCAGGTGTAGCAGAGTGCACCGGACGCACCGGAGAGAGTCCGGTGGGTTGCGTCCGGTGTGAGGAGGTTTTGCAACCCTCTCTGCGCATGAGTTCGGTGAGCACCAGACGCGTCCGGTGTGGACTAGCTTAGCGTCCGGTGACCCTGCGGTTTGCGGAACTCTCTGCGCATGAGTCCGGTGTGCACCGGACGCGTCCGGTGTGGACTTGTAGAGCGTCCGGTGTGTTGCAGGTAGTCGTTAGAAACTGACACGCGAATTCGAGGAAGGACACGTGGCCAACCCCAGTGCACCGGACGTAGGGGGTCCAGCGTCCGGTGCCCCCGTTTTCAGCCCAGTGAAAACAGCCAACGGCTATTTTCTTTGAGGGGGCTTTTAAATAGGAGGTGGCCGGCTTTGGGAGGTTCACTCTTGCACTTTTGAATACTTGAGACATACTTTGAGCTAGAGAACACTCCCTTCACTCATCTCCTTGCTCGATTGCTTATCCTAGTGAGATTGAGTGAGATTCAAGTGCATTGCTTTGAGAGTTGCATTTAGTGGCACTTGATTCTTGAGTTTGCTGTGGATTTCTTGTTACTCTTGGGTGTTTCCCGACGCCCTAGACGGCTTGGAGCAGCGGTGGTGTTGAGCTCGTGATTGGAGATTGTTTCGAAACTCACCAAGTGTTTTGTGAGGGGTTCTTGAGCCTTCCCCACAGGAGATCGCAATTGGCTACTCTAGTGGATTGCTCGTGGCTTAGAGGATCCCCATCTTGTGAGTGGATGTGCGGCACCCGCTGAGGGTTTGGCTTTGGATTGCCAATTAGCTCGTGATCCATCAAGTGGGTGTATCGCCACAACGAGGACTAGCTTGCCGGGAAGCAAGTGAACCTCAGTAAAAATCTTGTGTCATCTCTTGCCGAGGATTCTCTTGTGATTGTGAGTGATTGGTTGGATATATCTCTCTCTACAACGTTGGTATAACAATCACTCTCCACTCCTTACTTACCTTTATACCTTGCTAGTTGTTTAGCTTATTTAGTTTAGCTTTCTTGTTTAGGAGTGTAACTAGCCTTCTCTTGTTGTTGTGCTTTAGTGTTTAGCCTTGTACTAGTTTGTATAGGTGGCTTCCATAGCTTAGTTGAGCTGGTGCTAGATTTGCTTCGCCATTTGTTTTACTAACTCACTTGCTTAGTGAAGTTTGTAGGCTATTCACCCCCCCTCTAGCCATTTGGACCTTTCAACTGTCTGTAAAAATACATGATTTCTACAGACGGTTTTGTTAGGAAAACCACCTGTGAAAATTGATTTTCACAGACGGTGGTTTTTTAGTTGAGCCCGCCAATTTATTTTTACAGGCGTTCGTTAATTGAAACCGCCTGTAAAAATTAAATTCTACCGCCAGCTTAGAGCTAGTGGAGGTGATAGTATCACACTCCACCCCCACCACATAATGCAACAAACGGGGCACTAATTAAGCCAGATACCAACCTTCATTCAATCATTATCTAGAATGCACGGTTTATATAGACGTGCTGACCCAATCACACTACCGCGCGCTGTCCTTTTTTTTGATATATATGTTATTCTGGCCACTCATCTGGTGGTTAAGCCATATACTTTATATGGTAGCTGTCCGCAACAGTTCCTAGGATGACGTGCCATTATTGTTAAGGAATGGAAGTATCATCGTCGTTGATCTTGGTCTTATCACTACACCACAACACAGCATCACCGTCAGACATGTGATGCTAAAAATTATATTTATCGATGGATCATCGGTCGCTAAAAATAACTTAGAGATCATCTATCTCTAATTCCTCATTTAGCAATTTATTGGTTGTCGCTATAGATATTGATATTTAACGTTGACCTATCCATCGCCAAGTATACCATCAATCTGTCTATCACTAAAGAAAATGGGATTGCGTGCCCCACCACTATCCAACTTTTCGATACCTAAAATTTGATATCTAATGCACTTCAATCTCATTAGATTCCATTTTATTTTAAATGTTTTGATACGTGAGCCTATATATTTTTATTTTGTTTTTTTAGCATAAGGAACCCATAGAAATAGAATTCTATGATTCAGTTTAAATGTATGAAAACTTAATCTTAACAAGGGTATATGTGTGTCTATATATGTGAGCCTGTATATTTTTGTATTTTGGTTTTTTAGCTTTCTTGTTTAGAAAAGAATTTCCAAATGAAAACAAAAAAAATAAAAAAAGGAAATAAAAATGCATGCATGCACCAAACGGTGCCCAAGCAAACACACGCAGCCCGGAACGACTTATCCCAATGCTCGGCCATCGCTCCCCATCCACCGTGTATGCTAGGCAAACACAAGACAAGATAAGATTGTATGTTTATTTGTATTGATCTCTGTGTAATGTATGTGATGGACCATAAACTTGAATTTGGGCTGCATGTTTTCTCATTGTATTTTTTTAAATATTTGTATTGTCCTGTTGAACGATCTGACGCTATAAATACATGGATTGTTGGATGATCTGTCGGTATATGCTTGGTAATGGATCATCGGTCGCTGAAACTTGACAACAGACTATCTATCGCTATAGGTTGACGATCTGTCGCTAAAGGTACTGTCTGAGGCTAAAAATTCTTACCGGCAGGAC
This sequence comes from Sorghum bicolor, assembly GCF_000003195.3. Taxonomy (NCBI): domain Eukaryota; kingdom Viridiplantae; phylum Streptophyta; class Magnoliopsida; order Poales; family Poaceae; genus Sorghum; species Sorghum bicolor. The sequence continues at coordinate 62,526,808 of NC_012874.2, forward strand.
TTACACCGGCAGCAAAAGTCTATCGCTATAAGTTTTTAGCGTCAGATTGTCTGCCCTGTAACCGCTTTTGCCGTCAGATCATCTATCACTAATGTTGGTGCTATGGTGTAGTGTATCCAGTGGCAGACCCTGTTGAAAATGTGAGGTAGTGCGGACTCCTCGTACTCCCTCCATACTTGTTAAGAAAGTCGTTTAGGACAATAACATGGTCTCAAAGCCTAACTTTTACTCCATATTTTTGAAAAAAAATATTTATCAAAAAGTTGTGTATGTATATTTTTATAAAATTATTTTTTAAGATAAATCTATTATATCATATTTCTCAACAATTTAAAAGTTATTCATGATTTATATTTCTAATGTTTGAACCAAACCTTGTCCAAACCGACTTTCTTTACAGGTACAGAGGAAGTACATATATATATGATAAACATGACCTATATATATGTGTCTAATTATATACGTATACCATATTTATATTAGTATAGCATATGCATTTATATTATAATAATCTGTAATTTAGCAAACAAATTATATAGGTGAAGATTGAACATCATTACCTCCCACATGAAAAGCACATTAAGAGAAATTTTTTTCCATAACTAGTATAGTGCCCGTGCTAACACTATGGCTTAATTTTATGGCTCCTACCATTTATACTCTATTACCAATACTAAAACCCTACCAAGAGATCAACATCAGCGGGAGGGAAAACAGAATGTTAGAAAAGGATCCTTGTATCTTGTTACATCCATGCTCATTACAAGATGAAAAATGGCTTGACATGTGGGCTACACCAACAGGCCTCGAGCTCGGCTGTAGCTTTTGTGCCTACAGTACAATGGAGCACAAATTCAAAAAATATCAGGTTCTAGACAATATATATAAATCACCAAAAAAAAACTTGAAGAAGTTGGGGCATAGAAGGCAATCTACTTCCAAAAGTTCTTCAAATATGGGCAACCCTTGCAATACCACTAGTGACAACTTCAACTTCTAATAATCTTAAGTGAAAGGATTTTTGATCCAAGGGGAGAAACTAAAAGACTTGTCATTTTGGCATCTAAGTAGTCGCCAATTCTTCTTGGGGCAAATAAAATTGATTGGGTCATTGTAATTGGACGCACCAATGTCAGGCTCTTTGGTCCAGTCATGTATTCAATCAAGAGGCATATCACCAGAAATGACATTGTAGATTTCTGTAATGTACAAAACTGAAATATAAATGTTACAAAATAACAGGTGAAGAAAGGCCTAGGTTAAGATAATCTGACATATGAAATGCCACCTGTGTGTTGTCATGATCTGAAACAAAAACTGACATCCAAGTTCCATGTCGAAGTCTACTGAAGCAAAGGCCTTACAGTTCTGCAAGAAAAAAGTTGTCTTCAATAAAATGAGTTCAGATATAGTGGTACATTGTAGTTGATTTCTCAATCGCATTGGTTTATGAGAAAATGAGATAGGCCAGAGATCTAATTAAGAAGCACATAGCACATCCTAACTTCGACGGTGAAAACGATTATTGATGTTAACTCTGCTTTGTTTAGACATGTTCATGATCAGGTTGCCTGAACTCATCACAGAGATCCTGACTTACATCGAAAACTCTTCAGCCTAGAAGGGCCAGCTTTTCATTACAACCGACAAGACACCAATAGGCAATCATATCAATTCCAGCTTGTTCCTTCAAAAACATAGTGCACAAATTTTGTGAGTGATAGTGAATAGACCATGCATTTCTATTGAAAGACAACATAATAGATGATATTGCATTGTTGTATTTTTTTGAGAAGTTTACAACAAGATGGTTTAAAATCAACCCCAATTATATTCAAGTTTGACAAGCTCATGGAGACTCCCAATTCTCAAAGGAAGAACATCACATCCTTATTCTAAGGTTGGTAACTAGCAACCCCTTAATAATTTCCTAGCTTGTTTCTTCAGCTAAATATTGCATTTTCAGTTGAGTGCAAAGGAAGATCATCTTTCTTCCTTTTAGAGGGCTAAATATTGCATTTAATTGTTGTTTTCATTTTATTAGATGGTACCTTTTAAGAGTTGCTCAAGAGGCTCCCAAATCTGAAGTTTGAGATAACCAGTATTGTCACTCTAAGGTTGGTATCTTTGCCACTCACGATTAAAGAATGACGTAGATTCTTAGCATGCACTTTTCATTGAGTAAATTGTGGTTACCATACAACAACTAGAAAGGTGGGTGCAGATTACCCAACATCTTGTATTTTGTTTATTTGGTCCATAAACTTGTCATTTTGGAGTGTTAATAGATCTTAACTGTTGAGACTCAGTGACAATTACTACGAAGAAGATAGAACCACAATGAAACTGTATGAAGATCACAGTCACTGACATCAGCATCAATAATTTGTGCTAGCACACTGTTGATCTCCTCTTCAAAAAGATAATCCAAGCAAAGGCACTCCAACGCGTAAATCAGATGGACCCTCTGAAATAGACTACAGGTAGTTGAACTTGATAGCAGTTTTCCCACATCTTCCTTAAGTTTTTGCACTCGTTCTTCCATCAATTTCTAAGCAAAAAATCAGCTTATAAAAATTACAAGGTATTAGTTGAGCGGGAGGCTGCATTATTGTTCCCTCCATTTCTTTCTATAGGGTTACAGTATATTTAAAAGGTCAAACATCATAAGCTTCGATGAACAAAATAGTCAAAATAATGCTTATTGGTTAATTATGTTTTAATAGGAAAACATTTCAGAGATGTAAGAGGACTGCCATTTTTTAGCAATCGATGCTACCAAAGAATACTTATATACGATTTTCTACATCTGAATATACATACAACCTCTGCCCCATAAAAAATAGAAGTCTCAATTCAATGTTTATGATACATAGTAAGTGTCACTGTATTGATTATGGAATATATTTTCATAACAAATATATTTGAAGATATAAATGTTGATACTAGTTTTTATTAAGCTATTCAAAGTTTAGGATTTTCTGACTCATTAGGACGTATAGATAGCTTTACTAGGAAGCAATTTTTTAGCTTCTACTCCATAAAGCAGCTTCACTAGTGAAGCTAAAGCTATTTTTGTATTTGGTAAAAGAGCTTCTCAGGGAAGAAAAAACACAGAGAAAGCTGGAAGAATCTGGTTTTTTTGGCTTCACCCAGCTCCATTTATGAAACTTTGTACGTGAGAGGAGCTCAAAAATAGTTTTTATGGAGAAGGTGTTTCACCAGGACATATTTAGTACGAGAAGCTGAAAAGTAGCTTTGTGACGCTTGGTACAAAAGCCCAGACAATCAGGCCCTAAAACAAAGGAAGGAAGATTCTGTATATGTTATTATTATTATTTTAAGTGCAGTAATTAAGTACGTATTGATGATGACCAACAAACCAGTTGCCGGGGTGTTGTGGGGCTGCTGTATTCAAGGAAGAAATCACCCCACACACAAGGGTGGAAACCGCGGGCAGGGTCAAATGAGCGCTGCTGTTGGCTGCCATGGCTGCTGGCAGAACAGACCACCATTCTCGACTTTGGCCGGGATAGCAGCACGGCGTGCCTCCTCCATGGAGTGACCACGTCGACGTTCAAGGACCGGTGGTGACGACGACGACGCAGACTATGGTGGCATGATCTACTACTGTTGCAGGGCTGCTGCGGTCACAAGGTGGTCGTAATTACACTCCACCACCCCATCTCGTAAAGCAACAAAAGTATTTAGCTACCGTTGGTTTTAAAGCATTTTACAACTATCGTTACCCAAAATACAAGACTTATTTGTCCTTTGAGTAGCGCGCTATAGGTAAACGGTTCCATACCTAATTTTAATCTTCTCTAACAATAATACATAAAAGACAACACTCTCTGCAAATGGGTCTCGAGAAGAGAGAATATCCAAATTTGGGTTAAGTCTCTCCTGGTACCCAAAATAGATCTTTTGTATAGGTACACAGTTGGAGGCTATAGGTATTATATTGAAGACCTATTTTGGGTTTGGGTTCCCAAATGGGTCTCCTGTTGCAGACAGCGATAGGAGACCCATTTGGGAACCAAAATCTAAAATGAGTCTCCAACACAATACCTATAGCCTCCAACAGAGTACCCATACAGAAGACCCATTTTAGGTATCAGGAGAGGCATAACCCAAATTTGGGTATCCTCTCTCTTCGAGACCCATTTGCAAAGAGTGTTGTCTTTTAGGTTTTATTGTTGGAGAAGAGTAAAAATAGTTATGGAACCTTTTATATGTAACGCTAGCCAAAGGATAAATGGGTCTTATATTTTAGGTGATGATGGTTGGAGATAGTCTTGTCGACCCAATCCTTACTACGGCAGTTGCTTTTAGTAAAGTAGTCTCATTCTTAGAGTATCTCTAGCAGACTACCTAAACAGACTACTTATCCTATATTTAGGTAGTAGAGGCCAAAAACTGCACTCCAACAGGCTACCTATTAGACTACCTAAATTTGTTGGCCCAACAAATTTTTCCTCCCACTACCTAGATCTGTTGGGCTAACAAAAGTGTCTACCTATCTGTCCCTTCATCTCTCTCATCCCCACATGCTCGGACCCGACATCACCCGCACTTGCGCCTCGCCCTCCCTCAGCGGCGGCCCTCCCCGGCGGTGCTCCTCCCCAGCGGCACTCCTTTCCTCCTCTCTCTCTCTCCATGGTGGCAGTCAATCCTCCAGCCGGCGGGCGGCCCTCCCCGGCGGTGCTCCTCCCCAGCGGCACTCTTTTCTTTCTCTCTCTCTCTCTCTCTCTCCATGGTGGCAGTCCATCCTCAGCCGGCAGAAGAGATGGCGCTCTAACCGGCCGATGAACAGGAGGGGAGGAGCATATGTCATTGGCTGTTAAACTGAATTTGGGGGCCATGATTTAGGTAGTAGTGCTGGAGTTAGAAGCAAAATTTAGATAGTATAAAAATAAGTGGATACCTAAATAGAGTTTAGACATTTAGGTAGTCTGTTTGAGGTAGTATTGTTGGAGATGCTCTTATCCAACACCCGCTGTCCTATATTTACGTATAGATGTGAACCAACCAGAATCCTGGTCTCCTCCCTCCAAGTGCGGGAAACAGTAGCTTCGCCGAGTGTCCGGCACTCGGCAAAGAATATTTTAAAAAGAAAAAATAAAAATTTCTTTGCCGAGTGCCTACCATGTCAGCACTCAGCAAAGAAAGCCGTCAAGTTGACGATCGTCGTTTTCTTTACCGAGTGCTGACCTTGCACTCGGCAAAGCCTTTGCCGAGTGCCCAATATTTGGCACTCGACAAAGAAATTTTTGCCGACAGTTTCTTTGTCGACAAATCTTTATCGAGTGCCACATTCGGCAAAGCCTTTGCCTTTGCCGAGTGCAGCCGGCACTCTGGCAAAGTTCCAACCTGCAGTAGTGTGATGATGCCATTATTTTTATGGTGGTCTACAACAGCTTGCCAAGTATCATGGTCGTTGATCGAACTCATGGTCTTATCTGTCCTTACGCACTATAATGTACAGGTGATATTTTGGCGCTGTTCTGGGAATATGTGTAAGATATTTTGGAAACTGAATTAGGAAGTAAGACATCACATATAGTTAAAAAAACTAAAGAATATCTTATAATAAACTGAAAATTATCAGCACATATTTGACTAAGAGCAAGAGGCTGAGTGGACAACGGTTGGACCTACAAAATCGTAAGCCGATGTTGTCCCGCTCCCCTCCTTTAAAAAAAAAAAAGAAAAAAATTCTCGATCAGTTTGAATTATCCTAGCAACTACCATTTGAATTATCCTAGCAACTACCATTTGAATTACGGCTCTCCTGATCTTTCTTCTAGAAAAGTTGATCATCTCCCTAACCGTGCTCATGGCTCTATTGGCCGTGTTCTTCGCTGGACCATTAAAGACCAAGCGAGATCTAGGGGTGGTAAAAGAGCGGTTTACATTGGTTTAAATTAAATTCAAATGCCCCTAAAAAGGATCCCCCTGGGCCCAGCCCACTCCTAGCACCGTGCAACACAAGAAGATCCCCTTCCCTGGCCTGCCCTTCGGCCCAACCCAATGGGCCACCATGTTCTCGTTGCCTTAGTTCTAGGCATTCTTGGAAGGCCTGTGTCAATCAAATAAGGTGCAAATCTTGCTTCTTTTACAGCCATAAATCCAACGCTTGCCTTAGAAAAGCCCGTCAATCTTGACTTGTCTAGACCGTTAAGACAGTCAGGAGAAGGAAATAAATTGGACTCAACCACCCACATTTTGCAACCCTCCTCTGCCATTGTCACCGAGGCGAAAACCCTAGTTCCCTCAAACCCCCCAGCTCCCTTGAGCTTGTCGGCTTCCATGGCGAACTTCGCCGTCGACCCACGCCCTCACGTTCCCAAGGGCTTCACCCTGGTGGAGCAGTCGCTCCGTCCTCTACTTCGTCAGGAGGTGTACCTCACAAGCTGCTACACTCACGACAATGAAGAATTTGGTGATCATCAAGTTGGAGCCTCCAATCAACAAGGACAACATCAGTCCCCTCGCCTCCAAGCTACACTGCTTCTTCACGGAGCTACACCGAGCCTATGTTGCTGAAATCTAGCCATGCCCGCTTGGAGATGGGTTCATCAGGTTTGGCAGCCCGAGAAAGATTTTTAGGCCCAGTCTTTACCTTTGGATCGTATGCTATCACTGTGCTTAAGCATGATGAGGCCAAAAATGCTAGATATGTAACATTATGATTCTTGCTTACATTAACAAGCTCATTCGTTTGTGATTGTTGCCACAACTACTCACAACATCAAAAGTAGTGTTGGCACAAAATTTTTGATCTTTGTGCAACACACTCGAAGACCAGGCCCGACCCTAGGGGGTTCGAGCTGTGCAAAGGCACAGGGCCCTCACAGGCAAGGGGCCCAATCTCTAGTCTACCGTCTACGTACTTATACTATTAAGTATAGCTGGTATACGTACTCTAGTCCAATAGAAAATATGTATATGCCCATAAGCAAGAGGCCTTGTTTACTTCCCAAAAAAATTGTGAAATTTTTCAAGATTTCCCGTCATATCGAATATTGCGGCACATGTATAGAGCATTAAATATAGATAAAAAAATAACTAATTGTATCGTTTATCTTTAATTTGTAAGACGAATCTTTTAAGCCTAGTTAGTCCATGATTGGATAATATTTGTCAAATACAAACGAATTGTGTCTATTTTGAAAAAAAATTTGCAACTAAACAAGGCTAGTACAAGACGTCCTTAAGCCCATACGTGTCAATGTAAAGCGCTTTGCTCAATTGCCCTTGTTCCTTAAGCTCCTTTATTGATTCTTTAGAACCTCTTCTGAGATTCTAATTTGGGATTGAGGAATAACTAAGGGTGCAGTGAGAGCAGTGAATAATTATTATCTCGGTTTTCAACTTGGCAACTTTCCAAAAAAAGAAAAAAAACCAACAACAACTTGGTAATTTATGAACACTCAATTTATTTTATATTTTAACGTTGAAGTGAATCTAATACAATGGTACTTACTAACTTCAAAATTTCTAGTGTCCTCGTGTTACCAAAAAGCATGCATTTAGAAGTGAAAATAGAAAAAAAGATATAGATATAATTTTTATGTATATCATTATAATTAAAATGAAGGGCCCATCTTTCTCACATCGTCCAGGCCTATAAATTGACAGGACCGGGCCTATCGAAGAGGCTCAGAGACCGCTTAAAAGCTAGAGTTCTTGACCTCCTAAGCCTCAACATGCAAACTGAGTTTGGTGACTTAGATCCACGGCGTGCCAGTCAATTTGACCTAAAATTGACAAGAAAAAAGACAAATGTCAAATTATGAAATCTGTCGGTTGCTACCAAACAGTTCTAGAATATATGGCTTAAGATAGCTGTTAATCAAAGGACATTGACTAAAAAGTCAACTCCTAGCAATATTTTAATAATAATAGATTATGACATTTGTTATCTACTGATTCAATCGCTCTCTGATCTAAGTTGGGTAATCAGGTTGTGAGCGAAGATAATTGGATCGACTAATTAGTCGATTCGTTGTCTATATAAAACATATATTTTATACATGTTTATTCTTTTATTTTTTAAATAGACAATAACTTACTAAAACTGGTCTAAAGGCATGCGGTCTTAATAAGTTACTTTCATAAATACATTAAATTTAAATTCACCTGGTCTAAAGATCAACGAGCTTCAATAAATTCAATATAGATTATTAGTCTATTCAATGTCCTAATCAAATTGCCATGCATACGCTATTCATCGAAGCTTAGCTGGATCGGCTATTTAGCTGATACACGGTCTATGAAGCACGAACAAGATCTATCTACTTTATCATGATCAGATTTTGGGCTAGTTTCCAGATTGATTATGATTGAATAGATATCTCAAACGCACAACATGTAACAATCAAGGTTAACGGATTAGTTAATATAGATTTAATCGATTATTATCTACTTAGCACTTACTGAAATTTGTTATGACGAAGGTGAAAAAACTTAATCTAATGTGTTGAACCTTGACCGGGCGAGATATTATTATGATAAATAAATTATTAAGTACAAACAATATTGGTAACTTAATGAATCTATCAAATTATCAATTTGATAGAGCTGATAACTAGCTTAGATCAATTCTTCGTAAGAGATTGAAACAATGCAGTCTTACAAACAAGATCTAAACCGATAACTAGTTTAAATCAAGCTTAACACGAGTTTGAATTATGTAGCCGTGGTTAACTAGATATGAACCATGACAATACTCATAATCAAACTGAAGGTCAAAATCAACCGATGCGACTCAATTTGTCGTAGGTCTTGTCGAGATATACTCTTACTCCTACTCCTAAGGTTGGTGGCCGGAGGCGAAAAGGTTTTGTATTGAATTGTATATCTTTTACAATGATTGGGTCTTTGGTATTTATAACCCAAAAATCTAATCATATGTCCTAAAATCATACGATTACTAAAAATAAAAGGTAGCTTGGACTCCAATCCTTCCTTATAATGAAGTCCGACAAGTCTTCCTTCTCATCTTGTCGTGGCTCAACATGTTTTAATCGACTATCTCTGTCCAAGCTTCTATTTAGTCGATCCAACAATCAGTCACTCTTTCCTTCCACGGGACGGTCCCACGGGCAGATCTTGTCTTGTAAAAATCCGGGGTTAACAAGTAGCATCTATACAAATTAAGGTGTCATGGGCGCTGCAGTTGTGCAACAAGATGAAGCGAATTGGTTGGATATTTGCAAGTTTTTTTTCTTCCGTTGCAATGTACGTTTGCTAGTATAAATTAAAATTGTAAAATTATCTCAGTAAGCACTAGTAAGCAGCTAACGGGCTCACATTGATGGGTTTTTCTTTCAGAAACTTACCATCCTGAGTTTGGGCTTTGGAGCCTTAGGCCTTAGCGGGGACGAGACTGATGTCTGAGGCCCAATACTCTGTGGACTAGCACACACTGACGCATGGTCCACCTGAAACGTCGATACGCCAATGCGGGCTGCTGGGTGGATCCAGTCCACGTGCAGCACCAGCTCTACGGGCCTACTGATTTGTCCACCCACCCACTCTCTCGCGGCAGCGACGTCAACAAATTATTGTTCAATTATAAACTAATTAGGTTTAAAATAATCGTCTCACAAATTACTGTGTTTTTAGTAAATAACCTATTTAGAACTTTATGCATGTGTCTGAATATTCAATGTGATAAGTTTTTGAAAAAAAAAGTCCCAACCAAACAGGGTCTAACACATGAGAATCTTGTACCTTGGCACAACCACCAGAGTACTAGTACTGTACGATAAGGTTGCTCCCATAATCACAAGTCGCAAGCCATTGTTCTCTAGTTGCCAACTTGTACTGGTTCTACAACTTTAAGATGAACTTCTGGCCCTGTTTCTTTGTTTGCCCCTCATCATTTGTATGAACGAATATTTCTAGTACATTTGTTTGCTATACAGATAAGAGTAGCACACAAATGTCTTGAGAGCAATCAGTAAGCCAATGACTGCTCTGAGTGATGGTAAAATATGGCTTTTTCATATATTGATGTGCATGATCACGGAAAAAGAACATGTACTTCAGATCAGAACACTGCATAACGTGATTGTCCATATACACACTAAATTAAAATCCATGCTCTGTTACTGAACAGCACCAGCTGACCAACAATATAATAGTGGAGAGATGACTTCAGTCTTCAGATCTACATAAAGATCACCACCTAGCTGACTTATCAGTTATCATATCATGTTTCTGGAAACCATACTTGTTAAAGTAAATAAAAGGGAAACAAACATATCTACAATTTCGACATCACAAGCTAGGAATTCTAGAAACAGGTACATTATATATATATAAAAAAAAAGAGAACAAGAGGAAGAAAAATATCACTACAATGCTACATCTGCTTGCAGTTTACACATCAGCATCACACAGTGTGCTGATCTTCCCGTAGATCCTAATTAGCATACATGTATGGGATCACTGATGGAGATTCGACGGTACCCGAACATGTGGCGCATCAGGTTCGGTAATCTTGGCTCTGCTGGCACCACATCTGTAGTAGTTTCAGTAGTTACGTGTGTAGCTGCATCGGATGTCCAGTGTTCCTTCCAAGATCTCCTAATTCTTCGAAGTTCATCTGCCACTTCCTTCATTGTTGGCCTCATAAAAATCTTGTCTGCATTCAAAATGGTACACTTCAGTGCCAATCTCCCTAACTCTTCAAGCAGAATGATATCTTCTTCGGCTGTTATATCCTTATCGAACAATGCCTTCCCAGTTTTTTCCGTCTCATATGCTCTTGTGAATTTAGCGAGAAGGTCATCATGGTTACTATCCTTATCCCTACTAATCAGTGCCATGAGAACACCACCAAACTTGTACACATCACTTTCCAGGTTCATCAACACAGAACCGTAGCGAGACGGGTCGTTGTTGAGAGCTTTTTCTAGAAGGCTGCTACTAATTACACCAGCAGTAGTCTCACTCTTCTTGAAGAGCATGCATGCCCTTGAAAACTCAGTGAGCTTTGGTACAAAGTTATTGTCAAGAAGTACAGTGGATGCTGAAACGCTGCCATGTCCAATGAGGCCAGTTTCTGATGAATGTAGGTATTGTAATGCTTCTGCAGTCTTAATTGCAATCCTCATACGTAAATCTAGTGGGAAATCTTCCTGACTACCCAAAATGTCAGAGATACTACCTTTAGCAATGTACTCGTATAGAAAAGCAATAGTTTGGGCTTCCAAACAACAACCCAAAATTTTGACAATATTCTTATGGGCAATTTTTGATACTACCATCCCTCCATTGATAAATGCCTCTTCAGAGTCCTCATAAATCAATTTATGCACTGCCACCATTGTATTGTCCTCAAGTGTTCCTTTATAAACCTCAGTTGATGACGATGTCCCTCCACTGAGTAGATTAGAGTAATTATGTGTGACTTCATTTATCTCCTCTTTTGTGAACGTTCTTACATTGCAGAGTTCAGATAGAATCTTAGAATAGCTAGTACTTCCCCTGAAAAAGCTCAATTTCTTCTTAAAACTAGGAGGCCTTGAGCTCTGTGTGTACGGTTTGAACCATATGGAATGTGTTGCCAATATGGATTGTGGAGTACTCTTTAGATCTTTCTTGAGCATGCAAAGGCGTTTTGCCACTTCACTCATTTGAGGACGTGTATGGATGTTCAGTGACAAGCATTCTGCTGCTAATTTCCACAATTCTTTAAGAACCTTCAAATTATCCTTTTCAGCTATTGCTTCATCAAATAGTTCCTTCAATCCCTTCCCCTTGGCACATGCTTTATTGAATGTAGGGATTAGGTTAACATCCCCATATTTTGCCCTTTTTCGGGTTATTAGTTCCAAGAGGACTATACCAAAACTATATACATCACTTCTCGGGGTCAGGCACCCCTCATGAAAATATACAGGATCCATGTAACCCATACTTCCTTTTAAAGTTGTAGTGAACTGAGTAGTACCACCGAAAAGAAACCTTGACAGTCCAAAATCTGATACTTTTGTTGTAAGATTGTCATCTAAAAGTATGTTGGCTGGTTTGATATCACCATGATATATATGGTTGTGACTCGGTGAATCCATCGAATGCATGTAGCTCAGTGCCTCTGCACACCCTATTGCAATACCCAGTCTTACATCCAAAGGGATAGGGGCCTCACTTCTATGGAGTATGTCATCAAGGTTTCCATTGGAGATATACTCTGTTACCAACATCAGAGTGCTTTCACCAACACAGTATCCTATGAGTTTCACCACATTATTGTGGTTCATCATACTGTGGATGTTCACTTCTTCCATGAACTCATCACGCAAGTCCTGTCGGATATATCTTTTCACCGCAACTAGATCATTGTCAGCATCAAGGACCCCTCTATAGACTTCTCCAAAACCACCTTTGCCAATAAGAGTGCTATAATTGCTAGTAATACTTGTAATCTCATCTTCTGTGAAAATTTTAATTTTTTGACTCATTGAACCCATGGATGAGATCTGTACTCATAAGCTTATTTTCTGGATCTTCTGCTCCAGTTGGCCAATAATGATTTGGGTCCCGCAATCAAGATCTAAGTTGACAGCCTGATAGGAAATAATTTTTAAATGTCATTATTTGCAAGACATGTTAAATGTTGATATATCTAACTTCATCTGTCAATGTGCAGAGGGTACTTTATTTGCTTTTAGTTTCCGAGACTTAAACAGTTCAGTCAGCATGAATATGAATTCTAAGGACACTCAGCATAATGCACAACCTAATGAAATTTGACACTTTTTTTTGAGGATACATGAATGAAATTTGACTTAGAGTACCTGTCTCTCCATAATCCTATACCCATTTCTTATGAATTTAAGTAACTCAACTAGGACAACTCATGGCCTCATGGGTTTATCTAGTAGTATTTTCCATCCCAATTGCAATGTACTCCTATCATTAATCCTTTTTTTGTTCCCAATTCCATGAATCACAGGGTTTCTTCAGGTGAGCCAATTGGATGCAACATAGGAAAATCTCTGTGATTTCCTACAAATTTGAGCGACCTAGTGGATGAACTTCACACACAAGAAACCTGGGAACTCAAACTTCATAGGCAAGTTAACGACTTTCAGTTTCCTCCAAGTTTTCTATTTCAAGAAATTAATTGCCCAAAACAATCCCTACGTCGCAACAGCCTTCCCCCTAGTGGCTAGTAGTAGCCGAAATGCTTATGCATATGTACTACACTACACCAATCTGCACAAGATTGATGGTTGCCGAGAAAAAAGCTCTCAAAAAATCTCACGCGAAATGGTTTTCTGCATATTTCAGAGGAAAAAAAAAAGACAGAGAAACAAGGAAACATACGTGCGATGCGATGGAGAGGCGGCGGCCGCGCACGGCGCACCTCGCCGCCGGCCGATTTCACGCGGAGACTTTGCCGCCGCCCGGGCCCGTGTCGTACGTGGCGCCGACGGCGAGCAGCTGTTCCCCTCTTCCTCCCTTGCTCAGCCTTTGACCAGCCAAACCTTAGCTGCTCTGTCTGAGGGACTCCTCCGTAGCTCTGCACATGACTCGTCGGAAACAATAAAGCTCCTCCCCCACCCCCAGCCAGACAGCCAGCTGGCGCCGGAGCGGCGTTGACGGCCATGCTTGACTTTGAAAAGTACTCCAGTAGTATATTGGTTTACGGGTGGTTGGTTGGCCGATGCCGATGCGACGGATAATAAACAGAATCAAGCAGTTGAATGGGTCATCCTAATCCTTTTGTCTTATTTATCAGTGACACCGACGGCCTGTCCCTGTCGGAATCATCACCGGAGAGCCGTCGCCGTCGCCGATAAGGACCTATATGACTTCTTTATCGTCTCTCTCCGGTCTCGCCTAGGCAAGGGATTGGCGAAGATAGAGAGATGGCGATGGCTGGGGAAAAGGGATTTTCTGTCTTGACTTGAGTGGCTGCGCTCTAATCCAATCCTCGAGCTGCACCTGCAGGGGAGACAGTTATGACATCATGCATAAATAAAAAGACAAATATACTGCAAACAGTAAGCATTCATATACAGAGATGAAAGTAGCGATAACATAATACGACCAAAAAAAAGAAAAAAAACTGTTTACAATACTTGTTACTTCTTAGGCCTTGTTGAGTTCCCTCCGTCGTATCTTTAAATGTATACATGAAGCATTTAATATAAAAAAATTAAGCTTAATTAATCCATAATTGAAAAATAATTATATAATATAAGCAAAAGTGCTATAGTAGCCAAACTAAAAAAATTCGGTGAACTAGGCCTTCCAGCCCCACAGTTGACAATCAGTCATCACTCTTCAGACCTCTTGTAGTTACGGCCCTGTTTAGTTCACCATCTGCGAACACAAGGTCGAGAAAGTACCGTTGTGGTATGTTTTGTAATGAGTGATTGTCAACGTGATCCACGAATAGGTTGAGTTGGTGACTAACATTACCATGGCGAAAGCTATGTGTGCGACATGTCTCTTGGTTTGTGGTGTTCAGCTGTGGAGCTCGGAGGCGGTGGTCGACGGCAAGGTGAAGGTCAAGTAGAGACGTGCCGTGCCGATGGACCCGGAGCGGTGAAAGGCGGACGTGAGGCTTGGACCGACGGACCAGGAGGCCGGATGACCAGCTGCGGTGGCTGACATCTAGGACATCGACAAGTGCAAGCGTACATGGGAGTGACCGTGTTGACCAAGTCAAGACGGCGGACGCGAGTCGAGCGAGGCTCAGGAGGACTTGGCGGGCCGGTCGGTCGAAGACGGTGGTGACACGTATCGAGTGGCGGGAAAGCGTATGGAGTACGCTACTCGTGGCGGGTTTCACGGGCCTCAAAACCCGGGCGGAGGTTCCAAGGCGGAACGGACGACACGTGGCAGCATCGGTGAGATCGCTTCGAAGCGAGGCTACCGGTGAGGAGGCGCGGTGGCCGTCGGATTTAGGTCATGTCGAGTCGGACTAGAATGTCCCTGGGGCCTGCTAGTTCGCTCAAAAATATCTAGGGGCATCTGGGGAATATGTAATATGCCTGATAAATAAGCCGGGAGAGTGCCCCAACTCTTTCCAACCCTCTCCACCTACTGCTCTCTCTCTCCCGTAGTTTTCTCTCTAGGTTTAACTCTTTTCTTTTTTGAGTTCTAGAGATTCATGAACTGGTAAAATTTGTAGTATTTTTGTTGTGTTTTGGAATGGGAATGGAGGCCCAAATCCTCCTTTTGTCCTCTAGGATTCATAAATTAAGCCTGTGATTTTCGTTGTTGTCTGTGTCCTGTTTTTCGTCCTGAAGAAGCTTTTTCGTTCTTGGCTAAGATCTCGATTTTCCGGAGTTTGAGTTAATCTCAGGTAATGATTCTTTAGAGATGAGTTCGTGCCTAGGTAAATTTCATTTGTGCAAAGTTTAGGAGCGAGTCCTTTTGATTTGAGTTAGATTTTGTAACACCCCAGGTGTTTGTCACTTGCTAAGTACTAGATTTGAGCTCAAACATGACAAGTTCAATGGTAATAAAAAGGTCTAAGTCAATCTATGAAAGTAAACCCCAACTTGGACTTGGTGGATGCAACCTTGCTTGCATATATGCCTTTTTAAAAGGTATGCTTTGATGATGCTAATGGAACCTTTTTCATATGTCTTATATCCATCCCAATCTATGTTGGTCTCTGGAAAAGTTTGGTGAAGTTTGGAATCAAGAAGTCACATGAAATGATAAGTTATATCCTTGTTGGAATGACTCTATTAAGGAAATAGAATCATGGGTCACCAACCAAACCTTGCAAACTTGCTCATATGACTCTAGATGAATTATACAACAAAAGTTAAGAAGGATTCATGTTGAGCTTATGTCAAGAAAATGCTTCAATTGGCCTAAAACCCTATTTGGAGCTTTATGAGGTTACTGCTTTGACCCAAGTGAAAGATTGACTTCTGTTGTAGTTATGAGGTTTGACCCTAAATGAAAGTTGAACTTTTGCTTCTGTAGAAGAAACTTTATTCACGGGTCAAGAACAAAATCAGCCTGCAAATAGTTCAAACAGAGGCTCCAAGTTCGAATCAGCTGCTGCTTTTTAGCCCTGAGAAATAATTCTCCCTGGAAGTACAGCAGTGAGTTAGATCTTTCGTGACGTTTTATTATTCAAATTCATATGGTAACTCAATTAGGTTCCTTAATATGAGTTGGATTACTCTTCTTGATGAAAGCAATGGATCAAGTATCATTAAATTTGGAGTTCATTTGGATATCTAAAAGTAGCTCCCAAAATAGCAAAAAGTTATTTTTTCGCTAAATGGACATCGACCGGTTGACATGCCGCGTTCTCGTGTTTTTGTTAAGAAACTAAAGTTGGTCCAAGAATAAAAGTTGTGGATAATTGTTTGGAGAAGATCATTCAAAAAGTTGCATCAAGTTTGACATGGTTTGGACCATTAATTCTTGGTTTTGCTAATCACCGTCAATACGTTGACACTCGTGAATTGGCATCTAATTATCTTTTAATCTGTTGGTCTAATAACCTTGGTCTCTTAATCAAAGTTGTAGTACACGGCGGTATGAGCAAACCTTATTTTTGGCTCATCTTCAAATTCGGCCCGGAAAAAGCCCAAAATCGCCTCCCACCTTGGCTACTCCGACGCGCGCCACGTGCTCGGCGAAATGCGTCAAAGGGAAACGCGTGTCCTGGACGTGTCCACCATCCACAGCGCCCCCAGCTCCATTGATGAACCCCTGCTGCCCCTCTCGCGGTCTGTGAAGCCAGATAGCGCTCCCCACCCTTGGCGGGCCGGTCGGTCGAAGACGGTGGTGACACGTATCGAGTGGCGGGAAAGCGTATGGAGTACGCTACTCGTGGCGGGTTTCACGGGCCTCAAAACCCGGGCGGAGGTTCCAAGGCGGAACGGACGACACGTGGCAGCATCGGTGAGATCGCTTCGAAGCGAGGCTACCGGTGAGGAGGAGCGGTGGCCGTCGGATTTAGGTCATGTCGAGTTGGACTAGAATGTCCCTAGGGCTTGCTAGTTCGCTCAAAAATATCTAGGGGCATCTGGGGAATATGTAATATGCCTGATAAATAAGCCGGGAGAGTCCCCCAACTCTTTCTAACCCTCTCCACCTACTGCTCTCTCTCTCCCGTAGTTTTCTCTCTAGGTTTAACTCTTTTCTTTTTTGAGTTCTAGAGATTCATGAACTGGTAAAATTTGTAGTATTTTTGTTGTGTTTTGGAATGGGAATGGAGGCCCAAATCCTCCTTTTCTCCTCTGGGATTCATAAATTAAGCCTGTGATTTTCGTTGTTGTCTGTGTCCTGTTTTTCGTCCTGAAGAAGCTTTTTCGTTCTTAGCTAAGATCTCGATTTTCCGGAGTTTGAGTTAATCTCAGGTAATGATTCTTTAGAGATGAGTTCGTGCCTAGGTAAATTTCATTTGTGCAAAGTTTAGGAGCGAGTCCTTTTGATTTGAGTTGGATTTTGTAACACCCCAGGTGTTTGTCACTTGCTAAGTACTAGATTTGAGCTCAAACATGACAAGTTCAATGGTAATAAAAAGGTCTAAGTCAATCTATGAAAGTAAACCCCAACTTGGACTTGGTGGATGCAACCTTGCTTGCATATATGCCTTTTTAAAAGGTATGCTTTGATGATGCTAATGGAACCTTTTTCATATGTCTTATATCCATCCCAATCTATGTTGGTCTCTGGAAAAGTTTGGTGAAGTTTGGAATCAAGAAGTCACATGAAATGATAAGTTATATCCTTGTTGGAATGACTCTATTAAGGAAATAGAATCATGGGTCACCAACCAAACCTTGCAAACTTGCTCATATGACTCTAGATGAATTATACAACAAAAGTTAAGAAGGGTTCATGTTGAGCTTATGTCAAGAAAATGCTTCAATTGGCCTAAAACCCTATTTGGAGCTTTATGAGGTTACTGCTTTGACCCAAGTGAAAATTGACTTCTGTTATAGTTATGAGGTTTGACCCTAAATGAAAGTTGAACTTTTGCTTCTGTAGAAGAAACTTTATTCAAGGGTCAAGAACCAAATCAGCCTGCAAATAGTACAAACAGAGGCTCCAAGTTCGAATCAGCTGCTGCTTTTTAGCCCTGAGAAATAATTCTAAGTCCCTGGAAGTACAGCAGTGAGTTAGATCTTTCGTGACGTTTTATTATCCAAATTCATATGGTAACTCAATTAGGTTCCTTAATATGAGTTGGATTACTCTTCTTGATGAAAGCAATGGATCAAGTATTATTAAATTTGGAGTTCATTTGGATATCTAAAAGTAGCTCCCAAAATAGCAAAAAGTTATTTTATCGCTAAATGGACATCGACCGGTTGACATGCCGCGTTCTCGTGTTTTTGTTAAGAAACTAAAGTTGGTCCAAGAATAAAAGTTGTGGATAATTGTTTGGAGAAGATCATTCAAAAAGTTGCATCAAGTTTGACATGGTTTGGACCATTAATTCTTGGTTTTGCTAATCACCGTCAATACGTTGACACTCGTGAATTGGCATCTAATTATCTTTTAATCTGTTGGTCTAATAACCTTGGTCTCTTAATCAAAGTTGTAGTACACGGCGGTATGAGCAAACCTTATTTTTGGCCCATCTTCAAATTCGGCCCGGAAAAAGCCCAAAATCGCCTCCCACCTTGGCTACTCCGACGCGCGCCACATGCTCGGCGAAATGCGTCAAAGGGAAACGCGTGTCCTGGACGTGTCCACCATCCACAGCGCCCCCAGCTCCATTGATGAACCCCTGCTGCCCCTCTCGCGGTCTGTGAAGCCAGATAGCGCTCCCCACCCTTGGCGGGCCGGTCGGTCACCCTTCTGTTGTGGACGCCCAGCTCCCTCATCCGCTCCCTTGCGTCTCTCCTCGTTTAGTGCCGCTGTCCGCCATGGACAGGAAGCGTAGCTTCATGGCCAGGCCGTTCTGAGAGTGGTGTGGAGGATGCGGGCAAGCCTCCTGGTGCTTCCCCACCCCTCCATCGTCGCCGACGATGCCTCAGCCGGCCGGAGCAGAAACCTCCGGCGAGGGCGTGGTTGTCTGTTTTTTGGCGACTAGGGACCTCGGGTTAGAATAAGAAACAACTCAGGGTTCCAGATGCGAAGCCAAGACTCATATGAATAGCGTTACTGGTCTGTGGCGCGATTCTTGGAAAAGCTAGGGTTCCCGGTGCAAGATCTGTTTTCCTTTTCTTTTGTTTTTTTTTGCAGATTTTATAGATGAACTTTGGAAATGCATAGAAATTCGTAGAAAAGTCGTATAATAGCAATTGTGGACTTTTCGGAATCCATATGAAATTCTCTATGCAATAGATCTATAATCCAGCATGATTTAGTTTGAAGTTTTAGTCGTAAAAATAGATTTATGCAGTTCGGTTTTAATTGCTTGTTATATTTGTCTTTTTCATAACTGCTGTGTTATGGCTCAAAGAAATGTGGAAATATTGTGACATGCTTTCCATATGATAATTGATGTCTGGTAATTGTTTCATGAATTTAGGAATGTTATATTAAGAGTTATAAAAATAACAAATGCCATGTGTTCCTTTGCTCCTATTCTGAGTGGATCTTCATGTTTGTATTGTTTGGCTCAGTTAAGTTGCGAATCATGCCTTAATGAAAATATATAAGTTATATTACTTTTCATAAGCTTTCCAGAAAGGTAAATAGCACAATTTTTGGTTAAGCACATGTTTAGTTATAGTGGTTTAAATTACTGTTCCAGTTTCTGTCTAAACCCAGATAGGATTGCATTGTTTGTAATGTAAGACCTTGTTAGTGGTCGATTTAGCTCTAGATGTTTATAACAAAGTTGTTTACAATTTCGTAAGCTTTCTATAAAGTATACAATCATAAATTTTGGATATGTGAACCTCAAGTTATAGCTGTTTAATGTGGCACGACAGATTCTGTCCATGTTTTAGACAGAGATGTCTTTATGTGGTTAATTGACCTTGTTAACTGTGGATTCATATTTGTATGATAATAAGAAAGTTGTAGGTAACTTTATGAGATTTCCAAAGAGATAAGAATCATATTTGCTGGAGTTCTATAACTCCAGTTATGCTTCCTTGAATTGCCTATCAGTTTTAATTGTACTTCTACTGTTTGGCAGCATGAGCAGTTTTATTTATGCAATTAATTCTATGATATAAATTATGTTTGCTGTGAAACTTGTATATAGAAAAGATGTAGAAACTTCACTAGTTTATATTGTGGTAAAGTTTCATATCATTTGGCTAAGTGGTTTGTGAGTTACAGTAGTATGAATTTCATCCTTTAAAATGCTTGTTCTATGGAAATTCCTGGACCAGATTATATGGTCATGCATGTTTGACTTGGTTAACTTGTTAATCATGCTAATATGATTAAAGATGAATTGTAGATAATTTTATAATCTTTTCAGAATGTCCTATTTTATAGTTTTTGGAGTTGTGTAACTCCAGTTATGATTTATTTACTGAGTTGCTGCATATATGTCCAGAATTGCTGAAATACATGAATGTTTAATTGCTTTACTTGGTGTGTGCTAACTATGATACATGTCTTTAGCGGTGATTAAGTAATACACTTGTAAACTTGTGAAACTTGTGTCATGATTGATATGTTTGCTCTATATAATTGGTTGTGTGATGTTAGCTAAATAACTTTAGATGCCTGTGTCTTGCATACTTTTATGTGATGCATGTTGTGTTATTATTCTTTATATTCATGCATTTGCATCTTGCATCTCATCTAGGTGCGCTAGATGAATCACGTGAAGGTTTTGGTGTGGGACCAAACCCGAAGATGGTGTTGGGTGGACCCATCCCGAAGGTGGAAGGACTAAGCAAGTGTTGTGATCTTAGATGTCACCAAGACGGAGCAACTAACTGAACTGACTCAGTGATGATCCCAGGCAAGCCCCGGAGCATTATAAGTCTCCCACTACTTTTGAATGCAATTGAGAATATATGTTATATATGTATTGTTGCATTAAGTATAGGAGTTGGGTGAAACCCTTGCTGCATATAACACTCCTTGTCTAGCAAATATACCTATAACATTCAGGATCGAATCTAAATGCTTAGCTATGCTTAGACCGGTAGAAGCCAGGTGATGTCCCGTCACCTGAGCGAGATAGGTGGACACCTGAAAAGCTTGGCTATATATGCTATCATGGAAATAACCAAGTGATGAGGATGAATAATTGGAGACCGGCCGGGACGATGGTAGAGAAGTAACAAGACATGGAGGTCTTGGGTGCCTATCTATCCCCGCCTGTGTCGATTAAGGACCGATCGTTGACGGCACTCTTGTCATGTTGAACGCATGCCCCACACTTAGTTGTAAGGATAAGTCGTTTCGACCGCGAAGCCTAAGCACTATCCGGGCCGGGAATCGGCCCGATGTACGCGCTGTATTGGTGATGGTTGAGGAGAACGACGAGGGCGCGGCGCGCAACCTTGGTATACCTTGGATACCTCGGTCGCTGGAACGGTCCTCGGGTACGGGCGGTGCCTGTCGAACCCACGAATTGGTCCTGGATAGTGCAATACGGTGATCTGTAGCTCACTTGATCAGTGAGTGTGGTTTGTGTGGGGAATAAACTCGCCAGCTGGTCAGAAATCGATTCGAATCGCCATCGCTCCTGGATAGTGAGCACTTGACTTGAGCCCCGTCATCGTAGTAATATTTATGGAACACGTGGATGGTTATGGTATAATGATGATGTTGGAAATGCCACATCGAATATGGATACTACTATTGTATCTTAATCAAGTGATTGCTCTAGTACAGGTGCTAATATAGATGACAGGTAATGATTATTAACTTGAGCTAAATACCTGAAAAATTACTTACCTGTAACTTAAGCTTTTTATGCAAAGAGTATTGTCAAGCTAGCTCCACCAATAAAGCCTTGCATACTCCTTGGTGTCATATTATTTCTGGTTCATGACGGGTAAGTCTAGCTGAGTATCTTCTCGTACTCAGGGTTTATTCCCACTTGTTGCAGGTTGTGATGTATCATGCCTACTGCAAGAGTTGGATGACTCCTACCATAATAGAGGAGTAAGATCATGGGCATGATCCTTCTTAGTTACCTCTTCTATGTTGCTTTTGTTGGAATTGACCTGGATACTGGCATGTATTTGAAATGAGGGCAATATTAGTTTTAAATTACTTTGCTTCCGCAACTTTTCAACTCAACTTGTAATAACTATATTGAACTCCGATGTATGTCGAACTATTTGTGAAATGGATGTAACATGTGACTTGTTATGTTGAATCACTACGATCTTGGCTTGTAAGATGGTTGGTTTGAAATCCCTCGTGATTTCACGGACTACCGGGTTTATGAGAGTTCGATTATGTTAAAACAACTGCTTTGGCGGGAGTTTTTCATAGTTGATCTCTTGTAAATCGGGCGGTTCTGTTATAGATTTCATCGATTGTGTGGATGCTGCTGTTTTTGTTTATTCTTCTGTTTGTGCATCTGTTCTACTGCTCGTGATTTGGTAGACTCATGGGATCAGACAGCAACGCTACCAATGCCGAGCGCTCAACGCCGTGCGTGCTCGATTGAGCAGCGTTGCCTCAGTTCCAGGCAGTCCGTCTGCACGGGGAATAGGCCCGTCGGGGCCGGGGCTCGTCCGTGGCTCCAGGCTTGTGAGCACGAGCAGACCCGTGCTACTCCCAAGTTCTTGCAGGTGTTCTTGTTTTGATCAGGTTCGATCTCCTCTCTGCAGGCGTGAACAAACTTGTCCCAGCGCTTCTCTCTGTGTCTGCTTGATTCTTGTGCTCGAGTCTGTGACTCCGTCGATCTCCAGAAGCAGGCCAGGTGAGCGCTCATCTGTGCAGGGCATGATTTCAGCTTTGAGTTTAAGCGGTGAAGATCTCCAGTGCAAACCTTGGACTCTTTTTCCTATAGCTGTATGTCCTATCGGTGACTGCTTTTGAGTCTCCGTTTTTGATTGATCAAGGAATTTGCTCTTGCTTCCGTGAACTTCTTGTAGCTTCGTTAGTTTATTTTGGAGTATTAAATCTTACCCTTCTTGCTGAGAGTGGTTTTTACGATTGTGAATTTATTCTTATTTCTTTCTGTAAGTGGTATGAGCAGAGCACGTGAGCACCCAGTTGTGCAGATTCAAGAGCCTCAGGTTGACATGCTATCTCTCTGTATTCCTTGATGATCGTTTTTCAGGGGATTTTCTGGTTAACTTTTCAGGCTTTGATTTTCCGTTTTATGTGCAGCTTAGTCGTTTGAGCTCCGTTTTAAGTTCCGTCTGTAGCGTTAGCTTTCTATCGTTGTGAGGAATTTATCTAATTACTCATGTCACTAGTTGGCTTGAGTAATTTAATTTCGGGTACTTGTTTGTGTTTGGCGGTGATTTGGGACAGTGGGCAAAAATATTTCTGAAGAAAAATTGAGGCTCCCATTCATCCTCCCTCTGGTCGCCGCTTTCGGTCCTTCAATTGATATCAGAGCCGGTTAAGAATCATTCCACCTTAATCGGTCCGTGATCCACGAAGGCGACATGGAGCGTGGTTCCGGTAAACCACCGTTCTTCGATGGAACAAATTATACCTATTGGAAAATACGCATGTCTGCCCATCTCCAGGGGATTGATTGGCTACCATTAATGCTCTGATTGTGGGACCTAGAAGTCATCCTCTGCTAAGACAAAAATAGGTAGCTAGTTTTAGGTAATACTGCTGGAGTTGAGAGCAAAATCTAGGTAGTATTAAAATGGGTGACTACTCAAATAAACATTTAGGTAGTCTAATTTAGGTAGCACTGCTGAAGATGCTCTTAGAGCAAAAGTGCTATAGTAGCCAAACTAAAAAATTTTGGTAAACTAGGCCTTCCAGCCCCATAGTTGACAATCAGTCATCACTCTTCAGACCTCTTGTAGTTACGGCCCTGTTTAGTTCACCATCCAAAAAATTTTTATTCATCCCATCGAATCTTTAGATATATGCATGGAACATTAAACGTAAATAAAGAATAAACTAATTACACAGTTTGGTTGAAAATCGCGAGACGAATCTTTTAAGCCTAGTTAGTCCATGATTAGCCTTAAGTGCTACAGTAACTTACATGTGCTAATGACAGATTAATTATACTTAAATAGATTTGTCTGGTAGTTTCCACATGAGCTATGTAATTTGTTTTTATTAGTTTCTAAAAACCTCTCCCGACATTCTTCCGACATATTCGATGTGACATCCAAAAATTTTTCATCTTCAATCTAAACAAGGCCAAGCATTCAGAAGCATCGCTGGGACCCACAAGCAAAGCAATAAAAAAATAAATACACATGTTCTGGCATCCTACGCCTCCGAGAGACGGAAATAATCATTCATTTCTTTGAACACCGGCGCCTGTTCTTGCCTAGCTCTCTATTTTTTGATTGAAACTGGCATCGAACCTTCTCTCACCTATTTCGCATCACTCTTGGCTCACAGTGGAGGGCCTTATAATTTTGTCCATGTTCTAAAAAAACAAACTATGATATTGTCATTTGAAATTGCATCGAGAAATTCTTATTCCCTGAAATAAGTGACAGTCATTTACAAATCCATCGTCGATACAGTTTCGTAGATCTGTCTTTACAATTTTCAGTAGGAAAAGAAAAACACCTTTTCACTGATGTTGTGCACTAGAAAGAACTAGTACAATTTGAAGGGCCGATACACCAAAGCAAAAGGAAAAAAAATATTTGTTGTGGAATACAGGTAGGGGCCTAGGGCCATTCCGTATTTGAGTAGGACGGAACCAATGCAGACTCGGAGAGTAGCACCACCGGCGGCGACGACCCTGCGTTGTCGTCGACTCGTCGTCAACACCGAGCTGCACAACGGCTGCAATCATGGAACTGTGACAGGAATGCCGATCGAGTCGCTGACACGCAGACGCACATGTTGCATGTTGGGAGGCTGGACGGAGAGTAGTGAAGAATCATCGAATGTTTATGCTCACAAACTGGGCTGCATGTTAAATTAATTTAGTTGTGCTGGCAACCGGGGTCAACGTATTTCTTTTAGACCTTGTTTAGTTCTAATTTTTTTAAAAATAAATACTGTAGCGTTTTGTTTGTTTCTGACAAATATTATTTAATGATGGACTAACTAGCTAAGCTCAAAAGAAGAGAACTGCTCCGGTACTCCTCTATTAGAAAATTACACGTATCTTAAAGCAGCTACCGAATTAATTAATTATTATTTTCTCAATTCAGGGTATTATAACTTGGGTCCCATAAGGCCCAGCCCCCAAAACGAGCCCAGCCCAAAGCTGGCAAGGACGCAGCGCCGGCCTAGGCTGCTCCTGGTATCACCGGCCATCACCGCAGCCATCCATGGATGGCCCTCTTCACTGGTGCCGGGGGATGTGAAGGCAACCATACACTCAGATGTTGGGGGCCTCGCGTAGTGGATTCATGACGAAGAGGCAGCAGACTGCAGACCTCCTCATGCGAAATGAACGGCACTGAACAAATGGATTTAGAGGGGTGAGCATGTGCCGCTGCGGAAGTGCGATCGGCGAAGTCTGTTTCTTGCCGCTATGCGATGTCGATGGGTTTCAATTGGGTTTGGGCTGGGCGGAGGCAGGAACCAGGATCCAAAATAAATTAAGTAAGAAAATAATTAATCATTTAATTAGATGGGCTGCTTTAAGATGTGTGCAATTTTAGAAAATAGGAGTACCGGAGCATTTTTCTCAAAAGATTTGTCTCGCAAATTACAGGTAAACTGTATAATTAGTTATTAGTTTAATTTATATTTAATATTTCATACATGTACCGCGTAAGATTTGATGTGATAGAAAATCTTAAATTTTTTTGCAAAGTTTGTGGGAAGTAAACAAGGCCTTAGTCTTTTACTGAGGTCATGGCTGCTGAAAACAATAAAAGTACAAGGGACTCCTTTCCGAGTAAAGTCGTCAACCTCGACCAGACCACGTAGATTCTGTTAGATATTTAGGCAATTTCCATATCATTTTAATTCCATAAATCAATATTATGATGATGACATATGTAATATAATTAATCATAGAAATCATGATATTAAACATGTTTATAGGAATATAGAACATGTGATCCATGAACATGTAGAACATGTGATTATTAAAAATATAAAAGCATAATATATGAAATATAATAACAAGGCAAGACATATATCTTAAAATAGCAATAAACAAGAGATTGCATGTTAAACGATGAAATAGAACTACTGAAACATATGAGAAACAGTATATCAAACGACGTGACTCAACCAATAGTGAAACATAGATACAGCAGCATATGAAACGTTTTAACTTAACCAGCGAGACAAGGAGACATGAAATAGATCTTATACTAGAAACATATATAAGATAAAAACAGAAAAGACATGGTAGAACATATGAAACACAACCAGGATAGTATGCGCAACAAAATAAACACACTACTGCAACATGTATGAACAGAGAAGACGAAACACAACAGGAAGATGAACGGATCATACCCTCCCATGCGCTCCGATGATCCCGATCCTTGACCAACTTCCATGATGTAGAGGATGGAGACGATCTTTCCACCGGGAAGAAGAAATCCGCCCGAACCAGCTTGAGGAAAACGAACAGCGGCGGTGGATTGGGCAGTCGCGTAGACGCTTCCCAAAAACCTAATTGCCGTCCTCCCTGTGCAAGGATCACGAACGGCAAGGGCTTCGGAGGCACCTGCCCTCTCCCTTCTCCGTGCGCGCGGATCGAGGAGATGGAGAAGCCTACGTTGCTGCGGAATTGTGTCTCTGGATTGTAGTATGTGCTATATATAGGCAAAGCAAGAGGTGGGCAAGCCAAAAGGCAAGGAGCCTCATGGCTTGGAGGCCAAAAGCCTCACACGCATGCAAGATAGCCAAAAGCCCATGGTGCTCACGCCGCTCCCTTAGTGGAGATAATGACAATTCATTTTAATCAATCAGAATAATGGAAGTAACTCCCATATTCAATCACCATGATTAACAAAAATGAAAAGTCCCTCCATTCGCCACATTACGTCCACGGTGCGTGACACATACCTCAATCGTTCAGTCAAAAACTCGTACCGTATAAAACGGTTTACATACCATAGAGTTTATTGATTTATTGAATATATAAATGGGTCTAACCCATAATAAATCCAACAATCCCCACCAAACTCTAGGGTTTGTAACTATGTAGTTTCTGAATCACAATTCTTTGATATACCAGTGTTTCGATGGAGACTGTTAAGTTGAACATCCACCTAGAACAAGAGTTTCACCCAGTCACAACTGAGCAATGGACTAAGCCTTGAATTGACAGTTTTGTGCGAGATGAGATTCACTCAAGTCCTTTGCTGATACTAGGCTACATAAGGCATCCCCGCTGTTTGAAGCATATAAGTCACACTTCTGTGCCTTTCATGAGTATTTAGGGATTACCCAAGCCCCATAGACCGTGACTAGCAGTCTGACTCATATAGGTGTACTCCTCCATAGATGTTCTGTAGAACAACATCTCACCTTTGGAATACATTAAGGTAAAAACCAACCTACCTTACAGATAGGAAAGATGAGCATCAGAGATGAGTCAAGAAAGGGATCTTTCCTCTCAATCTACTCATAGCTTGTTTCACCACTCTACTTCACAGGATCTCCGATCACATAGAGCAGGTTACCACCATAGTAGATTTCACGTGGGTCTCATACCAATCTCTCTCGATGCACTTTCTATCACATTGCGTGATAGACCCTTGGTGAATTGATGTGCCAAATTATTCGACGTATGGACATAGTCCACCGTTATAACTCCGGAGGTTTTCAATTTTCTGATAGATTTTAATCTTCTCTTAACATGCCTTGTGGACTTCATGTTATTCCTTGAACTATTAACCTTTGTAATCACAGTCTGGTTATCACAGTTCATGGAGATAGCCGGTATCAGTTTTTCAACTACCGGTAAATCCAATAGGAAATCACGTAGCCACTCAGCCTCAGACCCAGCAGTGTCCAATGCAGTGAGTTCTGCTTCCATTGTTGACTTCGTTAAGATAGTCTGCTTGCAAGACTTCCTGGAAACAGCGCCACCTCCAAGCAGGAACACATATCCGCTCGTGGCATAAAGCTCATCAGCATCAGAGATCCAGTTGGCATCACAATAGCCTTCTAGCACTCTAGGTTGTCCGGTATAACGAATACCGTAGGTCATAGTACCTTTAAGATAACGCAATACTCTCTCAAGAGCACGCCAATGATCATCCCCTAGGTTTGATACAAACCGACTTAGCTTGCTCACAGCATAAGAGATGTCAGGCCTTGTTGCACTCGCAGGGTACATAAGTGAACCAATGATCTGGGTGTATGTCAATTGATCCCTTGCTATTCTCTTATTTTTCCTTAATAGCACACTAGGGTCATAAGGAGTAGGTGCAGGATCACGGTCACTAAACCCAAAGTGACTTAGAACCTTTTCCACATAGTGGGACTGTAACAAAGTTACCCCACCATCACCTTCCTTTATAAGCTTGATGTTAAGAATTACATCAGCTTCTCCCATATCTTTCATTTCAAAGTTGCTCGTCAACAATTTCTTTACTTCCTCAATCACATTGAGGTTTGATCCAAAGATCAAAATGTCATCAACATAAAGGCACAACATTACAGCCTCACCCCCACCATACCGATAATACACACAAGTATCAGCCTCATTTACAGCGACAGATGTCAAAGTATTGTCAAACTTTTCATGCCATTGCTTAGGTGCTTGTTTCAGGCCATATAATAATTTTAACAGCCTACACACCTTGTTCTCTTGACCATTTGCAATGAAGCCTTCTGGCTGATCCATATAGATCTTCTCTTCCAACTCTCCATTTAGGAAAGCTGTCTTTACATCCATGTGATGAATGATAAGACCGTAAGAGGCTGCCACTGCAATCATTGTGCGAATTGTAGTCAATCGAGCAACTGGTGAGTAGGTGTCAAAGAAATCTTCACCCTCTTTCTGGGTATATCCTTTGGCCACAAGCCTTGCCTTGTACCTCTCAATTGTACCATCAGGCCTATGCTTTTTCTTGAAGATCCATTTGCAACCTATAGGTTGACACCCATAAGGACGGTCAACGACCTCCCAAGTCCCATTAGACATAATAGAATCCATCTCATTCCTTACTGCTTCCTTCCACAAGTCAGCATCAGGAGAGGAATATGCCTCTTTAATGGTAGATGGTGTGTCTTCCACAAGGTACACTATAAAGTCATCACCAAAAGTTTTGGCAACTCTTTGCCTCTTACTCTTGCGTGTGACTATAGTGTCATCCTCCTTAGGGATGTGCACATGAGAATCCTCAGCATGATCTATAGGAATAGACAATTCATGCTCATGGGGAATTATAGTCTCATGACTTGTTTCACTAGGTGTATTCTTCATGGGAAACTCATTCTCAAAGAATGTTGCGTCTCTTGATTCCATGATAGTATCAACATACATATCAGGCACATCGGATTTTATAATTAAGAACTTATATCCAACACTATGGAAGGAATAGCCTAGGAAAATACAATCAACAGTTTTAGGCCCGAGTTTACGCTTCTTGTTGATTGGCACATTCACTTTAGCCAAGCAACCCCAAGAGCGCAAATAAGAGAGATTTAATCTCTTTTTCTCCCATTCCTCAAATGGAGTGATTTCTTTATCTTTCATAGGAACTTTGTTCAGGACATGACATGCAATCAGTAACGCCTCACCTATAGATGGCCATCGGGCCGTGCCGTGCCGTGCCTGCCCCAGGCCGCGTCGTGCCGTCGTGCCGGCCGGGCCGTGCCATCACCGTGCCTCGTGCCGAGGGTATGGCCCAAGGCACGGCCCGCGGGCCGTCGGGCCGACCCGAATGCACGGCGGGCCACCGGGCCAAGATCGTGTCAGGCCAGTAGTAGGCCCATATTTTCTTTTTTGTTTAGAATTAGTAGGCTACATTTCTTAACAGGCCAATCAGGATGGATGGATGGGCCAATAGACCTATATTTTCTCTTTTTAGAATTAAAAATCTATATTTTTTACTGGGCTATTAAACACCGGGTCGTCGGGCTGTGCCTGAGCCATGCCACGGGCCACGGTGGCGGCCCAGGCACGGCCCGGTGCCTCGGGCCGTGCCGTGCTCGGGCCGGGCCAAAATGTCGTGCCGCGGGCCGTGCCAACGGGCCACGGGCTGCATGGCCAACTATGGCCTCACCCCACCATTCGTTGGATAACCCCGCAGTGCTTAACATGGCATTCACCAACTCTGTTAAGGTACGGTTTTTCCATTCAGCAATCCCATTAGATTGTGGTGAGAAAGGTGGCGTCCTTTCATGAACAATACCATGTTCCACACAAAAATTATTGAAATCACTAGAGAAATATTCTCCACCTCGATCAGACCTTAAACGTTTAATTTTCCTTTCAAGTTGGTTCTCAACCTCAGCTTTGTAGGCCTTAAAATAATTAAACGCTTCATCTTTTGTTTTAAGAGATACACATAGCAAAAGCGCGTGGAGTCATCTATAAAAGTGAGAAGGTATCTTTTACCGCCTTTTGTCAAAATTCCATTCATCTCGCACAGATAAGAATAAACAAGTTCAAGAGGTGCCAAACTCCTCGCCTCAGCAGCCTTGTGAGGCTTGCGGGGTTGTTTTGATTCAACACATACATGGCACTTAGACTTTTTGACCAAGTTGAATTTAGAAATTAAATTCAGATTTGCTAAGCGCATAAGACAGCCATAACTTGCATGACAAAATCGTGAATGCCATAAATCCGACTCATCAGAAATATCAACAGAATTCACAAGTTTATTAGAAACATCATGCAATGATAAGCGGAACAAACCTCCGCAATCATATCCTTTACCCACAAACAAACCATGTCTCGACACAACACATTTATTTGATTCAAGAACAACTCTATAGCCATCTTGGCATAGCATAGATGCACTAACAAGATTTTTCTTGGTGGAGGGAACATGTTGTACGTTCTTCAATGGCACCGTCTTTCCCAAAGTAAACTTCAGAATGACTATACCAACACCAAGAACATGAGCACGCGACCCATTTCCCATCAACAAGGCGCCAGACCTCCCAACCTGGTAAGTGCCAAACAAAGAGACATCAACACATACATGGATATTTACACCACTGTCCATCCACCACTCAGGTGAATTACAAACTGAAAGAACAAATGGTAAAGAATTACCATACCCAGATGTTCCATCTCCAGTTTTAGTAGTAACCATGTTTACAACTTTCTTCTCCTGTTTGAACTTAAGATTAGGGCACTCACTTGCCCAATGATCCTCACTGCCACACACAAAGCAGCCACCTTTCTTGTTGTTGTTATTGTTGTTGTTGTTGTTGTTTTGTTTCTTGAACTGTGTGGTTGGAACGGGTTTAGGAGTGTTCTCCTTCTTTTTCTGGATCTTCTTCTTGTTCCACTTGTGAGATTTCTTCTGCACCACATTGGCAGATGAGGTCTCAACACCTTTTCCATTGTCCTTTGCTCTAGCCCTCTCCTCAACATCTAGAGTGCCAATGAGTTCCTCAACATTGAACTCTTGCCTCTTGTGTTTGAGAGAGGTGCCAAAGTCCTTCCAGGAAGGTGGCAACTTGGCGATAATACCGCCAGCCACAAACTTGTCGGGCAAAAGACAAGGAAATAGTTCAAGTTCCTTAGCTAGTGCGTGAATCTCATGAGCTTGTTCCACTACAGATCGGTTCTCAACCATCTTGTAGTCAAACAGCTGCTCCATGAGATATAGCTCGCTACCGGCATCAGTAACTCCAAACTTTCCCACAAATGCATCCCACAGCTCTTTCCCTGTAGGATGGATGATATAACTTTTCTGAAACTTAGGATCAAGTGCGCTAATCACTGCACCTCGAAAGAGGTTGTCATCAACCTTAAACTTTGCCTCATCCGTAGGAGGTAACTTAGCAGGTTTGCCCTCAGTGACATGATAACATGTCATTGCAGTTAGCCACAGTTCCATTTTAGCTTTCCAAAGCAAGAAGTTTTTCCTATCAAAAGGATCAGGCTTCAAAGCAGCAGCAAAACCTCTGACAGAAAAATACCTATTATATTTAGGTTTTTGGATTGTTAGATATTTAGGCAATTTCCATATCATTTTAATTCCATAAATCTACATTATGATGATGACATATGTAATATAATTAATCATAGAAATCATGATATTAAACATGTTCATAGGAATATAGAACATGTGATCCATAAACATGTAGAACATGTGATTATTAAAAATATAAAAGCATAATATATGAAATATAATAACAAGGCAAGACATATATCTTAAAATAGCAATAAACAAGAGACTGCATGTTAAACGATGAAATAGAACTATTGAAACATATGAGAAACAGTATATCAAACGACGTGACTCAACCAATAGTGAAACATAGAGACAGCAGCATATGAAACGTTTTAACTTAACCAGCGAGACAAGGAGACATGAAATAGATCTTATACTAGAAACATATATAAGATAAAAACAGAAAAGACATGGTAGAACATATGAAACACAACCAGGATAGTATGCGCAACAAAATAAATACACTACTGCAATATGTATGAACAGGAAGACGAAACACAGCAGGAAGATGAACGGATCATACCCTCCCATGCGCTCCGATGATCCCGATCCTTGACCAACTTCCATGATGTAGAGGATGAAGACGATCTTTCCACCGGGAAGAAGAAATCCGCCCGAACCAGCTTGAGGAAAACGAACAGCGGCGGTGGATTGGGCAGTCGCGTAGACGCTCCCCAAAAACCTAATTGTCGTCCTCCCTGTGCAAGGATCACGAACGGCAAGGGCTTCGGAGGCACCTGCCCTCTCCCTTCTCCGTGCGCGCGGATCGAGGAGATGGAGAAGCCTACGTTGCTGCGGAATTGTGTCTCTGGATTGTAGTATGTGCTATATATAGGCAAAGCAAGAGGTGGGCAAGCCAAAAGGCAAGGAGCCTCATGGCTTGGAGGCCAAAAGCCTCACACGCATGCAAGATAGCCAAAAGCCCATGGTGCTCACGCCACTCCCTTAGTGGAGATAATGACAATTCATTTTAATCAATTAGAATAATGGAAGTAACTCCTATATTCAATCACCATGATTAACAAAAATGAAAAATCCCTCCATTCGCCACATTACGTCCACGGTGCGTGACACATACCTCAATCGTTCAGTTAAAAACTCATACCGTATAAAACGGTTCACATACCATAGAGTTTATTGATTTATTGAATATATAAATGGGTCTAACCCATAATAAATCCAACAGAGTCATCCCTGGCCTGGAGTGCCGATTTGCAACAGGGACGATCGATTTGTTTTGAGAAGTTGAACCACATGCTTTTCCATCTCATCCTTTTGAAATGAAGTTTACCTATGAGGCTTTAACCTGAAACGTTGAGCACCAGTCAGGACTCAGGAGTGGAATGGAGTGAGTATGGGATTATTTGGTAGGGTGGTATCCCTGTTTGTTAAGTAAATAAATCAACAAACTGATCTACCAATAGTTGAATTTCCTTAGGTATATATGTTGGGTGCACTGAGGCAATGTACGTAGATCTGTAACATACTAGGTTTTTATGTAACATTCATGGAGAGATCAGGAATGCTACATACCTATTTATATTTTACCTTTACTGTAAAATATAAAACCTCTAATTTTTTTTATGATAACCATAACATCCATAGTAAAGTTAATGTTGTTGCTAATATGACATTGTCCTAATAAATCTATGTCAAACTAAAATATAACCTTAATAGATTTTTTTTCTCCGACAAAGCAAAAGAATATTTACTCATAAATATATCAAAACTTTTATATTCATACTATCTAATTATCTATGATGGTACAATTAAATATCAAGATTTGTGACTTCTTTTGATGAACTATAGACATCTATAATTCTAATATGTAATTAAAGTTAATAAGGACTTAGTTGTCAAACTTAAATAGGTGGCTATTGTCTACTTCAGTTGTGAGGTTAGAATATGAAGGACCGGAAACGGTGACCAAAGAGTGGTGAATAGGAGTCTCGAATTTCTTTCGAAATATTTGGCCACTATCCCAAAATTACCGCCAAGCACAGCTAAGTACCCAAACTAAATTACTCATATCAACTCATGACAAGAGTATCTAGATAAATTTCTCGGAAGGATAGAAACCCAAAGCAACAGACGGAAAATGAAACGGAGCTCAAACGCACAAACGATGGAAGTAAAATAAGCACGGAAAGTATAGCCAATCACAGGACGAAGAAGCTATTGGCTTCAGTTAGGCGTTGAATGGCATTGGGCTCTGCTCGTTGCCTGAAAGGAGACCTGGTGCACCAGAACGACACAGTTACAAGATAAGCAATCAGCCAGCCCCTCTAAAAACCAATGTAAAACAAACAAGTGCTAAAAGATCACTACGTACATGACCAGAATAAATTACAGAACCAAGCAAAGATTTGCTCCTGTAGATTGAGAGTGACTAATCACAAAATGATTACTCAGGTCATGCACTGATGCACGAGCTACTGAAATAGCAGCTTGCAGTGCACCAGGGTCAAAGAACCAAACAGGTTTATGCTAGATGAACAATCGGACAGCTATCTGCAGCAGCTGTAATCCATCCATCGCTTAGCAACAAAAACAAAGCAGACAGGAGGTGGAAGCTCAAGCTCTACAGGGCACCTGGTGTCTGAACGCCGCCCAACTGGTGGACGCAGGGATGCACTGAGCGCCAGCCACCAGACGGCCAAGGTCTGCACAGAACCGCTCTCAACACCACGGGTGCTCTCCTGTGGATCGACCAGTGCCTACAACACAGGACCTCAACACCCAAACAAAAAACAGACAGAGCCGCGAGCGCTCGAACAGAAAAGAGCGAACACGAAAATGATTGGATCTCTCTAGATTCAGAAGCTATTGAGCTCAAATTTTACATTGATGCAATTCAACATAGCACGAACCTATTCCCCAAAAAACATTGCCTGGGATGCTTCCAAACTTCGGGAAATCGAGATCGAACCCATGAATGAAAAAAAGGCAAAAACACAAGACGAGAGTGAAAGAAAAATCACAGGATTGAACGGTGAATCCCACACGACACCAGGAGGATTCGGGCCTCCATTCCCAACACAAAAAACAAAATTTGTGGACCTCTCAAGATGAGCTAAAGAGGAGGGGAAACCTACACAAAAAATAGAACGAGGGAAAGGTAGGAAATGACGGTGGAAGAGGTGAGGGAGATGGGAGATTGTAACATCTTGGGTTTTTACGTAAACCAAAAATATGAGATTTTTAAATTTTTTCATGTAATCATGTGAAAAGCATATAGTTTGTAGGTTAAACCTGAGTCTGACTGCTAACAAAACATGGCATTCATATAAAATTGTTTGTAGGAGTGTGCTAGAGTTCTTTAGCTGGTTTAGGGTTTTGTGTTGGAGTGCACAGATTCGTAGCAATCTTGTTCAACTCCCTCTTTAATTCATCTCAAATCTCCGTTGAGCCTATCTTAAAGGCGAAGCGGAATCCCTTCTCAACTTTCCTTTTGGAGTACTTCTCAAACCCCTTTGGATTCTTTCCGAACTCTTTTCGAACCTTTTCGATAGCATCTCAAATTCCATTCAAACTTCTCCCAAACTCCATTTGGAATTCTCGTTCGAGTCTTCCCTCTCCTTCTAAATCCATCCCAAGTCCCTTTTGAATCATTCTTGAGCTCCTTGAAATGGAATAGGAAGAACCCTAATTCTTCCACCTTTCATTCTCCTATATTTTCTCCACCAAATTTCTTTTGAATTCCTTTCTTCTTCTTGGCAAAATAGAAAATCTTCATCATTTTCTCCTCTTGGGCCCCAATCTCCTCCATTCTCTCCCCTTCCCATCGCCCTTTCTATCATGCTGGCCGCCGCAAGGCCTAGCTTGCCTTGTTGGCCAGGCCAGCTGGGAGCATTTGCAGCAGTACCACCCCACCGGTCTAGCATGGCCTGCTTGCCACCTGCGCGTAGGCACCCCAGCACGCCTTCCTCCGGCCCCACCTTTTGCGCACCAGGCCCAACTAGAGCCAGCGACCCACCTCCTCGCCACTCTTCATGCGGGCTAGTTCGCTCCCTTTAGCCTATCTCACGGCCCACCTGGGTGGCAGCATGTCGCGCCCCTGCCTGAGCCCTAGGGGAGCGCCCGCTTCCCAGGAGCCGTCGCCACCACTCGGTGGCAGACAACGAGCATCTGCGCCTCCATGCGATGCATGCCAAGCGTCCCCTCAGTACGGACGCCGAGGTTGGATGCCGTCCATCACATTGAGCACTAGGTGTCGCCCTTATAAAGGATGCAGAGTCACTACTCCTCTGCTCCATTCCCAACTGCCGCCGCTGCTATTCTCTCCCTTCCTCCCTTCTGCTTGCTCATGGAGATGGCCATGCCATAGGAGCCCCTCGCCAGCACTGTGGGGTGCACCAGCAGCCGCAGGGCACCTCCCTCTGCTCCACTCCGAGACGGCCGCATTGGAGCGCAGGCGCTCGA
Source organism: Sorghum bicolor (assembly GCF_000003195.3). Classification (NCBI taxonomy): domain Eukaryota; kingdom Viridiplantae; phylum Streptophyta; class Magnoliopsida; order Poales; family Poaceae; genus Sorghum; species Sorghum bicolor. Next base: position 62,563,341 of record NC_012874.2, read on the forward strand.
GTTGTCCTCACCGAGCTCTTCGCACCGACCACATTGAGCAGCTCCACGCCCGCGTCCCTGACCTCACCACCATGACCTCGGAGCCGCGTTTGCGTCCACCTCTCCTCGCCCCAGGCTCACCTCACAGGAGCGACCGCAGATACGCCTCCCTTCTATGTGACAACGCGGCCGCGCCACCACAACTGAGCCTTGCCGGTCACGCAAGGGGCCCAGCTGACCATGGTGGACTTCGACCACATCTGCTCCAAGCTCATTGACTCTGTCAGCGTGCCATGCCACGACAACCCCTCTGTTGACACCGTTTTTAGACACGTATCTTTGGAATATGCACCTGGAGTTAATAGGGTGGGGTGTAGATCGGCAGGAGGGGTAATGGTAATTAGTCTATAGGGGAGTTGCCGATGAAAGTTGGTGCCGATGGTAAAGTAACCGAATATGACCAAGTCCAGAAGAGGTGGTATGTTTGTGCCGATGACTACTTTTGCACCAACACCCTCGCACCACCAAGCCGTCGCCCATGAGACTGCAGCCAGGAGCGACGCACCCCCAACTCATGCAGCCCGACGCGCCCCAACTGCCAAGGTCAGGACGCCGAGCCGAGAAGCCCGCAAGCCGTCATCTTCCTCTTCGAGCGGTGCTGCACCCATACTCAACACCAGCAAGGTCGAACCTTTTGAATCCCTATTGATGTCATCGTGGCATCAACGGAAACCTTTACCATGCTATCATCTATCACTGCACATACTTGTTTACATGATCTCTCTACATGACCATCTATTTATTTATCATCGTTTACAATTGTCAATATATGATCTATTGATGTCCATCATTGCCTGTGTCGTGCCTTCGCATCGCTCTACCTATTTACTTCCTTGTGCTATGGATATGTGCTACCTCACCGGGCGTGTTGGAGTTGTGGTTGTCGTGTCGGTTTAACCCTTTAGCTCTTGTGTGTTGTTCGTTGTTGTTGTCTGTGGACTGTGCCTTCGAGCCGGTCGAGGGATCATAGCTTGTTCGACCATTTCGATCATGGGTTTATCCCGCCATGACCGTAGTGTCGAGTGTAGCTCGTCCCTTTGCGTTTAGTTGACTCTAGCGTACTACGATCATTAGCTCCTACCCTTGTCCCTAGGGTTTAGTCATTGCGGACTCAATATTCATAACGACGTGGTTCTTCCCTGCACCTTTTGAGTCCTCTGTGATCTAGCCTAGTGGGATGCAAATTAGGGGACAACCTTCATGGAATAGTCAGAAGCCAACTTGCTAGGGTGAAGCTTGTGGCCGTGAGTCAACTTGCCATGACCATCAGGCTTAACCCCTTTTTCTCACATGTTCGTCCAATCCATCTCGTATGATTATGCCACCAAGACCCGGGCATTTTCCTTAGTTCCCATGGTGACAACTGTATCGCGTGGAACCATATGAATGACCTTGTGTCGATTCAGAGGCACCTAGTCATGAAGCATTACGAGTGGTTCGGATCATGGGATCGTGCCCTTCTCCAACCTTCGTGCATTCCATGATGAGTCAGTCGGAAGAGTGCAGATTCCATTCTTCTTCTCTCTCATTCTCAATCCTCATCGATCTAGTAAGACGTTGGCCGATCTTCTTGTTCCCATTTTTTTTGTTCATGTCCATTGCCATGGCATGCGAATCGAAGTGCTGTGGGGCCAAAAATCCTAATTGTTGTTTGCATTCCTGTTTGTGTTGCTTGTTGTTCTCTTGAATCCTTCCTCATGATTCTTGTCGGCTACTGTGATGAATGGATCAAAGGGATGTGAATCACATGTCTTTTCCTGTCTTTTTGAGTTCTTCATGCTTAAGCCCTTGTATGCTTGTACCTATTTTGACCGTAGCATTTCTTTGGTTCTCATGGTGACAGATGCACCACTGAGAACCCTAGCGATGTCTTAGTGCATCTAGTGCACCTAGGTAGTGGTACCCTACAAGTGATTTAGGCACTCGTGTTGTGTGTCACTCCCTCTAATCCGTCTCTCACCATGGTGTGTGGATTGAAAAGAGTGGTCCAGTCCCCGTCTCTTTTCTCCCATTCCACCCCCTCTTAACTCTCGTCGATTATAATGGCGTATGGGTTGAGAGTGAGACCGGAACTTCTCGTGCTCGTCATCTTTTTTATTCCCGTTGATCTCCATCATGCTCGGATCGAAAGGTCTGGTGTTTGCTTAAGACGAGTTAGGGTCTATGCCATTTTTGTTAAAGCCATACAGGTCGACACGATGGCCCAAGAAGTACCGGCTAGGCTAAGTCTCCAGCTTGAACTTAGTAATTAACCACTCTTGTTTCTTTTAGCCCAAGGGTCGGACATCCACCGAGAGGGTTAAGTCGTTTTCCTTTCAGTCTTCTTTTAGTGTAGTTGTTCCTTAGTGTTTTGTCGCCTCTTTCTACAGTCTTTCTAGATCTAGTGGTTTGATTGTTTTCGCCTTGTTTGTTACTTATGAGGTAGTTGCTTCGGGGTTAGCATTGATCGGATCAGGACTCATTCAAGGAAGGACATGTGGATGAGAGGAGAACCTCAGTTAAGAATGACTACAAGTCCATTGAGGATCTCGGAAATGACATTCAATAGGTGCCACGTCCCACCCAACCTCATAGAATCCTATTAGACATGCTATAATGTAGATGCTAGTGCTTTACTTTTATGCAAATGAACTATGATAGGTTGCATGGTACATTTGTTTGTGAGCCATTACCTTGTTGCAACCTATATCCTTGCACACTCGCTGTTAGGTTAGATGCTTGCATACTACTTGCTACTGCTTCTACTACGCATTATATATGTGATGTGATGCATGGTGCAAGATTGGTTGTGAGTGGATATATCTTCCGCCCTCTCTCATGAACTAAAAAAATATAATTTAAAAAACAAAAAAGAAAAATTATCTTTCTCTCTCTTCCCAAGCATGGAAACACCATTCATGGAAACCACTACATATATATTTCTTGGATTCACTAGTTAGAGAAGAAAACATAGAAAAGGAGAGAGGAGAGACATCATCTAACCATCTTAAACAACCTCATTTGAGCAAATATAGTCCATACCTAGCTATTCTACTCTCTCTCTCTCATGGTGAAACCCTAGATCCAAAAAGTAGCTCAAATTGAGCAAGAGGCCACAAAAAGAGGCATTAGAGGCATCAACTAACCTTTCTTAGCCACCTCCTTCTAAAAAATGAAGATCAAAATCTCTTCCCTTTATTTTGGAAAAACTGGACCTCCAAGATGGGCTCCAATGGAAGGTGGCTGCGAGCTACAGTTCTATCCGAGGAGGAAGAAGGGGGTTGCGGGGGTATTTATAGAAAGAATAACATAGGCGGTTTGGTTAAGAAACCGCCTGTGTAAATCAATTAACACAGACAGTTCACATAACAAAACTACCTGTGTTAATGCTCCATTTACAGCCTGTGTAAATCACTTAACACAGGCGGTTCACATAACTGAACCGTCTGTGTAAATGGAGCATTAACACAGGCGGTTTTCTTACAACAACGACCGCATGTACAGATTAATTCTTGCCGTATAAATTTACAACATAGGCGCATTATAACTAAAACCGTCTGTACAAAGTTTTTACCTCCGCCGGCTTAGAGCATCTGTGTACTAGTGGTATACACATATACTCACAGGCCATGAGGCCGCAGCATATCCGATTGCGGAAACCTGCATATATATTATTGATCCTTCCTTGCATGTGATGGATGAATTATTGAGCCCATCAGTGGAGTGAGTAAGTCTTGACCAAAGAAGACTCGGCCAGGCCTTGCCTCACCTACCGTATGCCCTTATCTCCTTGCTTCCGTGGTTTCCCCTTTTCGGAGATCTCAGATCTGGGCTTGGCTGTCAATCGCTCGACGACCTCTGCTAAATGAGGTTTCGTGCTTGAATCTTGTATTGTTCTTGTGTATTTTGCCCAACAAATCCCCCCTACTGCTGTTTGATGGTGGTGCCTCAATTCTATTTCTATATGCAGGTCTCGCCGGCCGGCCGTATGAGGCAATCATGGAGGTAGTCACGGTGCCATGAGCCCATGATCACCATCCTCGCCATGGCCAAGCTGGGGAGTTTTAACCTGCCCAAGAGTGTGAGGGTTCAGTCGTCTTTCCTCACTCTCAATCCGTAGGTCTATGTCTATCCTCGCCGTCTCGTCATTACGACCCCTTTCGCTTTGCTGGACGAGTCCCGTGCGCGTGCAGGTAAAGGTTCTATCCTTCGATTTTCCAGGTCTTTTCGCAAATCTCACATTCTCACCGAGAGTGTGGCGGCTGCTGCCTCTCCGCCTGTAGCTTGCAACTTATTAGCAGGTGTTGCAACAGGAAGGTTCAATTTGAAACAACCGAGCTGGCGAGCGAGCATGGAAATCGCGACGGGAGCCATAAGCACACTCCTGCCCAAGCTGGGCGACCTCCTCAAAGAGGAGTACAAGCTCCAGAAGAGCGTCAGGGGTGAGATCATGTTTCTCGAAGCCGAGCTAGAGGCCATGCAGACTGTTCTTCTTAAGATCTCGTCGGCGCCCATGGACGAGCAGCCTGACGCGCAAGTCAACCTTTGGGTGAGGGAGGTCCGGGAGCTTTCCTACGACCTCGAAGACAACATCGACAGATTCCTTGTGCGCATCGACCATGCGCCAGAGCAGCTCCATGGCCTCAGGGGCTTCATCGACAGAAGCCTTAAGCTTCTGACCAAGGTCAATCTCCGCCGACAGATCGGAACCGATATCAGAGACATTAAAACGCGCATCAGGGAGGTGAGTGAGCGTCATGACAGATACAAGATTGATATCGTCACCGCAAAGGCTACTCGCCCAAGTGTTGACAGCCTTCGCCTATCAGCGCTGCACAAAAGGGCCTCAGAGCTCATTGGCACCGAAGAGAAGGTTATGGACGTAGTAAAAATGCTAAGGGAAGAAGATGACCTCTCAAATCAGCAACTGAAAATAGTTTCCATTGTTGGTTTGGGTGGATTAGGCAAAACAACTCTTGCGAACGAGGTGTATAAGAAGCTGAAAGCTCAGTTCGAGTGTGAAGCATTTGTTTCTGTATCTCTTGACCCGAGAATGGATCAGGTTTTCAAGAGCATGCTCCGTCAACTTGATAAGGACAAGTACAACAACATCAAGGGAGAAATGTGGGATGAAACTCAACTAATCAACGAGTTGAGATACCTCCTTAAAAATAAAAGGTATGATTGCTACTACACCTTTAGCTTTTTTTTTGAATGAGTACTACACCTTTAGCTTTGCTATTATTCTTTTATTGATTCCAGTTTGGTAGAAAGCCTACATGGTGTTTTTATTATCAGAAGAAAACATATAGTCCTAATTAGTCTCCAAGTATAGCTAAGGCCCCAGTAACTCACTGGACAAACTTTTGGTTCAATCACTCTGGACTACATTATTTATACCTCTTAAGAAGTTTTTACCTTTTATTTTGGGTTTATCTAGATAAACTGTTGACAGATTTATCCAGTCAAAATCTGTCAGATTTGGGCCAATCAAGACATGACAGCTCACCAAACAAAAACTGACAGACACTAAACAAAAAAAATCTGTCAAATCCAATATAACCAAAACAACAACCCATAACGGGTTTCCCAAACCCAAGATCCACTAACAGAATTAAGCAACCAAAACAGTGTTGCTTCACGACTCTGAACTCATAATACTGTTGCTTTCTGTCAGAAAACACATGTTTTACCCACCCCACAAAACATGACATAATTACAGATAAGTAGCTGACAAAATTCAGCATTACAGAACTCATATAGCTCATATAGCCCAAATCCAGCTAGCGACACCAGAGTTTACAACACGCAAATCAAACAAAGATCCAAAACCGGGTAATTTTCCTAAGGCCTTGAACCTGTAACATTTGCTGAGAATTAACAAACCAAGGCACGAGAATGATCACATAAAAACAACTGTACGACTTGTCATACGAAATGGACAGATCTACATGTGTATATGTGGGCAAGCCTTTGTCATACTGAGCATAATGGTTTCTTCCAAGTAGGAAGAACTACTACTAAACATATCGGTCCATACACACTTGAGAAACAACTACAGAACTACATGTGACAAGTTTAGAGGTGACTAAATAAAAGGGTTGCAGTCTGAAATTAAATGAGGGGAGTAAAGCTTGATCAAATAAAAATCTCTAGTAGCAAACAAGCTACTGAGAACTACTCTCTCCGTCTCTTTTTAATTGTCGTCGTTGATGTGCGTGCCAAAAGTTTGACTCGATTTATAAAAAATACGTGCAACATTTGTATCTCTAAATAATTTTGTTAAAAAACTAGATTCAAAGATCTTTCTAATGATACTAATTATGTATTATAAATATTAATATTTTTTAATATATAATTGTCGGCAGTTGTTTTTGGGAAGCGCAAGCGATAATTAAAAAGGGACGGAGGGAGTACAAATATAGCTCAAGCAACTAGTAGGATGGCAAAATATTAAACAAAGCCACTTAGTGTAGCATGAAAGATTGAAAGGGGCCACTAAACAAAATGAGATATCAGCGCAAATCACTGTTATTGCTGCTCACCCAACAAACTGAAACCGACTTGATCAGTACATGACGTTGAACAAGCAGAATAGGAGCAGCAGAAACACATCATGTGATTCTTGATATATACTCTAGAGAACACAAGGAAAAATTAAAACTTGAGTCCATTTCTATGGTACACTCTTTATTTAGTAGGAGGTAATATCTCAAATAAATCTAAGCCATAACATTTTTTAGATCTTTAATTAGTTAGTTGATTAATTAATCTAGAAATAGAAAGGAAAATATGTCAAATCCCCTCACGGGGACAGAAAAGCAAGCGGGCCACCCTTCCTTTCCTATAGGCACGCATCCTCCCTTTCCTAATTTTTCATGTCGTTAAAATTTTAATTGTAAAAACCTTTTTAAATAGTTTAACTATTGTTTTTTTAAAACATATCATATGCAACCCTGCTTCGTGTGCAACCTATGCAACCACCAATTAAGGCCACAGGATCTAGATAACGTCTGAGGTTTTGTTCACTTAAGGCCCTGTTTAGATTTGAAATTTTTTGACCAAAGTGCTAAAAATTTTTGTGGTCAGAATACGCGAAAAATTTTAGGTGTTTAGTTTGGCAAAAAAATTTCTAACACAATTTGGGTTGCATGCATTTGCAGTTGTCATTGGTGGGCTTCCATAGGAGTGCGTGCACAGTTGCAGCCTAAAATTTTTGCCCTAAAATTTTTTGGACCCGTTTAGTTCCCGGGCCCCAATTCTACAAATTTTTTTCTCTTTGAGCCAAAAAATTTCAAATCTAAACAGGCCCTAAACCCTCCTATTTGGATACACACGAGTTAGATTTAAACCCACAGGTGGAGGGGTTTAAGTGAAAAAAAACCTCAGATGTTGGATCTAGATCATGTGGCCTTAATTGGTGGTTGCATAAGTTGCACACGAAGCTGGGTTAGAGCATCTCTAACAACTTGGTATTTCAACATGCTATCCTACCAAATTTGCTAAAAGCATAAAAATCCTCCTCCAACAACTCCTTATCTCAACTTGCTAAATTTCCCAAGTTGCTATCCAGAGGTTTCTACTGCTGAGATTTGTCAAGTTGCTATCCCAAGTTGCTATCCCGAGCGCAACTTGTTGGAGACACATATTCTTTTACCAAGTGAGCGGGTCCCATCTGTCATCCTCTATTTTTACCAAGTGAGAATAGCAACTTATTGGAGACACATCCTTTTTTTCTTTTGCTAAACAAATTAGCAACTTGCTATAACTCAAGATTTGACAAATGAATTTTACCAAGTTGTTGGAGATGCTGTTACATATGATACGTTGCCTTGTTTTTTTTGCTTGCATCTAAATTTTTTTTCCCAAGTTTGGTTCTTTGAACATTTTCGAGCAACCAATGATTGCTTGGATTATATGTTAAATCATATATCCGAATGCAAATTTGATGTATTCATTTCTAACTAACGTACAATAACATCAACATCTATATTTACATTCAAATTGAAACTAAAATATGATATATCTACACGGGTTACTTATATAAAAGTAGTTTATACCAATTGGACACATTGGTAATTTATGTCAGATCTAAAGTTGCAAAGATTAAAAAGATGTATCATGTCCAATAGATCATGTATGCATTAATTAGATCAGGAAAGAATCTTTATTATATCTAAAAATTTTCTAATTTATCCTATTGTATAAAGAAAAATTATATAAGTATATATTCTAACATATTACCTCCTAGCCATTCGATTTAACTAAATGAATGGCTCACTATCATTTGGGTGTACCACAGCAAAACCCCTTTATTAATCTACAGAACTAATATAAGTTACGGTTCTACTTAGAAATATATATATTGTTCGACTGTGACTTGACAGGACTGAAGCAATTCTTTAATACTCCATTATGTATCCTCTAAGATAATAGTGCTGCCATCAGAGTAACTTATCTAGCTAACTAAATAAAATCTACTACAACTTTGTGAAAGTGATACTCTAACCGATTACTACAGCAGTGAAGTAATGTCAAAGGCAAGACGAACCAAATAACATTAACCAATGTCAATACTCATAAATATTAACTAGATCTGAAATTTTCCTTTCTGCTCAAGTCCCAAATCCCAGGTGGGTGACTTCATCTGGAGCAAGCAGCACTATGCACGAATGAGCACAGGTGAAAGGTCAAAAACAGAAACCAAAGCCGTGGATGGCCCGATAACACAGTTGGATCAAAAAAAAAATGTAACAGGGCCACTAGATCACCACAGGGCCACTGTTTGCGACCTTGGCCACGGCCTTGTGCTCCCTGCATCGTCAGTGCTCCTAGACAGCGACAACAACAACCGAACAAGATCTACAAAACGACAACTAATGCCTATCAAAACTCAACATAGAAAAATTAACATCAGGTGTGAAAAAATAAACTCAAATCAGCATAAACCGCTAACAAATTTGACAGCACAGCAGCCGCAGCTGCAGCCACAACAAATGCAACCGATCGATGCAGCAGCACACAACATAGAAACAGCCGATGCAACACCAGCAACCACAAATCGCAGCGCACCAGCAGCCACAGCCACAATCGAAGCAGCACAGCAGCTCCAAAAAGCAGGAAAAAAAAGGCAAGAGCAGCTCAAACAACAGAAATGCATATCTACTAAAACCAAAAAAAAAGGATAACATCAGCAAAAAGCCCACAAAAACAGATCACAGCCAGAAAATAGAATACCAAAAAAAAACCGACAAAAACACGCAGAAAGAGAGACACACACAAAGACACACCACTAGCGCTGCATTTGCTGCTACTGCTGATCAATCAACAGCAGCAACTAAAATACAACCCACCGAAAAAAAATAGCTTTGGGGCCCTCAAAAGAAAAGAAAAGTACCATACACACCAGTAACTGTCGACACTGCACCCACACCCACACACACACACACACACACAGAAAAACAAATACACACGCACACAGACCCAAAACACACACACACAATAAAAAAAACACGCAAACAGAGACACACTCAAACTCACCCAGAATGGCCTGCCACATTCAAAAAAAAAGAGAAACCTAAAGAAAGGCCCACAAATAGCCCAAAATAAATCCCAGAAAATAAAAACAATCACACCAAAGAAACAAACGCACGCCCACACACACACACACGAGAGAGAGAGAGAGAGAAATGTACATAAATGAGCGAACTGCTAAACTGAGAACTTGCTTACCGTACCAGGAAAGCCACAGCAATTTGCATTCCAGGGACAAACTCACACAGAGTGTCAAACAGTGTTCACGATTCATTGCCTGGGATGTGCATGCAACCATAGACTGAGTCAGATCCATGTGAAGACAGTGGAAAATAGTCACAATAAAAAATGCAAAAAGCTCCAGAATGTGGCTCATCTTGTCAGCTAGCCAACCCAGCCTTCTCAAAAAACAGCAACAGAATCACCACTGCCGAAGATGGTGCTGACACCCTTTGTGGTTGTAAGCTCAGCCAGCTTCATAGCGATCGCCTGAAGAAAACACCATTGTCTTGAAACAAATTACAGATAAAACATAAAGCAGGGATGACATTTAATTACCTTCTGCACGAGGAAGCCAGCAACAGCAGGCTTTAAATAATTGGTAACTCCTTCGGTTGAAGCATGAGCTCTGTGTGCCGTGCCGAAAGCATCATTGACGTAAAAGGTCAGCAACAAATACTAGCTTCTTAGCGAACTCCGGGTCGTTCTTCTCTTCCTCCTTGTATGATCTACATTCTTTAGGAGCATAACCCCGCTTCTGGCAAAGCAGTACACAAGCTATTTATACACATATTCTAGCCCTTAGAATAATTAAAAGAAAGCAGATACCAAAATAAGTTGATGTCAAATCTTAGCATACTTCAACTCCAAGGAGCTCAGACAAGCGTGGAACAAAAGAGGCTTCAAACTGTACTTTGGGATGACACCTTTTTGACAACCCCAGAAATGGCATCAAGAAATTACTACAGGTGATAGATCCAAACAGTATTATATTATCAAAATGCAGAACTTGCAAAAGCATAGAATAACTGCAAGAGACTAAGAGCAATAAATTAAAGATGGAATCAGGTGCCAAATCAAGAGGATCAGTCAATGTAGGGGAAGTTGTGTGTGCCAGAAAACAGGGAAAACAACCAATTCTATGTAAAGTCACACACTATTAATTAACATCATGCACCTTTCAGGCAAATGAGCCACACTCAAAAAAAATTGCACAGATCTTAACTAAATGCACATTCAGGCACTTAACATGCCTACTGAAAATGCATATATACAAAAACATTTGCAAGCCCATGCTGTAATGCTCTATAATTGTCACCCATAGATGGCTAAAAAAATTTGGATTACCTCTTAAACTACTACACTTGATAGCATAACTATGTGCAGAGTTGGTAACTGAATCAACCGAAATTGTCTTTTCTGCCAATTGAATCAGCTACATGGCATATATTGTTTGTTTGGTTATTTTCTCTAATACCTCCTAGTCCTTTTCTTTAAACTATATACTTGGCAACAAAATACACTTACAAAATCAGTATAATACCCAATTTTAAGGACAAAACCAGATATGCACCATATGTGAGTTTTAGAGATCAAATCTCACATATAGCTACAAATAAAGGGTATTATCAAAAGACAATGCATATATATATAACGTACTTAGCATAAAACAGATAACCTTTGATAGCAAACAGCGGATAGACAACTCCAAACTTAGGGTATTAACTTCACTCTACAGGATCCAACTGACTGGTTGATCACAAGCCTAAAACATCTCCTGAAGTGTGGGAAATAGAAAGAGTGAGCAAATATCGTACTCAACAAGTATAACCAGGGGTTCATGAGGCTCATTAGTTGACACTGGTTTGACTGCAATTAGCTTTTATATGTAGATAGCATATTTAATCATTGGATAGCAAATATCAAGGTAGCATAATTAATCCCATAGCCACATGATCAGTGTATACAAGAATTTAAGAATAACACATATAAACAACATAATAAACCATCATTTATCATCATTAATCATGTTCATCAGTGTCCATCTATTCTGTCAGTTTTCCGGGCTGCTCGTATCCGTGGGCACGGCTAGTATACCAGTTTTAAACACTCTGCAGAGGTTGTACATCTTTATCCATGAGTCATGATTTACCCTTTCGCCCGAGGCCCGTCGACCTCTTAACCCACTACCAAGGAAGGTCGGCAGGGATCACTATGAAGTCTTTCAAAGGTTCGTCTAACAAGTTAGGGCTGCTTGGTTTCATTAGTCAGTCCATGTGATTCACCCGCAGGAATCCACGGTCTGCTAACCGCTAACGAGCTAGAAAAATTACTCATACTTGACTAAAGCCAGAGCCATATAGCCCTCATGGTTGTAGAATTGTCCCAGCTTTTGCCAAGGGATAAGTCCTTATGGAGGGTCAAGATCAATCTAGCAAAAGCCAGAGTTCTTTCCACTCTTTATGTTCAAATTGCTAGAAAGCTTATTTTATTGTTTATTGTATATCCAAATATTCATGTTACAAGATCATGGATTAATAATCAAGCACTAGCAAAAACTACCCAAATGCATATCCCAATAGGTATCAAGGAATTCAGGATAACAATCATCTATGATTTTACTAAGGTCATCAAGGTGGACATATGCATATAATATATTGTATTAATTGTGTATAGGTAACAAGGATAGTCCCAAGTTATACTTGCCTTGATCCAATTGCTCTTGCTGATCTTGCTAACTCTGCTGGTCCTACTTGTTGCCAAAGCTCTGACCTTGATCACCAAAAAATGCTCTCCGTCTAAACTAGATCATCGAGCATCAATCATACAAATAATCGAAGACAACATACACCAAGCAAACAAGGCTACAATTAGAATAGTACACCAAACATATAAAAACAGCATCAAAAGTTTATAAAACAATTCGACGCGTCGCTACAATTTCACAGACGTAAAGATCATGAAAATCGGAGCTAAAACGGAGAAGATATGAATTTTCTAAGATTTTATATAGAAAAGTAATTAATTAATTAAGGTCACGAAACTAAAAAGTTTCAAATTGGTGAATTAAGTTTACTAGCATGTAGAACTCATTAATACGAATCCAATGCAATTTGAACGGGTCAAATCGGAGTTCAAAAGAATATTTTATGGCCTAAAGAAACTCAGTGGCAATTTAGTAAATACCAGAAAGCGTATTTTGAAGTAACCCGAGATAGATTACGTTTTCAAAACGACAAAATGTATTTCCTAACTACGTGAAGGACTACGGGTTTGATATATAAAAACGTCAGGGTCTCTTTAGCAAAATTCCAGGCCGAAAGGGTATCGGCCTCTATGGGCCATCAAATCTCGAATGGATGGTCAGGATTAAACAGAGGGGGCGAGAAGGGGACTGCCGGCGACGCACAGTAACACGGCGCGGCGGCGCCATTGACAGGAGCTCAGCTCCTCGCCGGCGTTCGGCGAGCAGGCGGTTTAGGGCATGATTTGAGGAACCAAAAGAGCTGGGAGCAAGAGGAGAGCACGGCGGACATAACCAAGGCATAAGCGGGATCGGGGAAGGCACAACGACGGCGGACAACCCGGAACGGCGGACGGAAGCACCCTTGCATGGTTCGGCGATTAGTAGGGCGACAAAGATGGGAAATAACCGAGGTTTGGAAGTGCAGGGAGGTTCACAACCTCCAACCGAAACGCGGCACACGATTTTCGGTGCCCGGGACGCAGCAGGGGGCAGAGGCCACAGCAGGGGCTCCTTTTTCTCCGACGAGATCCGAAACGAAGCAAGAACACGAACTTAGGGCTTCGCAAACATTGCGGATGGAAAAGGGAGTGCGCGGGGAGACCACAAAGCTTTATAGAGGCTTGATTTAGGAATCCCTGCACCAAATCCCGGAAGAATCGGACTCAAGCTCCGCTCGGTGATGGAGTCTGGGGCGAACACGCTGGAGAAGAAAGGAAAGGAGGGAGATAACACTGACGTGTGGGGCCAACCTGTCGGTGACTGGTGTCATGGGCCCGCTCGTCAGCCAGGGGAGAGAGGAACGTGCGCTGGGTCGAATGACCAAACCGGACCGAGCTGCTACTGGGCCGCGCGGGTGAGGGAGAAAAACCAGGGGCTGACTGGGCCGAGGCGAGGGGGGAGAGGGGGAGCCGGTTGGGCCACTGGGAAAGAAGAAAGGGGAAGGGTTTAGCTGGGCCTCACGGGCCTAAAGCAGAGGTGGGGAAAGTTTCTGTTTTCTTTCATTTTTCTTTTATTCCAAAAGCCATTTGAACTCATTTCAAAAATCCTTTTAAATTATTTTAAATTTTGAGTTCAAATACACTTAGCACAATAAATAAAATACAGGAGTATGAGTGCACAAAAATGTTGCTACACCCTATGATAAATTTTATTTTGATGAAGAATATTATTTTCTATGTTTCATGAGCACCAATGTTTTAAATAGCGGGCTATAGAAAATAGCATCTTCCTATCCTAGACGCTATTTGCGCTATAGCGAACGCTATAGCGGCGCTATAGCCCCGCTATAGCGGCTGCTGTACACAGCAGCGTGCTGTAGCTATCCACGCTGCGCGCTATTTATTTGGAAACAGGCAAATTATATAATAGACAACAACAAGTTCAAGCAACCATCATATTTCACAATCACAAATCACAAATCACTGGTGTTTCACAGTTTAAATGTTTAATACATAACTAACTCATAATCATAATGCATGACTGTATAGTGCATAACCACAAGTGCATAAGCACAGTACAACAAATAAGTGCATGACAACATGATCATAGATAAACAGCAATAGCGAGCAAATAGCGGTACTATGGCGCTATTTCAGTTTAGCGGCGCTATAGCGCGCTATAGCGCTGATAGCGTAAAAATGAGGTATAGCTTCGCGTCGACTTATTCTGGCCGCTATAGCGACACTATAGCGCAAAAATAGCGCGCTATTTAAAACATTGATGAGCACAAAAATTCATAATTAAATTATTTTAGCTCTATTTTCCAGAAAACAATTTTTAGAGTGTTACAATCAGCTAGATGCCAATTGAATCAGCTAGAACAAAATACACTTACAAAAACAACTATAGCAACGAACAAAAAAACAAATAAGCAACAAGGCACTTACAAATTGAATTGCTCCAGTCAGCGAAACAGCGCGTATGAGAAGGACGGGGTGCCTAATGACCTAAGTATAAGGGGGCCAGCGCATGAAAGCTCGCATGACCCGCAGCGCAGATGGTCCTTTGGCCGTCGCCACATGTGAAGTGGCGCCCATCGCCCGCGCGGCTGCCGCGGAGGAGATAAGGGGCGCCCACCGCCCACACGACCGCAGCAGATGAGGTTGGCGATGGCGGTAACAATGGCCTGTGAAAAGTCATGGCTGAAAGTATTGTTCACTAATTTCTTATGAGTACTGCTAAATGGCTGGTAGATTCGGCAGATAAGCTTAAGCGAATATGACCGTGCTCCACCCTCCACTGCCCCTTGTGAGCTGCGGTAGAGAAGATCCTCGGCGGCCCACCACCCGCACAACCACGGCGGAGGATGCCGTCTGCGGCCAGCAGTCCACCCCACCACCCCGCGGAGCCACGTCAGAGAGGGAGAGGCAATTTGGCAAAATGAAAGGAGGCGGCAAACGATAAGAAACAAATCGGTGAGCGCATTATCGGGTTTTGCTGCCAGTTTTAGAATCCGTTAGGGGAGTCTGCACCCAAAAACACCATAGCAATCCTGAAGCACATCTAACGGCCCATAATTTGACAGATTAAAAGACAAAAAAAACTGGTGACAGATAAATAGCAAAACTCTTTTTTTTTAGGTGCACGTCGAATTTTACATTAAATTCTGTTCCGTGAGAGCAATTTGACAATTTATGTTAGGAGATAACATTATGGTTTTTTATCTTAAGTTTGGTCGTATCTTCTGTCTCCAGGTTTCATTGAGTCATTAGATGTCTTGATCTCAATAAAAGTTATGGTGGAAAAAGTTATAAAGTTTAAGGCCAGTTTCATGACATAGTTATCAAGACTGTCATGTCAGTTTTTTGTTGCTCAATGCAACGAGTTTCATCTAGATGAAACTCAATAAAAATCTCTCTCCATAATTAACATGTCAAGTCATCAAATCTACTACATTGACTAGTTCATCATCAAACCTAACAAGTCATCAAATCAGCAACGAGTTTTTTATATTACTGATGTAAATAAAACACAATGAAACTCCCACTGAGATTAGTCTAAGGCTTCCTTTTAGTTGTACTATTTGCAACTATAGCGTGGAGCTATTTTGGCTCCTGAGGTGCCAAATGAACTACAAAAGGGTGAAGTAGGTGAAGCTACAATTTTTAGCTCCACTAGCTCCGGCTCTGCTGTGCTACAGTGATGCTACAGTTCAGCAGCGTGTGCCCTAAGTTCAGCTAGAGTTGGGAGCATCTGTACCAAAGGTGCCCTAAGTCAACTGAATGTTTCAAATCTCCTCTTAGATAATCATTAGTGTGTGCCCACGCTTCCAATAGATACCATTGTGCTCTTCTAGTCTATCCACCTTGTATCTCACTGTCTCTCAACCCACTGAGCTATCACTTATCGACTCATGCATCCACTTCTCTAATTCATTCTTTGCTTTTTGTAATCTCTTCTCCAAGTCACCCAACATGTTGGTGCTTGAATCCTTAAGACTTGCTTCCACCTCCTTCAGACCCTCTATGATTGGAGTGTTACAGGTACCCATTCTTCATATGTACCAAGGAAAACTGCATCCTCCACTCTAGGTTTGCCACCTCCCTATCCAATGCACCTTAGAGCTGATCCATGCATGTTCGAAGGCATGGCTTGCCTCCCTCCTTTTCATGATGGAATAGAATCTCGTTCAAGTGCCCTGCACATAGCCATGGCATGGGTTATGTGCTCTGGGAGTGGAGCATCTCCAACAGCTCCCAGGTCAAATATTTCATCTCTGATTGTGGCTCCCTATACACACCCATAAACCTCCATTTGCCTCTACCAGTCTCCAAGACCTCCATGTCAATAAGGTACTCTGATCTACTATGCAAAATCAAATTGACACCCCTTTGCCATAACACAGCATTTCCCCAGCCCCCTTCCTTCATTGTCCACCACACCTGCATTTGCCAAACCCATCTTCTTCTTCAGCACATCCAATCTTTTCTCATCAATTCTTGTTTCTGACATGAAAATAACATCCGTGACTTGGGACTATCACGACATTTCCCACCCACTAAAAGTTCAAAGTCAAGATCATCATTGATTCCTGCAGGACCAATCTATCGGCCCCACTAACTTGGTGATTTATTATATGCTCCCTCCTCTCTCCTTCCAACCTTCACCAACCTTTGGTCATCCACTACCATTCCCTCCATCTTTTCTTCTATCCTTTTCATCTTCCTAGGGAAATGGTACCCTCCTCCTTGCACATTCCCATCCTGTCACAATGTACCTACCTGAATGTAGACACTTGTCACTCTAAGAAAGATCCGCCACCAAGCCTATAATGAGAATGTGCTCATCATGTTCCACATGCATGACACTGTTCATGTGTAAGCTTGCCTCCTGTTGCAATGGCAAAGCCTTCACCATATCATTTGTAGCCTTTGCTACCTCCTGTTTGGAACCCAAGCCATCACCAGTGAATTCCCTGACATCTCTAGGCTTAGTGGGATACGAATAAAGCTTTCTTTCTAATCCCTGAGGTAGAGACAGATTTCACTATCTTCAGAGGCCTTGTGACCTCCTCATCTTAGCCATTATTCACTACCTTCTACCCCCATCTCATTCAACCTTCTACCAGCTATGACCATCACTACCTTTCCTCCTACCACTTCCCCAACTCCAAAGCTACTGCTACCCATCCCACTCGATTTATTCCTCCATGGAAGTTGCTACCTCTACCCCATTTGTCAGACTCTAAACTCCTCCCCAAACTTATTCTTCTCTGGTATGTACCATAAAGCTTTTGATAGAGTTAAGCTAGCACATGTATCTTACTTTTCTGCATTTATACTTTCTGCAGTAGGGGTTCCTTGGCCTTCAAGTTGATCATGAGAAGCCTTGGCAACCAAGTAGCCTAGAGCATCTTGCTTTATGCAAGAATAAAATAAGTAGTTGGTACAGGCCCTGGTCTATATAAGCAGCAACCACCCTATTGTAATGCTATGCTTTCCAACTTTTTGATTCAATCCAAGCGAACCATTGGTCAAGCTGACCTCTGGGATTTCTCTACCCTTTTTGCTTGTGATGTTTGGGCAACAATTGGTATCTAGAGCCTAGGGTTAGAAAAGCCCCTACCTATCCACTGCGTTCTCCATGGCTTCCAACTGTACTGAGAGAGTGTGTCTGGCTGCCGCAACCACTGAGAGCAAGAGCAACGGTTCACCGACAAGGTCGTCAATCTTGATAGCACTGAGGCTTGTCTCGCCTGTGCTGCTACAGCGGCAGCCGTGGCTCAGGCTACGATGGCTATGGTCGCCGCTCTATGTGCGGAGCTAAAGAAGGAGGCAGGATTGGCTGGACATTCACTCAGCCTAAAACACCACCATCACATGTCGCCATCCCTAGAGTGCTGTCATGAACGCCGCGGACACTCCCTGGTGGTGTAGGTCTACACGACAATAGCGACGCATGCCCATAGCTCACCCACTCCAACTACCACGAGTGGAGCCTGCTGATGAAGGTCAAGCTCTAGCACAAGGACTCTAGGAGGTGGTCCGCTACGGTGACATGCAGTATGAGGATGATTGGTGTACCTTGAAGGCTCTCTGTGCTGCCATCCCACCAGAGTTGGGCACTACCATTGCCAACAAGGCGACCTCCAAGCTGACCTAAGAGGCGATCACGACCAGGCACGTCAGCGGTGAGCGCGTTCAGCGTGCCACCCTGCAGTAGTTCCGAGGTGAGTGGGAAGCTCTTGCCTTTCACCCAGGGGAGCATGTGGAGGACTTTGCGCTATGCCTCACCAACCTTTTGGAGCAGATGGCATGCAACGATGACATTGATCTCGATGAGGAGTGCACCATGGAGAAGTTCCTCTAGTGCATGCCAAAGAAGTATGAGCAGATGGTGCTCTCCATTGAGACTTAGTTCTATTTCAGGCAGCTCTCGATCGAGGACATCACTGGGCATCTCTTGGCGGTCCAGGATAGCGAGCACGCATCAGAAGCAGAGTCGACTACTGGGAAGCTCCTCTACACCACCGAGCAATGGTGGGCCTTCAACAAGTAGAAGGAGGAGGAGGTGTCCAGGACGTCCAAGGAACAAGGTGATCAACGTCGATGTCCGCATGGCATCAATAAGAGCAAGGCCAAGGGCGACGATCATGGTTGTGTAGAAGATCATAGCGGTGGAGACAAGCCAAGGGCCACCGACGGCGATAGTTGGGCCAACTGCGATGACTACTGCCTCAATTGCAATCGCACTGGCCACTAGGCACATGATTGCCCCTATCCTCATCATGACCGGGAGCATGGTGGCACTGCGCACGTGGCAGAAGTAGAGGAGGACCATGCCTTGTTCCTCGTGCATGGGTTCTTGGACCTAGATCTAGAGGAGAGCCGTGGCAAGGTTCAAGCTTCCTCCTTTCATGCCAAGAACACCGAGTTCAATGTTGAGGAGCCACAGGCGCATGCCTTCCTCGACACTAACTCTGACGGCTGAAACAAGCTCGATGGTTGGTACCTAGACAGTGGCACCACCCATCACATGACTAGACATCGAAAGCTCTTCACCGACCTAGACACGACGGCTAGAGGCATGGTGAAGTTCGGTGATGAGTCAAAGGTGGAGATCTCAGGCATTGGCTCCATCATCTTTGAGGCAAAGAACAGCGAGCACCAGGTACTCCATGGTGTGTACTACAGCTTGGTGCTTCAAAACTTGATCATGAGTCTTGGACAACTCAACAAAGGAGGGTCTAAGGTGGAGATTGAAGATGATGTTCTTAGGATTTGGGACCAATGCAAGCGGCTTCTCATCAAGGTTCGTCATGGTGCCAATCACCTCTACACGTCCTCCACATCAACATGGCCAAGCTGCTCTGCCTCGCCGCTCGCAAAGAAGATGAAGCCTGGAGGTGGCACGAGTGGTACGACCACCTCCACTTTGATGATCTTCACCAACTATCCAAGGGTGGCATGGCACGCGGGCTGCCAGTGATCAACCATGTCAGCCAATTCTATGACACATGTGTCATCACCAAGCACCGCCGCACGCTGTTCCTGTCTGAGGCCAAGTATCATGCACAAGATCCACTGGAGCTCATCCATGGAGACCTATGTGGCCCCATCACATCAGCAACTCCCGGTGGCAGGTGCTACTTCCTACTGATGGTCGATGATGCCACATGGTACATGTGGGTGGTGTTGCTGACGACCAATGATGCCACTGCAGATGCCATCAAGCATCTCTAAGCTATGGTAGAGAAGAAGAGTGGGAAGAAGCTACAGACGTTGTGCACAAACAATGGGCTTGAGTTCACTGTCGCCAAGTTCACATCGAACAGCGTCGAGGAGGGCATCCAACACCATTAGAGCACTCCCTACTCGCCGCAACAAAATGGCATGTTGGAATGGAGAAACTAGATAGTCGTTGCCATGGAACAAGTGCTGCTGAAGCAAAGAAGACTCTTGGAACACTTCTGGGTGAAGGCTGTGGTGACTGCCATTCATCTCTTAAATAGGGCATCGACCAAGGCACTGTAGGGCATAACGCCATATGAATCTTGGCATGGCAAGACGCCGGAGGTAGGGCTCTTACACACATTCAGTTGTGTGGCCTTCACCAAGGATCTATCCTAGCTCAAGAAGCTCGACAACCATAGCTATCTCGATGTCTTCATCTGCTATGCTGACGATGCCAAGGCACACCGAGTCCTTGACCCGGTGACTCAGCGCATGTGCATTTTGTGTGATGTCATCTTTGAGGAGATCGTGGGTGGGATGGGGTCAAAGAAGGAGGGAGTTAATCTCTAGTGGATAAGGAGTTCATCGTCGAGCACTTCTAGGAAGATGGAGCAGAGGGGACATGCACTGCGATGTCCTCATCCTCTACGCCAAGCTCTCCTCCGACCATGCCACACTCGCTGACTCTAGCTCCAAGGGAGTAGCAGAGCACCAAGACAGAAGACAGTGTGGCTCTCGTGTCTCAGGTGACACCAATCCCAAGCACCGATGAGTCCACACCAGCAACTTTATCCTCCTCACCATCAGTCGAACATGCCACACCACTGGAGGGATGAGGATTGGCTTGACATGTTCTATGATGACGAGCCCCTCCACTACCGCATGGTGACGAGCATCATCGGTGACCAATCCCCTCTAGGCCTACCTCCACAACTCTACAACTAGCTCCACCTCATGCACACAGGCGAGCCAACCAGCTATGTGGAAGCCAATGGTGATCCAGCATGGGAGGCGGCCATAGATCAGGAGCTCCAGGAGGTGGAGAAGAATAGGACCTAGGAGCTTGTGCACCTACCCACTAGACACTGACCAATCTCGTTCAAATGGGTGTTCAAGCTCAAGAAGGACGAGAAGGGGTGGTAGACAAGCACAAGACAAGACTGGTGGCGAGAGGGTTCATCCAGCAAGAATGCATCAACTTCGAAGATGTCTTCGCACTAGTGGCAAGGATGGAATCCGTGCGTGTTCTCCTTGCACTAGCGGCGCAAGAAGGCTGGAAGGTGCACCACATAGACGTGAAGTCTACCTTCCTTAGTAGTGACCTCAAGGAGGAGGTTTACGTGTGCTAGCCACCAGGCTTTGCCATCGCTAGAGAAGAAAGGAAGGTGTACTGTTTGCACAAGGCCCTCTATGGGCTGAGACAAGCACCACATGCCTGGAAAGAAAAGCTGGACACCACGCTAAAGAAGATGGGCTTCTAGGAGGGTGTGCATGAGGCGGTGGTGTATCGACATGGCAATGGATGTTGTCTTGTTGCTCGGCGTCTACGTCGATGACCTTATCATCACCAGTGCAAAGTGGAAGGAGGTGGAAAGCTTCAAGGCCACCATGAAGGATCAGTTCGAGATGAGAGACCTTGGCCTTCTCTCCTTCTACCTTGGTGTCAAGGTGCATCAGGATGCCAAGGGCATCACCCTCCGGTAAGCTCACTATGCATAGCGCATCCTCAAGCTAGGGAAGATGGAGGACTGCAACCCAGTCGCCACACCCATTGAAGAGAAGCTGAAGCTCAGTCATGAGAGCATGGTAGAGGAGGTGGATCCTACACACTACTGGCAGCTCATTGGCAGCCTCTGGTACCTGGTGCACACTCGGCTGGACCTAGCATTCGTGGTCAGGTACTTGAGTTGATTTATGGAATGGCCCACTGAGGAGCATTAGCAAACCATCAAGCACAAGCTTCGCTATGTGGCCAGGACCCTAAACTACGGGCTCCACTGCAAAAAGGCTCCCGACATTGCATGCTTCATCGGCTACTGTGACAGCGACCTCACTGATGATGTCAACACAAGCAATAACATCGGTGGGAAAATGTTCTTCCTGCACAATTGCTTGGTTAGCTAGCAATCAATCAAGTAGAAGTGGTGGCCTTGTCAAGTTGTGAGGCAAAGTACATAGCCACCACAACTACTGCAGCCCAAGCTCTCTGGCTATCCAGGTTCCTCGAGGAGCTCCTAGGTAGGAAGGTGGAAGTGGTGGAACTAAGGGTGGATAACAAGTCTTCCCTCGCGCTGGCCAAGAACCCTGTCTTCCATGACAGAAGCAAGCACATCAGGACTAAGTTCCATTTCATTAGGGACTGTTTGGAAGAAGGGGGCATCTAGGCCAACTACATTCCCACCACAGATCATCTAGCCGACATCCTCACCAAGTCCCTAGGAAAGACCAAGTTCCAAGAGATGAGGGAGAGGATTGGCTTGAAGAAGGTCACCAAGTGCTAGGCTTAAGGGGGAGATTGATAGAGTTAAGCTAGCACATGTATCTTACTTTTATGCATTTCTACTTTCTGCATTAGGGGTTCCTTGGCCCTCAAGTTGATTATGTCCTTGGCAACTAAGTAGCCTAGAGCATCGTGCTTTATGCAAGAATATGCTAAGTAGTTGGTAGAGGCCCTACTCTATATAAGCAGCAGCCACCCTATTGTAATGCTATGCTTTGCAACTTTTTGATTCAATCCAAGCAACGCATTGGTCAAGCTGACCTCTGGGATTTCTCTACCCTTTTTTCTTGTGATGTTTGGGCAATAGCTTTACTAAATAGTATTGCACCCTTCTCTAGGATCACTTCACACATGTAGTATGTGTGGCCTATGAGACCATAGGTATAGCAAAAATTTGGGAGGTGCTCATATTATAAAGGGCACCACATCATATTCTCCCACTACTCATCACCATGGTCGATTGTAACCCCCTCATCAATGGCTTACGAATATCCAACTTTCACCTTAATTCACATGTACTAACCAATGGCCATATCATCAACATCTGCGTCCACCTCTAATAAATCCCATGTCATCTCCCTAATCACCACAAGCTGCTTTATTCATCAGCACTAGAGGCATCCTAGTGATCATTACCCATATCATCAATAGTTTTGGCACCATCAAACTCCACCATTATCACCAAAGGTGAATGTGAATTGATTCTCCATGGTCTGTCAAGAGCCCTTCTCTTCCCTAGACCCTATAGAAAGGTGAATGGGAATTGATTCTCTCCTAGATCTTTGTGCTCTACTCCCATAAGACACTAGATTTGCCAGAGCAAGAGTTCAAGAGCATGTGTCTAGACTATTTTTTTGCCAACACCTTCCCCACCACATATGGATCCCCCCATTTCCTAATCTCTTTTGCACTATTGATCGTAATACTCTTCTCCATCTCTAACTGGCTCATCTCCTACAATAGACCAATCACATTGTCTCCTATTGGATTGATGGCGCCTAGAGATGCAGCCGCCTCATCCTAGAACCCTAGTTTTTGTGGCGATGGACTACTAGCAGGCTAGAAAATCTTGGCTAGGCTCTTGATGGAGAAAACAATGTGGACACAAATGTGGGATGGGAACGGGAATCGAGATCAGACTCCAACAAAAAATCTTACTAGAAACAAGGTGGATGGAGAAAACCTAGTTCTCCCAAGAAACCCTTCTCAAGTCACGTTGTAGGCGCCAAGACTGCGTGGGTTTTGTAAGTTGTAACAAGTCTTTTTCTGCCATGTTGCTTTTGGATCTGAGTGAGAGAAGAGAAAGAAGACACAATCGGTCTGGGCAAGAAGTGGAGTAAAGAAAGGTAGAGGGGCCCATGTGCAGCGGCGGATCCAAAGGGGGACTAATAAGTAATTTAGCAGCATGTTAATTTGTTCCAGTGGGACCATTATTGTTGAGTAGCAGGAACACGACACAAAAATGATCTTTCATAGTCTAAACTCATTAAAAGCATTCCATTCATCACATGTTAGGCACGGTAACACATTACATTTTGTGATGCTATTTTCTGTCACTGGACTAGATATATATAGTGAATATTGACTATTGACCTAATACAATATGAATTAACAAAAATTATTTGTAGATATACATGCCTTATTTGATTCATCTTGAATAATGTTGTTGAAGAATAATCATATATAACTGGGCAGACTTTTTCTGTACTAAACTACTAATACATTGTTTTTTCTACGAAAGTACTGATACATTGTTGTCCCATGCTATTCTTGATAGGTACTTTATTGTTGTTGATGACATATGGAACAAATCTGTGTGGGCTAATATTTTGCGTGCTTTGAACAAATGTGGACGTGGGAGCAGAATAATCATAACCACTCGCATTCTTGATGTCGCCCAACAAGCAGACAGTGTTTATAAACTACAGGCTCTCTCAGCTGGTGACTCAAGAAAGTTATTCTTCCTCAGAATATTTGGTAATGAAAACAGATGTCTTCCAAAGGAATTGGATAAAGAATCTAAGAACATTTTAAGGAAATGTGGAGGTGTTCCTTTAGCTATAATCACGATCAGTAGTATGTTGGCCAGTAAGCAGGAAACAGAGAATACAAGTGAATATTGGGCCAAGGTGTGCGAATCTATGGGTTCTGGACTAGAAAATACAAGCTCAGATGTAATTGACATGAGAAGAATACTTTCGGTTAGTTATCATGACCTACCGCTACACCTTAGGACATGCTTGCTGTATCTAAGTTTGTATCCAGAGGATTATAAGATCATGACACATGATTTGGTATGGAAATGGATAGGTAAAGGTTTTGTTGTAATAAAACAAGGGATGAACATGTTTGAAGCAGGTGAGGATTATGTACATGAGTTAATTAACAGAAGTTTGATTCTGCCAACATTTGACAATAAAAGTAAGAAGGCAAGTAGTTTTCAAATACATGATATGGTACTTGATCTCATAACATTTTTGTCAAATGAGCAGCATTTCCTAACAAAATTAGGAGCTCAGGAGCCTGAGCATCTACCAAATAAGATCCGCCGACTATCTCTCCACACCAGCAGCCAAGATGATGGCAAAAGGTTGCGAAATAAGAACTGTTCTCATGTTAGGTCACTTAGTGTGTTTCGTGGAGCTTTCAATATACTTCAAGAGATTTCAAGATTTCCAGTCTTGCGTGAGTTGGACTTAATTGAGGCACAAGTGAGTAATCATCACTTTAAGGATATTTGCAACCTATTTCACCTTAGGTATTTGAGGCTACCATGTGAAGGTATTAATGAGATCCCAAAAGAGATCGGGAATCTAAAGTTCTTGCAGGTGCTAGACATTCATAAGACTAATATAATGGAGTTGCCGTCAACCTTTGCTCAGTTGCGGCAACTTGTCTACCTACGGTTTGGTGTGGTGATACCTGAAACAGATACGTTTGGATATATCAGTTTGAAGTCACCAATCATGCTGGATATACTGAGTGGACTGACTGAGTTGAGGCGTGTAAGTTTGGCTTTTACCCAGTGGGATGAAAGGTATGAGAAGCCCCTCCTTACTTGGTTGTCCAACATGGTTTCTCTAAAGTACCTACATATTGATGGAACAGTCAGTAGTATTGACATAGGTTCCCGATATGACGAGCTATCACCACCAGGGCCTCAACAGCTTCAGACAATAGACATACCTTGTGCCATATGCTCCATTCCAAGATGGATGTCCTCACTTTGTTCCCTCTCCGTCATGCGTATCTCCCTGCTAACACAGAGATTGGAGGACCTTCAGATCCTTGGGAACATACCACGACTTTCTCATCTTTCGATAACAGTGAAGGAAACTACAGAAAGCAGACAAAAAGCGTTATTAGTCATCAGCAATGTTTATCCATTCTTGTGCCTAACCAAGTTTGAAATCTACAATAACTACATGGTTGTGATGTTTGCGGAAGGAGCCATGCAACAGCTTCAAACCCTCAAGTTTTCTGTGCGGGAATCAATGGATCAGTTTGGCAACTCCGGCTTTGGCCTAGAGAATCTCTCTTCACTTGAGAATGTCGTTGTAGACATGGTTTTGTCACGTGCAAAGCCTGAGGAGGTGGAGGCTGCAAAGGCTGCAATTCAGAATGCAGTCGACAGAAATCCGAACAAGCCCGAACTGAAGTTCGAAAAGGTACTGTACAAACTTGGTCTAAAAGCTGTTGCCCAAATATGTTAATTACTTTTATTGTTTAATATCTTCCTAACCTAATGCCTCTATATAAATACTTCCTGTTCTTTATGTGGTTCTATCAGTTAATTGTCAATTATTCTATGTCCGTGTGTTTACCCCATTTCTAGTCATGATCCATTTCATCCAACATATTTACTTGGTTTCTGTGAGCTCGCGTTCCAGCCAACATTAGATGTTAAGTGTTTTAACTTTTGATGTTAATTTTACCAAAGTTGCTTTATACATTGCTTATTTAGATTCTCTCTTTTGATTTTATTAAGAATATGTAGTCTAGATCATATATAGCACTCTTAGTTGCTACAAAGGCATTAACATACATTCAGCTTGCACTACAGCACCTAACGTGTCAAATTTCCCTATAACATGTGTAGTTGAAAGGATCTGCTCTAGGGGGTGAATACCCTATACAAATTTCTCCTATAAACTACAACTCTTAGGTAAAGTGATTAGAATAAAAGAGACCCTGATAGCAACTAATTTGTCTAGCCTAATTCACCCCAATGCAAGTCTTACAAACAATTCTAGTAACAAGGTCACACCCCTACTAGAGCAATCGAACAATCAAGAAGCTAGCAACTAAATAAGTTGAGCTTAGCAAGAAAAAACAACTAATCTAGCTACACTACTCAACTAGAGAGCTACCACTACAACTAGAGCTACACAAGCAACAACTATACTAGCTTAAGTACAAGAATTTAAGGCACAAGTGTAGATGAGCAAACCAATAGGACAAGTGAGAAAAAGATTTATCCCCGAGGTTGATTGCTTGCCAGTAACCTACATCCTCATTGAGGCGAGTCTCTTTATGATTTCTTCACGTGATAAGCAAACTACTCTAGCTTGACCCTGAATGTGGGTGCCGTAAAAAGCTAGTCAACCAACACTCCATCTAGCCTTGAACATTAATTCCACTAAAGTTGCCCTTTGCGATCTCCCAAGGAGTGGGCACAAAACTCCTCACAATCAACTCCACTCGAGCCCCCGCACAATCCTCACATAGTGCTCAATGTCACCTCGCTGCTCCAAGCTGTCTAGGTGCAGCAATCATCAAGAATGACAAGAAATATGTAGCTCCAATGATGAACTAGTGCTATTAGATGCAAACTCTCTAAGAAATGCACTATATCTCTCCCAATCTCACTCTAAATTAAACTCTATGCAAAGAAGTGAGAGGGAAATGTTCTTGAACTCCTCTAGGGTATATGTGTATTTGTAAGAATGTTGAAGAGATGCCCAAAGGATGAGTGCACCCCATTTACAGGCCTCCAAAGAAAACTAGCCATTGGGGAGCTGCTGGTGCATGTTTTCAAGGTCATCGGAAACTCCGGTGACCACCAGAAATGCCACCACCAGTGACTTTTTGTGAAGATTAACGGTCCTCATTTGGTACATTTTGTGAAGATTAACGGTCCTCATTTGGTGGAGTAACTTGTAGAGATTTCTAGTGGCCTCCCTAAGGTAGGTTCCTCGACCCTTGGAATTTTCATCAGTCAATGTCATTTCTCTAGTGACTCTTCGGTAGTAAACACCATACTATTCTTGTGAGGTAAAAACCTCTCAGTTTTGACACCCGAGAGCACAGAGGCATCATAGAAAATACCGATGACCCCCTCCCCCCCCCCACCCCCCACACGCCCACACGTTCACCAACACCACTGGCGAAAATGCTCATATGTTTAAAACTCCCACACATAGGTCCTCAACCGCCTTTTATCTGGCACTGGCGTCAGCCTAGGTGGTGCAAATCCAAAGGAAGCCAACCAACAAACAATTTGTAACACTCAAGAAGAAAACCAGATAAACAACATTCTGGAGTATTGTGAGACTACACTCTAACAAGAATACATCAACAAAGAATACGGGAGCAACAAACTTCATCTAAGTTGAACAATTAAGTCTCCTACGATGACATAAGCAAGGCATCTTCAAACAAACCTTAGATGGTTATTACAACATACAAAATGACTCTACAACCAACTTGGATTACAACCATAAAAAGTTTATACCAAGATGAAAGTGTAAGAGAGGTGCTACGTGTATGCACGCCCATTCCATATGTGGAGCTAGGCCATATAAGCAGATTTTGGATGTGTGGTTTTACACAGTTAGCATTTGGCACCTTTTCTCTGGTGCTTCCCTAACAGAGGAACCAGATATTTCCCATGGGTGTAGAAAACATGCACCAATTCCTTCTCTAAAATGCTTTTCAAATAAACTAAATCTAAAAATGTGTTCTAACTTGAACATAACACCTTACAGAGTTAGGTTTTTAAAAATATTTTGAAAAGCATTTTCACTTGCTTCCTCACATTACTAGGTCCAATGCATATGCAAAGTTAGTTTAAACCTAATGGGACTATAGATAACCGTAGTCGCTTTAGAATTTCGCTCTTAATAGTATGGCTATCTATCATAAATCTAACCATGCGCTATTACATGCATCTTGGTCAGCGAAATAAAACCCTAAGCATATACCTTTATCTTCAGGCTTGATTTCATTTGCTCTTCTGTGTCGCTTCTCTTCATGTGTGAGCACTTGGTTTATGTATAGCGTATGCCTTTATGTGGTGAAACTCCATTTGTCATCAGGACCTGTTTCGTGTCTAATGAGTGATAATGATGTTGTGTCCACTGATTGCCTTGTTTATCTGTTTCTACAATATTCTCAGCGGGTTATAATGAGGATCAAGAGTGAACAAAAGACTAAAGCCTTTGGGGCCGTCGCGGGTATTTGTGGTAAGAAACACATCCTTTTTACGCGCGTTGCATTACAAAAATTTGCTAGTTTATTGCTTTTTTTTTACCCAATTTTGCCCTTCCATCCCTGTCTATGGCAAATATATACGCCAAAGAAAATTGAGATGTTATGTGTGCCACATTGATATATCCAGGTATTGATTCAATAAGCTTTGAGAGTCACCTGGGGATGCTCACGGTCGCCGGCATGGTGGAACCCACCACCATAATTAAGAAGCTGAAAAAATCTTCCATACAGGCGCAACCATGGGAAGTAAGGGCAGCGGCACCGATGGTCTCCATGGTTCATAGTAGTGTGGAGGAGGCGGCGGCGCCTAGCCAAAATAGCGCCTGGGGTCGAATCTGTTGCCTGCCTGCAGCTGCGTGTGCAAGATTTTCATCCAAACATGACCTGACTAATACGTCCAGGATAACAGAGACAGTGACAACCTCAGAGCCAGCGTCACAGTAAGGGCCCGTTCGGTTAAGCTGAAATCTGGCCAGGAATAATTCCAGTTGACAAAACCTATTCAAATTAGAATAAGAATTCCGCCTGAAATATTTTCAGGAAACCAATCCCCTTCAAACGAACGGGCCCTAAGTGCGCCCAAGTGGGTTGTTAAATTGGAGGCTGGGCCCAGTCCCAAATACGTGGGGGTCATTTCAAATCATATACCTCAGACCATATTGAACAACTTCATTATGTTGAGAAAATTTACAAATGGCACTATATTCATGTATTTTTTTTTCAAAGAAAGGACAGGGGACGACGAGCGCCGCCTATGGTTATCCCTGCGGCTGCCACTGCTAGCACAAGGCAGGTGTTGCCATGCATGCATGGCTGTCTCCTCTCGGCTCTCGCAGTTTGATGTTCTTAAATTGAACTACTGTATAAATTACTATGTGTGCGTGGTTATTTTGCTCTACTTAGCTTGTAATTTTGTTTGTGCTACACCAAAATTCTAGTTCCTTAATTTGTTGCCATTTCATGTAGAATTATGCGTTGCTTTGCTCGGTTCGCTATGACTAAGCGCTGTCCCTCTCATGCATGAGGCCGGCCCTACAGTGCTCGCGTAAGCATAATTAATTTCAGGGATCCTATGGATCACAGGATTTTTAAGGAATTTTGGAGGAATATTGTTGGTGATGGAAAGTTTCCTATCCTATGGTTTGGCTGGCATAAAGCACTACTACAATTTAATAGGATTTTCATAGAATTTCCTATCCTATGTGTTGATTTCCATAGGATTTGTAACATACACTCATGCCTCTCGGAGAAAATCCTATTCACAAAGTACGAGGAGTTGAATGCTGATGATAGTAACGAACTGTTCGTTAGAGCAATTCCAACAGTTTTGTAAATTTTATTTGGCAAATATTGTTATTTGCCAACTCCCAAAATGATATAGGGAGAGAACAAAAATGACATCTCCAAGTGTTTGACAATTTTGACTTGGCAAAAACAAAATTCTACTAGTTCTGAAGATCAACGAAGAAGCATCAGGTTGTCGGCTTGCTATAAAAGCACGCGCATGCAAAATACCAAGCCTATTCTAAATGCCAAGAAAGCAGGAGAATTTGCTAACTTGCTATAAATGTCAAACCCAATTGCTAAACTGTTGGATAGGAGATTTGGAGAGTTTTGGCAAAAAACAAGAATGTCAAACCTATTTGCAAAACTGTTGGAGTTGCTCTGAGCACTCACAATGCAAGACTCTATCACAGAGTCCAAGACAATTATTTACATATTATTTATGATATTTTGCTGATGTGGCAGCATATTTATTGAAAAAAAGAGGTAAAAAAAATAAGACTCCAAGTCTTATTTAGACTCTAAATCCACATTGTTCGAGGTAATAAATAACTTTAGACTCTATGATAGAGTCTGCATTGTGAATGCCTTATAGATCGTTCTACCCAACCTTAGAGAGAGAAAACACATGCAAAGCATGCATTAGGTGTATATATGTCCAACAGGCCGTGCCTGCCGCAGGTCGTCGCCGCTATGGGCCGTCGTGCCTAGCAGGCCGTGTCTATACGGGCTTTGTGCCTAGCCTTTAGCTCAAGGTACAGCCCGTGTGCCGGTTTTCGTGCCGTACCAGGCCGTCAAGCACGGCATTTTTCCCGTGTCATGCCGGCTCACGGCCCGTCAAACCGAAAACAGCTTATTTTTATCAACATTTTCACCAAATGCTAAAATATTTCATCATTTTCGCTAATTGCTCAACATTTTCACCGGTATAACAATTGACAATACATATATACTAGTCAGAACTACACAATAGGTCAGTTTCATTGGGCCGATACTGGGCCGACTGTTGGAATGGGCCATGCCCGAGCCACGTCGCGTGCCTGGGTGGCGGCCTAGGCACACCTTGGTCTGTCGGGCTGGTCCGAGTCATGCTCGGGCGGGGCCATGGGCTGTATGGCCATATATATTAGGTGTTATTTTTATTCAATCTTATATTCCTACAGAATGGATCTTTCATTTTCATGTGCTCCAACAAACAACCTTTCACTCAATATTTCAACGTTTTACAAGCATCTCCAACAGTTAGGCGTTTGTGTTTGGTATTCTTGTTTTTTGTCAAAAATCTTGAAAACACGTATCTAGTGCATCTTGGATTGGCATTTTGGGCAAATTACCATTTACCTAGTCAAGCCACGCATCTATGCGAGCTGGCGGAGCACTTGGCAAACGCGATCGCCGTGAATCCCGCGCTACTCCCTCGCTACTCCCGTGGCACCGTGACTCTTCGTGGCATAATGTTCCGCGAAATGGACTCTTCCAGCGCCATCTTTTATTTGTCCCGATCTGGAGTTCCCATGCCGCCGTTCTGTGTCTTGAGGACAAAAGTAGCTAAGGGGATCACCAAGGAGTCGAGGGGATCGCCAAAGATCGAGTCGGGGGGATTGCCGGTTTGTTCCATCTTCATCAAGGCAGCAGGTAGGGTTCAAGTACTTCATATGATCCACTCTGTTTTATAGGTTTCGATTGTGGCTGGCTAGGGTTCTATGGGTAGGGGATGTGTCCGTGCCTTTGTCATATATTTGATTAGTACTACGTATGTGTTCCTCCGCGCGCGAAGAAGAGGCGTGAAAGGAAGTTGCGACCGGACGGAGAAGCACGCGCTGAAAAAATTTCGCGACAAGTCAAGTTGGGTCCATAATTTGGTAAATACCAAGTCAATTTTGCAAAATTCTTGAAGCTGGCTTATTTTTCTCCTCCCCATTTCATTTTGGAAGTTGGCAAACTACAATAAATGGCAAAGAAAAAATGTCAAACTGTTGGAGATGCTCATATGCATCCCTATACTTTTCCTATGTTTTTTCTATTCCTATGCTTCTTAATTCCTGCATTCCAAAGGGCCCTCGCTCATTTTGCACTATTACGTTATATAAAATAAACAAAATGGAAACTGAGTGCAAAGGTTAATATTTTTTTTATACTAGGCCCACGTCTTATCTTATCTTATCTTATACTCTTAGGCCAGTCTTAATGGGGTTTCATTAGAGTTTCATGCACATACTGATGTGGCGCTATATTAATGAAGAGAGATGATAAGAGTTTCATGGGAGTAGAGAGAGTTTCATCCCCATGAAACTCCTATGCACTGTTTCCAAAATATTAATGTGTTGAAAACTGTGTCATGAAACTCTCATTGAGGATGGCCTTATAAAGCTAAACCCCACTAGAGAATTCTCTAACATGCAAGCTATCCACATCAACAATCCACTAGAACTTGCAATTATAGCCAACTAGCACACATAATTATGATAGTTATCTCTTCATCCACTAACATGCATTTAGTTGGCCAGCCAAACCATTCATCAAAATTAATTTAAGATAGTTTAATCTATTTAACTATAAGTATAAATAGTCTAATTTTTTTTAAATTATCTAGGATCCCCGCAGCAACGCGTGGGGTATTCTTTACTACTAAACATGAACTTTTAATACGTAAATCTTTTAAGATTTACCACGTGCAGGAGCACAATGCCACCAATTGATCCGTCAAATGTGACCCAGTTATCTGGTGCTGCATGTTTGGGCTCATTTAAGTTTAATCTCTTGCCCAACTAAACTTATTTGAGATTTGAGATCTACGATTAGTCGACTAAAACATACCCAAAGGGGCTACTTTGGCTAGCTTGAACTTGGTGAGACTATTGTTAAGGAGCTGACTAGAGGATATGAATAGTCATTTCTAAAACTTATAATCGCTATATCTAATAGAAACAAATGTGGAAATATTAAATTATTCGGTCTAACCTCCACTACACCCTTCTATGCTCACAAGCACCTTACAAAATGATCCTAATATATGTTTTACCTAAGGTGTAGAGCTAGTATGAGCATACCTAATAATTCTAGCTAGCGAGGTTACAAAAACCTATTCAACTAGACTACTAGGCACACTGAGAGCTCCTACACATACTAGTGATCACAAGCAAAAAGCAAGCTACACTAGTACTACAATAGCACTACTCAACTAGAGGGCTACACAAGCACAACTAGAGAGTTACAACAAAACTATGATACTGCCCCTTGGGCAAACAGTGCAAGCTATTGCTCCATTTCCTATCAAAGGGTAACCACCGGACTAATCCGGTGGCTAGTCCTAGCCTCTACTGAGTGATCTTGTGCACCTCTCAATGTACCGCATGGTCTGGTGCCCTCTGTAGGGTACCACTAGACTAATTTGGTGCCTATAGAGGCACCCCATTTAGCTTCATACTTTTTCAAATGCACTAAATCCCAAATGTTGTCCAACATTACAACAACTCATTTGGCCCTAAGTTAGCATTTTCAAATATGCTTTGGAGGATTTGCACTTGCATCTCATCATGTCACTAGGTCTAATGCATATATGCAAAGTCATTTCACAACTAGGGGCACTTAGACAATTGTTATGCACTAAAGATTCCCTATTTATTAGTATGGTTATCTATCCTAAACCTAACCACATACTCAATCGCATCTCAGTCAGAGAAAACAAAATCTAGCATATACATTTGCCTTTGGGTTTGTTCCCACCTCATCCCCATCTCCAAGTGTATGAGTATGCATCATTTTGAATGATCACCCTTCATAAATTGTTATGCATTAAATTTTCAAATAAAGACACAGTTTTGCATGACAAGATGAACTCAAATGAAAAAGTTGTCAACTACAAAGTTTCATAACTTTTCGATATCTACAAAGTTTATTTAGGGAGGTTTTTCCATCCGAGGTTGTTTAAAAAATCAAATTTTCAAATTTTCAAATAAATATGTAATTTTGCATTAGAAGATGAACTCAAATGAAAATATTGCCAACTACAAAATTTTATCACTTCTCAAGATCTACAAAGTTTATTTTGGTTATTTGGTCATTGTTTTATTCAACATGGTGATTCTAACATTTTTCACAAAACTTATATATCTCTCTTCTAGTTTCATAAACTATAAAAGAGAGATGTAAAATTTGTGAATAGATTTATTTTCACTTTGTCAAATGAAGAAATGAGAAAAAATAAAGGTTGTAGATCTTTAGAAGTTATACAACTTTGTAGTTGAAAACTTTTTAATTTGAATTCGTTTAGGGCTTCAAAATTCGATTTAAAATTTTCTTTGTCGAGTGTTTTTTTTTACACTCGGCAAAGAAGGTCTTTACTAAGTATAAAAAAACACTTGGCAAAGAGGCTTCTTTGTCGAGAGTTTTTTTTTTGTCGAGTGTTTTTTGGGCAAAGAGCCGAATTCTGGTAGTGATAGAAATGAAAATTACTACTATACAAAAATGATAGACCTTTGCCATGACACTGACGAGACGGCAGACCACTTGATATGACTTAGTGTCTCTATGCTAAACGAGTTCTAGAAAATATTATTACTCTTTGGGCCGCCTATCCACACCTTTTACCTCATCTTTGGACTAACAATAATGAGACATTTCACGAGCGGTGGACGACCCTCGGCTTGAATATTGGAGAGTGTAAAGGTGTGTTTGGTTCTAAAATGGTCTGATGGGCTTTCTAGCATTTGATGTAGGAGTACTTACTAAGGCGGCCTATCATAGCCTCTTTGGGCCCAGGAAGCAGCATCCCCTCCTCTACAGTCCTGACAAGTGCATTGGGCCAGCTGACCTCACGTACCTCCCTGCCTAGTTGTGGACTACAGCCTGGCAGGCTGGCACTGGCTTTGGCTGCTCCATATCGTGACAAGATGGTCAAAGAATATTCATGTAAATGATAGAGAAAACCGAACCGACTGCTCTTAATTCACAATTTCACACTTAGGAGTCTTGTTTAGTTCACCCCAAAAGTCAAAAAAAATTCAAGATTCTCCATCACATCGAAACTTGCAGCACATGCATGAAGCACTAAATATAAACAAAAATAAAAACTAATTGTACAGTTTACCTGTAAATCGTAAGATGAATCTTTTGAGTCTAGTTAATCTATGATTGAACAATAATTATCAAATAAAAATAAAAGTACTACAATACAAAAAACCAAAAAAAATTCAGAACTAAACAAGACCTCATCGAGAATCCCCAATTTCATGCTGCACGCACACAGATTTGATTTTAGCATTAGTGTATTGCAGGTAGCATAGCTTAGCTTGTTGAAAAGATTTGAATAATACTAGGCTAATGGAGACACCTCCAAGCTGAACATTTGTCATGAAAGGGACAGGAAGGGTGGCGGCGTTGACCCAGTCCACAGCACGCCTCCGTTGTGTGCTCTACCCAAATTGCGTACTATGTGCCACTCTACTCAAGAAAACAAAGTATAAATACTTTAAGGATTAAACCAGACATTTTTTCCCGAACCAAATTAAATCAAACTAGTTATACATTAGGAGCTAATTATTATTATTACACTCTAGACATTATGCTTTTTGACTCACACTTGTTATATATCTTAGACGCTAATTATAATATTACCCTATGTGTTTCACCCATATTTTTTGACCTACCTCACATGATGTGGTGTATAAAACATTATTCGTTCCAACAACAACAGTGCTAATGCTCGGATACACCCGCATCCGAGCACCCACGCTTGAACCCCTTTTCTGCACATGCACTCCACATACCACCCAACCCCACGTGGCGGCGTGCCACATCCGCGTCCGGACGCCCGCGCTTGTACCTCTTTCCTGCGCCTGTACTCCATGTACCGCCCAACCCTACGTGGTGCCTACCCCCCACCTGACCCCACGCGACATCTGCAGTAGTTTTTTAGGGAAGTTGTGGAAGAAAACACCATGGATGATGGACGGACGGCGACTGTCAACGGCGGAGCACAACAGAGTAGGGGAGGTTTCTCATCTCATTTCCTTATCCGGCCGTCGGCGCAGCGGAAGCGAGGGACGTGGGCACCATAATAAAAACCAGGACATGCTATTGGGCTGGTCAAGAGGCCCAGGAAGAGGCATTTAGACGAACATACGCTCTACACACGTCATTATCGTCATGACAAATAAACACATGAACATGTAAGGGGCTATTGTGATCTTACCCTTGTTTTGAAGTCCAATTATAATTTTACTCTCGTTTTTATCACCGTTGCGATTTTACCCTTACTTTGTAAAAACAAAGCTTTAGTTTACCCCTACTCTGTGAACAACGGGTAATGGTGTTAAATGGGTTTGGTAAGGACAAGTTTGCCCTTGCGAAAATGCTCCTACTTTTCTGAGTACATTGTGATTTTACCCCTACTTTTAACTCTATTAGTTTTTTGTGCAATAAAATAAATAAAAAACAAAAAATCTTCACAGGAAGACCAAAAGATAATAATAACCCTTCCCTATTCTCTCCTCTATTGATTCCTTTCTCCTGTTCTACGACCGAAACCCTTCATCCCTCGCGTACTCTTGTACTCCTATTCTACGACCAAAACCCTAGCATGTTGAGCCTAGTAGGCAACAAGAGCGGCTGGGCAGCTCCTAGCGCCGTGCGGCTAGGCCCCTCAAGAGGCCACCCCCTCAGTCCCTTGTGGTTAGGGACATGAGCGTCACGACGCCCCGTGCGGTGCGAGCGGCTATCGAAGGTTGTCGTCGTGGGTCCAGCGTGTGGCTCGCCTGATGGTGCGGCTGAGGGTGCGCGGGACGAATGCGTGGGACGACTAGCTGCGTGGGTAGGTAGGCGGGCGACCATGGAGTCAGAGGGTGGCAGGTCTAGAGCCAAGGAGTTGGTGTCCATGTACATTTTTTCAAGTTCCGAGTGTGTATTGGTCAATTGTGGAACAAATTAACCTTGGGATTTTAGGCAATTACGCTAATTTGGTTTCATTTGCTCTAATTTGTAGGCAAAATCATATGAATTGGAAACATGAAGAATCTGGTTGTTAGGGTTCTGTCATTTTTTTAGTTTACGTGATGGGGGACCAAAATCCTAGCAACAGGGTAGAACCTTGCCTACTCAAGTTGTTGACATGCATAGCTTCAACCTGCTACACTTTCTTTTGATGTGATATTATCTATCTATATTTGCATGCTGCGTGAAATAATATGTAACAAGTTGTCCAGTGTTGCTGCTGATTTTTTTCAAAAAAAACAGGGGTAAAATCACAATGTACTCAAAAAAGTAGGGGCATTTTCACAAGGACAAAGTTGTCCTTACTAAGCCCATTTAACATCGTTACTCGTTGTTTACGGAATAAGGGTAAACTGGAGCTTTGTTTTCATAAAGCAAGGGTAAAATCGCAACAGTGACAAAAACGAGAGTAAAATCACAATTAGATTTCAAAATGAGGATAAGAACGCAATAGCCCCAACATGTAAATATAACCATAGGTACATCTACAAGTGTGGTATATACATATGGAGCTATGCACTATAGTAGTAGTATAACAAGACACCTCAGTATGTGTATCACGCACGTTGCCAGTTTTTCCACTTTTGTACACATACACGGCCACAAAGACACCACTTTCTACGTGTAGCAGGCACAAATACATACTCATGTTGTGGTGTGCCTGTGCCCAAGAAAGAGGCTCCTCCCTTTTCCCTCTCCACCTCGCCATGCTCCTCGCCTCCTCTGCAGCTCTACAAATTCGGCGTCGCTACTCGCTTCTTCCCTCCCCTCCCCACCTCAAACATCCCGAGCCATGGCGCAGACACGCGTGCCAACGTCTATCCTCCTAGCGGCACTCTCCATGCCTGCATCCTCCACCTACCGCCGAGTCCCCTACGCCTCCCCACCTCAATGGTGATGGCCCAGAAGTCATCAAGTCCACCCACCCCAACACACAAAGCGGTCATCCCCAACATTCCCACAAGTGGAAACCAACATGCAGCAAGCGATGTTGATGATGATATAGAAAAGCGCTGCATTTGTGCATCACGTGAGCTAGGAAAGGGACGCACACTCCCATTGATAGCTTAGTCCTCCGACTGCCCTAGCTTCCCGTGCTCCGTGACATCCTGAACAAAAAGCAACAGCAAGGACTGCATTGGGATGGTGGTGGGAGGAGTTGGTCTTTGTGCTGTCAAGAGAGCGGCGACACGGGCCTACCTCGGCACCATTGGAGTGAAACGGGGAGTCGACGACGGTGTGTTGTTCCTTGCGTGCGCCAGCAGGCTCCATCTATGGCGGGCAGCCCTCCCTCTCTGTTGATTCCCTACAAAATTGGGATCTAGAGGCGGTGGTGGGGTTTTGGCTCGCAGTGCCACAGGCCACGTGTGAGGGCAGCGTGGGCACGACAGCGCACGGTGGTTAGGGTTTACGGGCATGTGATTGGTGGATGATCGGTGATTGGGGAAATGGGAATTCGGGTGGGGATTTCTGTGGGATTGGCATGTGGTTAGTGGAAGGAGGAGGAGGACGATGTTTTGAGCTTTTGTTTTCTTAGAAAAAAATGAAAAAAAAACAATGCGGGAGATGGAAATCAAACCGGGTAGAGGGTTCGAACTGTAGGGCGCGGGCGTGGGGGCTGGGTGCACACTTAGAGTTGGGAGGGATGGGAAGTACCATATACACAATCCTGTGTGTCAGATCTAAGTGAGTAAGGAGAGAGGACTCAAAATCAATCTGGATGGTTCATTTATATAGCGTTGTTTTTATGGGGTGAGTGGAGGGGATCATCTCAATGAGGGAGGTTTTTGTGTAGACTTAGCACATAAAAAATGGTGATTTTAGTAGGGTATATGAGTGGGTGATACAATAATCATGCACTAAGAGGGCAAGTTATTCCTTCTATTCACATCCTATTTTTGAAAAAACACCTTTTTCATACGAACTTAGATGGAAATGAAAATTACTACTATAGAAAATGGTAGACCTTTGCCAATTGCCATGACACTCACTACTACAGGATTTATTTTGGGCGACGTTTTCCTTTTCAGAATGGAGGCGGGCGCACTTTGTGCCTACCTCCATTGTTCCTGCCATGACCAGGCCACCTGTAGGCCTGCGTCGGTTAATTATTAATGGAGGCGGTCACCTTAACAGGACTGCCACTGTTAATGCATATTAATAGCTCTTATGTTGTCCACCTCGATTGAAACATTAATGGAGGCAGTCGCATTATAGTAAATACCTCCATTAATATGTGATTAGCAGAGGCGGTCAAGTTTGCATTGCTCGCCTCCATTGTTCCTGTGGCTATAAACGTACAGCCAGCGACCCTTTCTTTCTCTTGGCGACACATCTTCCAAATTTTGGGTTTTGAAATCCAATCCAAAACCCTAAAATTTGAGCAAAAACTAGGGGAGAAGTTTTGCTTTTGATTTGTTCAAGAAGGACACCACAAAAGGTTGACACACATTCTCCAAACTGTATTCCTCTATCTTCTTCATCATTTAGGCTCTCTAGATATAGATAGATCCATGGAGAGAGAAAATAGTGGTTTTTTATCTCTAGATCTATTATCTTGTTTGTAATACTTCTTTTTTGTTGGGCAATAAGGTTTGCAGGTATAGATAGGTCTGAATGGATGTACCAGATGAAGCGAATGAAATCACAGTACATGATTCATGTGAGGAAGTTTATTGCAACCACAAAAGCTCATTGTTAGAGTCTAGATCGGATGACAACCATATGTCCATGTTCTTGTTGTAAGAACATGAAGCCCACGCAGACAGTGAGGTGCAATTTTGCTTGATTAGGTATGGTTTTCTTAAGGATTACATGGTTTGGACTTATCATGGAGAAAAAGAAAAGGATGTGACTTTGGGTGATGCATCCGGAGGCAACTTGACAACATCAACCGCAGAGCATGTAAGATGACAACCTGCCTCCTCATCGACTACACCAGCAGCCAACGATGACAATGTTCGTGATTATATCACGATAGAAGACTTACTCCAAGATATGCCTGCTAACGATGATGGTGGTGGGGATGGTGATGAGGATGCTGCTATGAAGGACCCTGAGGGTGTAGAGCTTATGGCAGAAATAGCTAACTGCCTTAATGAAGATGACATTCTGTTTGGTAACTCGAGGTGGCTGGAGAATTTCAGAGAGATAAAGCAGGTTGCAATTGACCCTCTCTATAAGGGTTGTGCAAAGCATTGGACGGTGCTACGTTTTGACCTATAGATGCTGATATTGAAGGCTCGGCATGACTGGTCTGACACTAGCTTCAATGACCTCATGAGTGTCCTTGCTGACACATACCTAGATGAAAACAAGGTTCCTGCCAATACCTATCAGGTGAAGAAGCTAATCCAACCAGTGGAGATGAAAGTTAGGAAGTTTGACGTCTGCCCTAACCACTATATCTTTTAAAACATTAGTGGAGGTGGGTAGTTATAAAGGCCTGCATCTATTAATCATATTAATGGAGACGGTCACTATATAGTGCCTGCCTCTATTAACCATATTAATGGAGGCGGTCGCTATATAGTGCCCACCTCCATTAATACGATTAATAGAGGCGGGTAGAGTAACCGCCTCGGTTATCCATCAATTAACTAAGGCCTTTCATTGGAGTTGGTTGGTTGTGCACGTCTCCATTAACCAAATACAACCGCCTCCATTAAAGTTCCTGTACTAGTGACTGACGAGACCGCACACCACTTGATATGACTGAGTGTCCCTAAGCTAAACGAGTTTTAGAAAATATTACTGTTTGGGTCGCCTATTCCACAACTTATACCACATGAGTGGTGGACAACACTATGGTTAACTATGGGAGACTGTAACAAAAGCCCATGATCCTCATTCTACTATATGGCATCCTAACACAAGGTAACATCGGTGATGTCAATTAGCGTGGAGATAGAAGTGGGTGCAAAAATATGGGGCCTAGCCGGATGGAAACACATAGTGTCCTTATACAATAGAGAGTAGCGTTGTATTTACTTTTGAATTCTTTCTTTTTCTTAGCCCTTTTTAGGGTGCAGTTTTTGCTCTATTCACTATAAAGAGAAATTGGCACAACTAGTGTTGGTTTGTTTAAAAAAGATAGAGCTAGTAAGCCAGATGAGACATATAATGTTGTATAGCTCATCACTTTTCATTTGAAGTTATCTGAAGCCCAGATGAGACATAATGTACCCATGTTGTAATCATATATTATTTAGGCACAAAAATAACTAAAAAAGGTTGAACTATAAAATTACTTCATTATTCTAAACTCGTCGATGGGCTTTCGAGAACATGATGATGTGCTTGCTAAGGTAGCCTATCATAGCCTCTTTAGGCCCAGGAAGCAGCATTGCCTCCTGTACAATCTTGACAAATGCATTAAATCGGCCCAGCCGACCTGACATACCTCTCTGCCTAGTGGCAATGTGACAGTGGCTTTTGTTGCTCCATCTCATTACAAGATGGA
Source organism: Sorghum bicolor (assembly GCF_000003195.3). Classification (NCBI taxonomy): domain Eukaryota; kingdom Viridiplantae; phylum Streptophyta; class Magnoliopsida; order Poales; family Poaceae; genus Sorghum; species Sorghum bicolor. Next base: position 62,605,040 of record NC_012874.2, read on the forward strand.
CAAAAGAATATTCATGCACATAAATGGATACCAAAACTATTTGGCAATGACTTTGTTACCAACGACCGAGTTATAACCCACCTCTCTCTCTCTCTCTCTCTCTGGCGATCGGCGGCCTCCTCCTCAGCACCCGGTGGGAACCTCCTCCCCGCCTCCAACCCACCTCCTCCCCATGCCTGCCTAGATCAGACGGTAATGCTAGTGAGGTAGGCCTCTTTCTCCTCCTCCTCCTAGATCTATAGATCTACTGCTTAGGGTTCCCCAACTCTGGTGGCTTACAAGCAAAGGTTTTGGGAGGTAGGTCGACCAAGCGGTGGGGATGTCATCGGTGGGCGGTTTAGGGGCCCTGGCGGCGGTAGAGGCGACCAGGCTAGGTTAGGGTGGGGACGGCACCATGGCCAAAGGTGGTGGTGGCGGCGGCCATGGCGGTGGTTGCGGAGAAGGGTGAGGGGAAGAAGGTGGTGTCGTAGGTGAGCTAGGGCTTCACAGAGGTCCATGGCCATGGCGATGGCTGCGGGGACAGGGGGGCGAAGATGGCGCCGTGAGCAACCTAGGCATTCGCTAGAGCTCTACGGCCATGGCAGTGGCAGCAGCCACAAAGCTCCACTGAAACCCTAGCTCGCCGCGGCGCGGCGATGGACAGGAGGGAGGGGGTCCATGAGGAAGAAGATGTTGTGATATTTTTTTGACTAAGAAGTTGTTGTGCTGTGCTGTGCATGCGTTTAAGAAGCTGTTGTGATGTGTTGTCCATGGACACTGTAGCACTTTCGTTTGTATTTGATAAATATTGTCCAATCATAGACTAACTAGGCTCAAAAGATTCGTCTCGCAAATTATAGGTAAATTGTGCAATTAGTTATTTATTTTATCTATATTTAATACTCTATGCATGTGCCGTAAGATTTGATGTGACGGGGAATATGAAAAATTTTACAAAATATTTTGGGAACTAAACAAGGCATCGATGTGACACCCAAAAACTTCTCACCCACAATCAATGCCTTGTTTAGATGCAAAATATTTTTAGATTTTGACAATGTAACACTTTCATTTGTATTTTACAAATATTGTTCAATCATGGACTAACTAAGCTTAAAAGATTCGTGTCATGATTTACAGATAAATTGTGTAATTGGTTATTTTTTAATCTATATTTAATGCTCTATATATATGCCACAAGATTGAGCATTAAATATAGATTAAAAAATAACCAATTTTTTAATATATGTTTAATGTCAATCTTGTGGCATATATATAGAGCATTAATATGCCACAAGATTTGATGTGACAGTCAGTTTTCTATGTGTCCGACTCGTTTAGTTGTGCATTAGGACTTTGTGTCTTGAACTTTCCTTGAACAAGCTGAAGACGGCCATGGCTGGACTCTCAAACATCTCCTTCGACCCCGGGCTCAAGTTTGGCAACCAGATCTTTCAGCGCTTTGGCTGCTCGGTGAGTCCAACCCCCTCCCAGTTGTCGTCTTCATTCAAGCTGGTTGCAAGTTTCGGCCGTTCTGCCATTCGCCTCAATGAAGATTTAGTTGGTCTCTTACTGCAATCCTGCCTAGGTGGACACAGTAATGATTTTCATGTCAAACATTTATCGGGTTGGATGTTTAGCTTTCAAGTTTCCTACAAAATTTGGTTTCTTGATCAAAAGCCTAGGTTCTTTTTCTTGCCAATTGTTTGCTATCCTCTTCTTCCTCTAGGGGAACGGTGGTCCAAATTGGCTTAGAGAATTTCACCTTTGGATTGATGAACAAAATGCCGAATGGACCACCGTCTCCCGCAAATCGAGCAATTCTCATATTGCTCCCAAAGGCCGGAAAAGCTATGCTGACAATGTCAAATCAACCCCGCCATCTAGAAGATCAGTATTCAAACGTCTTCAATACCCGGACAATTACGCTGACGCGTTCTTGGATAAGAATCATAGCAATCCTTTCTCTAATTCTAAAACGGTTCATTTTCGCCAGAGTTCAAATTCAAATCCAATCTCATCGGCTCAACCCCGCCATTCTCGCCCCCCTTCAGTTTGGAGGCCCAAATCTCACGCTGATTCTAAGGCGCCTCAAGCGCCTCTAGAAAAACAGACCCCGGCTCTTTCGGATCCCAACAAAATAGTCTATGGATCGCTGAACCGCTGCCCACGCTGCCTGGGCCTAGGCCATGACCGGTTTTTGTGCAAAGGAGATCTCCGTTGCGAGGTTTGCTTCGAGTATGGACACTCGCGTATATCTTGTTTCTCCAAATCCAAATCCCAAAAGTTTCGGCCTGTTACTGTTAAGGAAGTTGAAGGGGCGCGAGTAAAGGCTATATATATGCCCTCCTCGAGTCTCACGGGTGCCTCTACCCAGATCTTCGCCTCAACACCCCCCCTAACAACACAAGCTACTGTTCCCGAACTCACCTCGAGCTCTCCGATGGCGAACTTTGCCGCAGATCCCAGGCCCTTCATCCCTAAGGGCTTTGTGCTGGATGAGGTCCAGGCGTCCCCGCTCCTGCGCCATGAAGTCTACATCACTGGGTGCTACAACAAGTCTAACGAGGACCTGGCGATCGCGAAGCTCACCCCCCCCCCCCCCCGCCCCCCGTGCACAAGGCTGATTTTCGTCTGCTTGCCAGAGAGCTGAAGACCTTCTTCCACGACGTCCATCAGGTCTTCGGTACAAATATCTCTCCCTGCCCTATCGGTGACGCTTTTATCAAGTTCAGCAATCCTTTTGAGCGTGATAGGTTTCTGGGTCCAAACTTTGTGTTTGGTAACTACATTCTGCACTTCATCCGGCATGACGAGGCAGAGAACGCCAGGGCCTTTGCCATTGATCGTGAAGCCATGATCCTATTCCTGGCCTACCCAGAGGACCTGAGGCACACTCAGCATGTTGCAAAAGCAGTTTCGCAGTTTGACATCCTGATTGGTTGGGACGACACCCAGCCAGGATGTGTCACAGCCAAAGTCTATCTCAACGATGACGCCAAGATCCCTTCTTCCATCAAGTTGATCACTGGCCTCCACCCCAATGGGAAATCTTGGACTTCACCTTGCTATATCTTAAAGAGAAGCAATGTCACCCTACTGCCAGATGAGGAAGGTTTTGTGATGATTGGTCCTCTTCACCCCTTCCCTACCCCGGCTCCTCGCTAGGAAGGACCGGTCCCGCCTGCCTACCCAAGCGCCAGTCCTGTTCAGTCTGCGGCTGGCGGCTCAAACTCGCCCAATAACAAAGAAGCTACTAGACCGGGAATGATGCAGGGTCTTGAAGCCAAGGATGGAGATGCTAAAAACACTTCAAGTGCTTTTGTTTTTTAGGACAGGTACCAACCAATCCCTCCAGGGTTCACCAGAGACAGCCCTAAGGTTAAATCCATTGTGGTGGCAGCAAACAGAGATAACTCCCCTCGTGGTCCTACGGTAAAGCTGAATATGAATTTTGACATCAATAAGGTACTTGGCTTCATCTCCAAATCCCCTGCTCCTAGTGCTTTTATCTTCCTGAATCATTTGGATATTAACCCTGATCTTCCCATCCCGCCTTATTTTTGCGACTTCCTAACTCTGGCCTGGTTGGCCTTCCTCATCCCTGATCAGGACATGGACAAGGCCCCCTCTAGAGCTGAGCTAAAGGAGATCACTGAGGAGGAGGTGATGGAAATCTTTGGAAATCAGTTCGTCTAGAAAAAGAGAAAGCTCTCCAAGACCAAGCAGCAAGTACATGATCGCCACCTCAGCCGCAGCAGGCGGAGCGCCATCAAGCAAGACGGATTCAAGAAAGACGTGCTCCACCCACTGCCCCTGGCTATGATCCCGGCTTCGCCGAAAGCGCCAACTCCCGAACCTGCACCCTACCTGCCAATGGAAGTAGCACATGGGATTGCCACTGGCTTCCTTCAGATCCATCCTAGCGATGCGTCTGCGGCCATCCTTAAGAAGGACGTCGATGGAATTTGAAGACCCTGGTCCATGGTTGTTGCACTCTAGGCAAAGAGTGCTTATTTTGCTTAAGTTTAGTAGCTTGCTCTCTAGCATCAAACTCTTGTGTTTCTCCCAGCTTGCACGCTGGCTATCTCTAGTCGTTCACTTTGTTACTTGTTTGTCTCTGGGACACAGACTCTTTGTGTTGGTTGTCAACGTTTATGAGAAGTTTGGTTTGTGGTACCCCGTCAGAATTCTTAATCACTTCAAGCTATTTGAAAGGTTTTCAGAGACCATTACCCCCAATCCTTTTACTGTCTACATAATGGCTCTGTACGAGAATCTCTTTGGCTGCAAGCCCTCAGAGGTTTCCCTGACTCCCTTGGGGGGTCAGGCTGCTTCTTTATTTTTTCCACGGTCATCGATGAATAATTCTAGACAGTTTAACGTCCTGGTGTGGAACATAAGAGGACTAAACTCCCAGGCCAAATGGGATGCAATCAGAACCAAGATAGATGAAAGCTCCTGCCAAATCCTCTGCCTGCAAGAAACCAAAAGAGAATCCTTCAATAATCTCTATCTTAAGAAATTCTGTCCAAAACACTTGAACTGTTTTGCCTTCTCACCTTCAATTGGTGCACCAGGAGGAATCATCACCATCTGGAATGGTAAATTTTTTGATGGATCAGTAGTGCACTCGAATGGTTACTGTGTCACAATCAAATTCTTAAACAAAATGGACAACTCAGTCTTCCACCTCACAAATGTTTATGGACCCTCTCAGTCAGATGCAAAGATGGCCTTCATAACATGGCTACTAAATGTAGACACAGATCAGCTAGACGACTGGATCCTTGCAGGGGACTTCAACCTATACAGGTCAACAGATAACAGAAAGAAACCAGGTGGAGATACCAATGAAATGCAACTTTTTAATGACCTCATATCTGCTCTGGACCTGGTTGAACTTCCTTTCAATGGCAGAACTTTCACCTGGAGCAACATGCAGGCTGACCCTCTACTTATCAAACTAGATTGGGTCTTCTGCTCCCCCAGCTGGAGCTGGGCTCACCCCTCAACTAAGATACAGCCCCTGGATAGGCCCATCTCAGATCATATCCCCTTTGTCATCACCTTTGGCAGCACCATTCCCAAATCCAACATCTTCAGATTTGAAATTACTGGACTGAACATCCAGACTTTCTGAGATTAGTAGAGCTTCACTGGAATACAACCCCCTACTTTGCAAATGCTGCCAAAACCCTCAATGCTAAATTCAAACAAGTCAGGATTGGACTTAAGAAATGGAGGAAAAACATGCAAAATTTCAACAGATTATTGCACAACAGTGAATGGGTCTTACTATTACTCGATGGCCTTGAGGAGCAAAGACCTCTCTGTGATGTGGAAAATTCCCTGAGAAACCTCGTTAAAAGACACATTGCCAAGCTGCTAGAAACCAAAAGGACATACTGGAAACAAAGAAACAATATCAGATAGGTTAAGCTAGGAGATGAGAACAGCAAAGTCTTTCAAGCTATGGCCTCTATCTCCCACAGGAAGAACAGCATTGCTAGCCTGACAATTCCAAGGGGGACATCCAAGTGACCAATCATGAGCAAAAGGCAGGATTAATCTGGAATAACTTCAAGAACAGAATGGGTGTCTCTGAATTCTCCAACCTCACCTATGATTTAAACAACCTTTTGGACAGACATGATCTCAGCCAAATTGAAGGGAACTTTGAAGACTCTGAATTTGAGGCTGTCATCAAAAGCATCCTAGCTGATCATGCCCCAGGTCCTGATGGCTTCAATGGCAAATTCATAAGACACTGTTGGCCTATTATCAAAATGACTTTATGAATTTATTTAGGGACTTCCTCAACAACAACATTGATCTCACCAGTATCAATAGCTCTTACATTGCTCTTATTCCCAAGAAAGACCACCCAGAGTCAATGGATGATTATAGGCCTATCTCACTACTCAATTGCTCAGTGAAATGCATCACAAAGCTCCTATCCATCAGGTTGCAATCAGTAATCACAAAATTAATCCACCCCAACCAATATGGCTTCATCAAAGGTAGAAGCATTCAAGACTGCTTAGCCTGGGCCTTTCAATTCCTTCACCTTTGTCATCACTCTAAGAAAGAAGTGGTAATACTAAAGCTGGATTTTGAGAAAGCTTTTGACAAAATTGAACATCAGACTATCCTAGAAGTGATGAAACACAAAGGTTTCAATATCCCTTGGATGAACTGGATCAAGTCAATCCTAAACTCTGACAACTCATCAGTACTCTTGAATGGGATTCCTGGGAAACCTTTCCACTGCAAGAGAGGTGTAAGACAAGGAGACCCCCTCTCCCCTCTCCTCTTTGTGCTTGCAGCTGATCTGCTCCAGAGTATTATCAACAAAGCATGGCATGATGGCATTTTGAACCACCCTCTCTCAAATGAATTTGAAGAATTTGTTCCTATTGTGCAATATGCAGATGACACTCTTCTCATTCTACCAGCTGATGCCAAACAGCTTTTCATTCTAAAGGGACTGCTTAGAAGCTTCTCTGACTCAACAGGACTCAATGTGCATTTTAATAAAAGCTGCCTCCTACCCATTAACGTCTCGGAAGCCAAGTTGTCCCACTTAGCAGCTACCTTTGGTTGTAAGACTGAAAGCATGCCTTTTACTTATCTCGGACTACCTCTTGGAACCACAAGACCCACAATACAAGACTTCACACCACTTCTTTCTAGAATGGAAAGAAGACTCTCGGGCTTCAGCAGTTTCCTCTCATACCATGGGAAAGTACTCCTGGTCAACTCAGTCTTATCTGCCCTCCCCACCTATTTCATGTGCATCCTTTCCATTCCACTTCAAGTACTTGAACAGATTGATAGATTCAGAAAACACTACATCTGGAGCAAAGGAGATATCAATAGAAAGGGCACTTGCCTGGTGGCCTAGAAAGAGATGTGCAGAACCAAAGAGGAAGGTGGGCTAAACATCATCAACCTGGAAAATCAAAACAACGCCCTCCTCGTGAAATTTTTGGACAAATTTTACAACCATGCCTCAATCCCTTGGGTTCATCTGACCTGGTCAAAGCTTTATCACAATGAAAACATTCCACCACATTCAAAAAAACCCTGCGACTCCTTCTGGTGGAAAGATGTCCTTAAGCTCTTTCCAAAGTTCAGAGACTTTGCCAGATGTAATCCTGGTAAAGGAAACACCACAACTCTTTGGTCTGATAACTGGTCAGGGCAGCTGCTAGAAGAGGTGTTTCCACAATTACACTCCTTTTGCAGAAAGAAACATTGGTCACTCAAGCATTTTGTAGAAAAGGACCCAGAAGTCACTCTCTTTCTACCTCTTTCGGAGCAAGCTGTCGAACAGCTGTATGAACTAGATGTACTCCTAACATCGAGTTTGGAGAGCCAGGAAACTCCTGATTCCTGGGAATACACTTGGGGAAACATTTTCCTTCCAAAAAAGGCCTATAACCACCTCCAAGGACAGGTCAATGCCCCACCGATCTTCAAATGGATTTGGAAAGGAGGAAAGCTTGGAAAACACAAATTCTTTACTTGGTTGCTGGTTAGAGACCGCCTGTGCACCAGAAACCTCCTTAAAAGGAAAAGGATGCACCTGGACAGCTATGCTTGTGCTCTCTGCACTCACTCCCCAGAAGAGACATGCTTACATCTGTTCTTTACTTGTACCTTTAGCCAAACCTGCTGGAACCTCTTGCAAATAGACTGGGACCTTGATCTCCCTCCTCAAGAAATGCTGATAAAAGCCAGAGTGAATTTTGGAAGCCACATCTTTAGAGAAATTTTCATCACAACATCCTGGACGATTTGGAAAGTCAGAAATGGTGTCATTTTTGACAATAAAGCAGCCTCCCTTACTGAATGGAAAATCTTATTGAAGGAAGAACTAGGTTTGGTTTGTTTAAAAGCCAAACGGAGGACTGCTGACCCCCTAAAACTTTGGTGCGAGAATAGGCTTTAAGCCTTGTTTAGTTCCGAAAAGTGAAAAGATTTCGGTACTGTAGCACTTTCGTTTGTTTGTGACAAATATTATCCAATCATGGACTAACTAGGATCAAAAGATTTGTCTCGTGATTTACAACTAAATTGTGTAATTAGTTTTTGTTTTCGTCTATATTTAATGTTTTATGCATATACCACAAGATTCGATGTGACGAGAAATCTTGAAAATTTTTTGGTTTTCATGGTGAACTAAACGAGGCCTTAGCTTCTCTTGTTCCGTGATTTTTTGCTTTTGGCCTTGATGGCTTGTGTATTCTTATTCTTTGTCCATATATCAATAAAAGAAAAAAATAGGTAGGAGACTTCTCTGCCGATTGCGTCAAAAAGATTTGATGTGACGAAAATCTTGTAAACTTTTGCAAAACAAGCCGATATTTCGTTATCCGGCCGAAGCAACGGAAGGGACGGACGCGGGCACTGTAATAAAGAACGGGACACGCTACTGGGCTGGACGGCAGGCCGAGGAAGGTCCCGACACCCTGCACATGGCATTACTGTTCCGACAACAAATAAACACATGAAAATGTACAGTACATTTAACCATACGTACATCTTCATGTGTATATTTCCTAAAAAAAAAATCTACATGTGTTTATATACATACATATAAATACGGAGCTAGTTCTACTCAGTAGCACTATAGTATAATACTCCCTTCATCCCAAATTGTAAATCGTTTGACTTTTTTTACCCTAAGTTTGACCACTCGTCTTATTCAAAAAATTTATGCAAATATAGTCAAATTTAAGTCATTCTTGAAAAACTTTTATTAATAAACCAATACACAACAAAAAAAAGTGATATTTTGAATAAAACTTTGAATAAGATAAGTGGTCAAATTTGATATTAAAAAAGTCAAACGACTTACAATTTGGAATAGATTGAATAGTATACAAAGACACCTCAGTATGCATCACGCACGTTATTTTTTCCACTCTTGTACAAATGCACCACTTTCTACGTGTAGCAGCCTAGCGTAAATATGTTTTATAAATTTTAAGACAATTTAAAGAAAACACTAAAATAACACATATACTTGTAAATTATTTCAATTATAAAGTTTCTTCTTAAATTATAATTTTTTTAAAAAATCTTGCCAAATTAAAATGTACTTATTATATAAAATATATTATTCTTTAATATAAATTTTACAAGTCAGGATACTCGTGCTGAGGTGTGCGTGGGCCCAAGAAAGAGGCCCTTCTCCCTCTCCACCTCGCCGTGCTCCTCCTCCGCGGCTCCGCCCCTTCGTTCGCCGTCGCTACTCGCTTCTTCCCTCCCCTTCCCCACCTCAAACATCCCGAGCCGCGGCGCAGACACCCGCGCCGACGTCTATCCTCCCAGCAGCGGCACTCCCCATGCCCTGTATCCTCCTCCGCCTGCCGCCGAGTCCCCCACCCCCACGCCACCGCGGCCGCGCCGAGCCGTCCATGCCCGCCCGGGCTTCTTCTTGATTTTCGTCCCGTGCACGCGCGCGCGCGCGCCTCCGGCTCGCTCCTCCCGATTCCTTGCCATGCCGCCGATGCGCGGGCGCGGGGCCAAGCGGCGCCGGATGGCGGCGGCGGAGAAGAAGGCGGCCGCGGCCGCAATGGCAGCCGCCGCCGTGGGTGCCCCGCTCGGAGACTGGTGGGACGCCTTCTGCAGGCGGATGTCAGGTGCGTCTCTCCCTTCCCCGTCCGCCTCGGCTCTGGCTGTCTGCCGTTGGCGCTGGCCGGTGGCCGTGCGTCTGTCTCCCTTAGGATTTGTTGCGGATTGCGCGATTGGTAGACTGTGTCGCGTCAGGGAGGAATTACGCCGGTAATCGTGCGGGTTTGTCCATCGTGGTTGGGAGGAGTAGGCGTGATTAGTGTGGTGGTAATGCTGGAGTTGGAGCAATGCCACTGGCCGGATTGAGAAGTGAGACTGTCTGTCGTCGTGTTCGGTTTTAGGTGTGAACAGTGAACATTCCTGTTTTAGGTGTGATTCCATTCTCGAATTGAGGTTTGAAAGAACTGAGCACTGAGAATTCTTTGTCTCTGCTCTGATTATTCAGCTGGCAGGACCGAAAAAGTTCAGTTTTGATTTTGATGGTCTGAATTGCCAAGTGCAGCTGAATGTGGTCTTCGGTCCGGTTTGACTATGACATTGGTCTTCATTAGTCCATAGGACTGATAGCTATGGCCTACAGATTTGATAGCTATTTTATTGCTTTATAAGCACTACTGCCTTTTTGATTGAGTTTGCCATGTGATTCGTTAGTCCATAGGACTGATACCAACCATTCTATTTTTGCACATGCACGGTACATTGGACTTCATTTATTTCTGTTTCAATTAATTTCTCAGAAGTTGAAGTACTTCTCAAATCCTAATTTGCTGAAGCAGAAACATAGCATGATGGAAGTTGTACTTAAAGGGTACAGATGCTCTTTCTGAGAATCTTTGAGGAAGGGAGATGACCCCCCTAATTAAGCACGATCAACCCCAAACTTATTCTGAACTATTATTCATAAGCTAACCTTGTTTGTCCCGATTTCACCGAGCATAACTTCAAACAAGTACTTAAAAGAAACATCTTTTTGTTTTAATTTATAGATGTCACATATTACTGTTTCCTTTTGGTGCTTGACTACTCCACATCAAACTTACTTAGCAGTTACGACTTGTAGGGTTGGTTATGCCTAATTTGTTGATTATTATGACTTTCTTAATTGGTGCACTGTGGCATGTTCATAAAAGATCATAGGTTACCATACCATTCATGGAAATTATGTAGATTGAGTTTGATCTGTACCAGCCAAATACTTTGCTGTCAAGTTTTTTGTCTGTGATTACTGTGGTCTCTGTTTAACTCATTGCATGAAAGCTCTGGATTACCACTAACCAGTTATCAAAGTTATAAATTTATAACTAGTATTATGTTTCCTTCTTATAGGAACCTTATCTTGTATCGAGGATGCACAGAGATTTGAGTCTGTATTCAAAATGCCAAGAAGAGCCTTTGACTATGTCTGCAACCTGGTGAAAGATGAAATGATGGTGAGGTCCAGCAGCTATACCTTTCTTGATGGCACAATGCTGTGTTTAGAAGATCGAGTGGCCATTGCTCTGCGGAGGCTGAACTCTGGTGGGTCACTGGCGACTGTAGGATCCTCAGTTGGAGTGAACCACTCAACCGTGTCACTGATTACTTGGCGATTCATTGAGGCTATGGAGGAGCGAGCGAGCCACCACTTGCGCTGGCCAGACTCCGGTGAAATGGAGAAGATCAAGTCCAAGTTTGAGAAGATCCATGGTCTGACAAACTGCTGTGGTGTTGTGGATACAACACACATCACAATGTGTCTTTCATCAGCTGAACCGAACTGCAAGGTCTGGCTTGATCAGGAGAAGAATTACAGCATGGTACTGCAAGCTGTTGTTGATCTGGATACGAGGTTCACAGACATAGTGACTGGGTGGCCTGGTAGCATGAAAGAGTCGAGCATTCTGCACAGCTCTGGCCTTTTCAAGCTCTGCGGGGAAGGTGAGCGGCTGAATGGCAGCAAGGTGAAGGTATCAGATGGATCAGAGATTGGGGAATACTTGATCGGTGACTCAGGCTACCCCCTTCTTCCCTGGCTGCTCACACCATACCAAGAGAAGGACCTCACAGAGTCCAGTGCTGAGTTCAACAGTAGGCACTCAGCGGCGAGAGCAGTCGCTCCAAGGACACTGGCCAAGTTCAAGGACACATGGAAGTTCCTGCAGGGGGAGATGTGGCGTCCGGACAAGCACAAGCTGCCCCGGATAATCCATGTCTGCTGCTTGCTGCACAACATAATCATAGACCTTCAGGAAACAACCATGGATGAGGCACGGGCATGGCCGAAGTCGAACGACCATGACGCTAATTATAGGCAGCAGGTGTGCCAGTTAGCCGATGAGAATGGAATCAAGGTGAGGGACAAACTGTCCGAACACCTGATCAGCAGGTGACCAAGAGGTGGAAAGCTTAGGAATGATCGAGAAGAGTGCTATTTTCAGATCAGCAGGTGACCAAGAGGTGGAAAGCTTAGGAATGATCGAGAAGAGTGCTATTTTCATCTGTTTCAGGCAGCTCTAAATCCTTTTTATGTTCAGTTTTGTAGAGCGGTAAATGAGGCAGGCAAGGGCATCGGATCATACTACTCTAACTCTCTTAAAAGCTGTTGCAAACTTGTCAAATCAATCTGGCTCCTTTGGTTTATCATGTTTTTGCCTCGGTGGTCCTGAAAACTCCATTTGGGGCCATTTGGATACTTTCATTTTGAAGAAATTAGAATCTACTTAATAGATTAGGCTATTTGGCCTGGAATTTGGCGTTCCACAACTTTCTAAAGTTTACGTATAAGGCCTTGTTTAGTTCCGAAAAAATTTCGGATTTCGCTACTGTAGCACTTTCGTTTTTATTTGACAAATATTGTCCAATCATGAACTAACTAGGATCAAAAGATTCGTCTCGTGATTTACAGACAAACTGTGTAATTAGTTTTTGTTTTCGTCTATATTTAATGCTTCATGCATGTGCCGCAAAATTCGATGTGACGGGGAATCTTGAAAACTTTTTGGATTTACTAAACAAGGCCTAAGTCTATCTCAAATTTATTGGGTAAGAGATGAAAGTTGATTCTATAAATCACCATATTATGTTTCTAACTTTGCAAATTATAACATGCTCGAAATACAACACATAAGTATCCCTCTTGTATGAACATAATAATATACAACCATTTAGCTTAAATAACACATGTATAAATTATGATCATTAAAATTCCAAGGATCCAAACAGGTCTATTGTTTTTTATAAGGGAGAACTAGGTGTATAGCCCTAGAAAAAAACTTGTCTTAGGTACGTGGCCTTCTTCTTTTCTTTAAATTTGTCTCTATGACCACAAATAAAAATTTATTTAGTTCTATGACCTTCCGTCAGTTTTGGACAGCTAATGGTGTTAAGTCAGGGGTACAAAGACCGTTTTACCCCTATTGAAAAAAATAAAAAAACCAGAGCTTTATTTGTTTATTGTATATTTTGAGTATATATACATAATCATATATATATTTCTGGTACATAAGCACACATATATATTCTCATATAACCACATGTATATTTCCAGTACATAACCATATATATTCACATAAAAAATAGAGTTTTTTTGCAAGGGGTAAAATGATCTTTTTACCCCTTACCTAACACGAGCAACTCCAGCAGTAGCTCCCAAAACAGGGTCTCTACTTTTCATTTTGGTGCTCTCCCTACTTTTGGGTGCCCAAAATTTTTACTTCCACTCCAACAGTACCACCTAAATGAAGGCCTCCAAATCCAAATTGGTAGAAAATGATATGTGAGACCCACTCATCATTGGGTCAAACATTTCGCTACCGCGTGGCCGCAGGAAGAGGAGGCTCGACGCTCGCGGCGACCATGGCTGGGGCTGCTCCCGCTCATTGAGGGGCCACTCTCACCGAAAGGGATGGCGGCGAGGCCCAACGGTGGAGGTCAGAGGTGGAGGGAGGGAGCGCAGTAGTGGAGATCAGCGCTGGAGGGAGGTAGGCGAAGGTGTGAGGAGGTAATGGTCACACCACACAGGATGGGGGTTGGGCTGTTGGGCCAACAGGAATGCGGTTTATAGAAAAGATTTGGGTGCCCACCCCAAATTGGGGGCTCTGCTGGAGTGATGTTTTTAGTTTAGGCATCCATATTTAGTTATGGGGGCTCAAGTAGGGACCTTGTTGGAGTTGCTCTTAGCCGCTCAAAACTGACAAAAAGCCATAGAGATAAATAAATTTTGTTTTGAGGCTAAAGAGCTAATTCGAAAAAAGGCCATATATCTAAAAAAGTCCAGGGCTATACACCTAATTCTCCCTTTTTATAATTCCCTGATGAGTGTATATAAGGTACAGGCGATTCACATTTGCCGCACTTAAGAAAACCCAATGAAGTAGGATTAATTTGTATTTCTGCTAATAATGACTCAATGGAGATTTGTAGCCCATAAATCACCAGAAATTCCTCTCGAGTCTCGACGTACTCCTACATAATAAAAAGGCAAAGGGGCCGAGGGCACAAGTTGTTTTCTACTACCTGATTCACTTCACGTGGGCAGTAGCCCGCTTCGTTTGTGGGGGCCTCGGCCCTCGTGGGGATGCATCGCCAGGCTAGCCCAGCCCAGCCCAGCCGAGACCAGGCCTGCTTGGCCCAAAGCCCAGTATATATATAGGCCTTGTTTACTTGCAAAAAAAATTACAAAATGTAAATAGTAACACTTTCGTGTATATTTAACAAATATTATCCAATAGACTAACTAGACTCAAAAGATTTATCTCTCAGTCTGGAGTGTCTGACTCAAGAAAATAAGTGCAGCGCATGTTCTCGCGAAAAAATATCTGCTATTTAATTGTTAGTACTAGTCAGGAAAGAATTCTTTCGATCTCATTAATTTGTTTATAGAGGCTGCTACTCCCCTTCTCCCTCCTCCTCGCAGACGGCCGCACTCTGCTCTCCCGCCTCACCGTGACGTGCTACGACTTGGCCGAAGCTCAGCGTGCCCGCAGTGACCTCCTGTAGCTGCCATGTCCTCCTTCTCCCCTAGCTCCGCCAGCGTGACGCCCCCGCCTTGACTTGGTCCGATTGCCTCAACTGCCCTCTAGCTATCCTCACTGCTTGGCCGATCTTCCTCCCTCTAAACCTTCTGTTCTAAAAGCTCATCGGAGTTGAGAAGATGAGAGGGAGAAAAATAAGAGAAGCTTATCCGAACCCTAACTCGTACACAACGACGAAGCCAGCAGTGGGGCTAGGGGGGCTCCAGCCCCCCTACCGCTGCTGGCCCAATGGAATCTCTAGTGTCTTTCTTCTAATTTTAGACACAAATTCATAAGATAGGGTGGGCTGAAAACTTTATTTTTTAATATATTTTGTGAATTTCATTATTAATGTATATTTACGAGGGGTAATAGTAGAGCTAAGTCGATATAGAACTTTTGCTCAGCCCCCCTAAAATTTTTTTCTAGCTTTGTCCCTACTCGTACATCGAGAAGGAGGAGCACCAGCACTAGTACACATATATATATCGGAAATACTATAGACCGGGTGAGATCTTGCCGTGTTGCAATTGTTTTTTTATGTTGCAATTGTTCTTTGTGGATGTTGCAACAGATAATTTCAAAAATGTTGCAATAGGATTTTTTTTGAGTTGTTGTAACAAATATTTTTGCGATTTGCAGTGCCACTACTTGAGATGTTGCAGTGCATTTTTTCGAAGGTTGCAACATAATTTTTGGTGTTGCATTACACATTTTTTGATGTTATCGTATATGTTTTTTATGTTGCAGTGCATGTTTTCAATGTTGCTTTACACATTTTTTGTTTTTTACAGTAAATATTTTGCGTTGTTGCAACAATTTCTTTTTATTATTGCAGTGCATATTTTTTAGTGTTACACTACATATTTTTTGATGTTGCAGTACATTTTTTTTGTTTTGTTGCAGTAGATTGCAGTAAAAATTTTTCTATGTTGCAAAGCATGTTTATCAGTGTTGTAGTCGGGGAAGGGGGTGCGTTTAAGGAAGGGGGGTAGAAGCATGCTGGGGAGTAGAGCTGTCGTCAGGGACACGTCGGTGTGGGGATGCTCCTACGGGAGGTGCGAGAGGCGAACAGATGGGGATGAAGATGTAGATGGAGAGTGGGATGAGGTGCGGGGGTGCAAGCATGTGCGGGGAAGGCGTCGATGGAAGCAAACAGGGACAGGAGTGTGTTGGGAAGTGGAAAAGAGTGGTTCCAATCTCTATTTTTGTTCTGTACAGACCGGTGGACGCGGTTCCGTGGAGAGGAGACAAAGCGCGGTACTAAAGTCCGGCGTCTGGACGCTAGCGCCCCGGATCGGACGTCCGGGCGCTAGCAGTTCCGTATATATATACCTCGTCTTCGTCCGTTGCCTGTACGTATTCGTATCGTATATACATGCTGCTGGCCTGCTTCTCCAGACGTACTTTATAATCTGTATGTATTCGTCAGCTATGAATTAATTACAGAAACACATAAATCTAAAGCTACAACAAAATTTTATACTAAAACATATCATATCATAGATCTACTTGCATGGAGTAAAAATTTTTTTATAACTTCTGTGATTTATTTTTTTCAAAATTCTGTCAAATTAAATAAAAAGAAAAAGACAAAACCGCATTTAAAAACCACCTATAACTAGGCCAGAGAGATAAAATGAATGGTTTTAAAAGTTTAGGGAGGTGGTTTATCCGGTTTTTAAGGAGAAAAACTAAATTTTGAAGATAGTTTTGGGAGATAAAATGGACTTTTTTCAAAATAAAAAAAAGGAAAAAGTCACAACACTAGCTAGTACCTGCCATCCTCCTCTCTCAAAAAAAAACTGCCTGTCATCCGTTATTTTCATCATAATATATCAATCTACTTGCTATCTCCAACAGTCCAGTACTCCAGTAGGGTAGGCGTTTTTCGGCTGTGCTTAGCTATTTATCAATCAAACGAGTTACATGTATAATATCTCACTATCATTATTTAGGCCACTATCATTATTTAGGCCCCATTTGGCACGGCTCCACTTCACCAGTGAAGTTGTTTTTTGAAGCTTTAGCTCCACAGTGTTCAAAAATGTAATTTTCTTCATGTCAATGGAGAGGCAAACCTGTTCACCATGGATGGTTCAAAATATATAATTTTGTCTTAGTTAGCACACATACGATTATTGCTAGGTCTTCTTTTGCATACGTCCAATTAGTGTTTGGTCTTTTTGGAACCTGGTGCCACAGAAGTGCTGATATTTTTACCTTAGTCTTGTCCTTATTTGCTGGCGAGTTCAGTTCTAGCCCCAATGTCTGCACAATTTGTGCCAAGGTGTTGGTTTAAACATGCTGATTTTTTTTCCAAAATGGTACAATTCCTCTGGAAATTGTGAATAGTTACAGATGAGACTAGCCCAGAAACGTTGATGAAACAGACAACTATGTCAAGACCATCCAGATAACTAGAATTGACAGAACAAAAACATTCATAGACAAAATGGTACAATGTCACTGCTTAAGCCTTATATTTCCGGATAGCCAAGAGATGGTAGATCTGTCAACCTCCCAATTTTTCTCGTCCTTACTTGAAAAGGAAATCTGTACAGGAATAGCACAATAAGTTTTGCAGGAAGGAAAAAAAACACTCCATTACTTGAGAATGAAACTTAAAATGCCAAAGATAATTCAGCAAATAGGAAATGCAGCTTGCAGTTCAATCTGATTGTCCTAACTCCCAAGTTATGATATGCTATACTGATAAGAAGCTGAGCAAAAATGCTCAAGTCAAATAGTTTTCCAAATTATGATCTCAACTTTTCTACACACGCATAAGCCATGACAAGAATGCACCTGACTCACAAGAACCCCTACATTAACATCACATCAGAGTTTGATGTTTACAAACCATCAGTTACAGGTTTTCACTGGCTAGCCAACAAGTGAGGAAAAGGCAGACAAGTAAACTGAACAATGAGATGGCAATATTAGTGAACTTAGGTGCAAATCAGAGTAGTTACCATGACGATAATATGGCAATATGCTATCCAGCACTTATGGGCATCAGCCCTGTGAGCATACATGTGGCAAGATGGCAGAAGCAGCGAAGCTGGAGCCTAATGTCAGCGAAGTGGGAGCCTAATGTAACTACTAATTTAACTATTAGGGGAAGAAAGTCATAAGGAGATGAGATCTCTTTGTTAAGAAAGATGCTATTAGCTGCTAAGATTCTCTTTGATATGAAAGAAAATTTGTTATTTTACTGGCCAAGTGCCCAAGTGACAACTTCGAAAGAAGAAATAAGCAATAGTTTCTCTCTCCTCCCCTGCTCTTGTGGGGCACTCGAAGGTCAATGGCGCCTCTGTGTTACATGGGTCCAGGGACACCTCGAGGTGGCCTAAGAGTCTTTAACCCAAGCCTGAACCAACCTCAGCATTTGGTTACATTTGGTATCATGGCCTTGTGCCACAATTCAGCATGGATTTGTTGCCCACCTCACTAGCTATCTGAATGATCAATCCCCAATTCTGAGATCAACAGTGTAACCTGCAGCTGAATATTTACCATGAGACAGACGTCATAAGGCCACCTCTATGTATCTGTCCACCCATCATTACCTATCCTATCTCCTCTCCGACAGACGACAGATCTCCTCCATTTAGATCACTACCATTTACCACCCCTCATCTCTGTCTTTATGTCCAGGACTCAGCTCCTCGTTCTTCCCAATCATCCTTAGCTCCACTGAAGAATGCACAGCGAGGAATGAGGCAACTGCAGTAGTGTAGACGAGTTCAGGGCTCCATTCTCTGTCCAACACCAGAGATCTGCGCAGGTGTCGACAGAGGATACCTCCATCCACGCTGCTGCCTGCAGGTGGCGGTTGGGATCACAGAAGAATGGAAAGCGCAAAGGATCAGCTTGGGGCGCAACAGGGAGGGAGGTTGTCATGGGCATAAAGAGGGGCGCCGTAGGGCGCAAGTGTCCTAGTTGGGCCTTAAGCCCATTAGTGTTAATTAGTGTCTCTCTTAGTTATTTGTCTATAGGAATAGTACCATATTGTCTAGGCACAAGAGGTGTTAGTCCTATGTACCTTTTATATTCAGCCCATGGGGCACAATGGAAAGCAAGCAATGAATTATGAAGAAACAATTCTAGTCTCCCTCAATCTCTCAAGCTCTTGGCAAAGCATAAGGCCTAGTTATCCTAAAGCTCTTGGCAAAGCATAAGGCCTAGTTATCTATCCTAAAATACCCTCGTTCATAACATCTGGTATCTAGAGTCCAGCGATCCTCTTCATCCAAAAAAAAAACATCGATTCAGATCCCGATCCCCACCACCATCCGCCGCCGCCGCCGCCGCCACAACTCCAACACCGGCAGCCGCCACCACAACCACCAGGCCGCCGTCCGCCTCCCCCTGCACCAACGACCTCGAAGCTTCCCTGGCGATCATCACAGCCGCCATGAGGGCCAACGCCGCCGCCATCAAGGCCCTGTCCGCTGAGTGCTCGGCGTCCAGCAACAGCTCGGCTGCTGGGAAACACCACAACAATCGTCCGCCGCGGTTCCAGAAGCTGGGTTTTCCGCGTTACGACGGTAATTCCGACCCCCTCATCTTCATCAACAGTTGCGACACATACTTTCGTCGAGAGCGCATCATGGTGGAAGAAAAGGTATGGATGGCTTCCCGTCATCTGGACGATGGCGCTCGTACGTGGTTCCTCCAAGTCCAGGAGGAGGGCACCCCGACATGGCGTCGCTTCACCGAGCTCCTGCAGCGGCGCTTCAAACCAACTCCGCGCCCCAATCCGCTCCACCGGTTGTCCCTTGGTGTCGACAACTGCCTACGCAGCCTTGCAGAGATGACCGCACAGCTGGATCGCCTCCGGGTGCGTCTCGAGAAGGAGGACCGTGAACGCCGGGCAGCTGTACGCCTCCAGGCAGCAGCACGGGGACTCCTGGCACGTCGCCGAGCGCAGGCTCTTCGTGCCACAAAAGCAACGAAGGAGGAAGCAACGGTGCGCCTCCAGGCAGCAGTGCGAGGAATGCTTGTCCGTCGTATGGTGCGGCAGATACGCATGCTCCTCAGCTCGACGTTGTCGTACGTGTTCATCCACTCGGACTCGCCGATACGGCCTGCGGCTCCAATTGCAGTGGGTGTCCAAGTATGGGCATTTCCAGTGCAGCGACCTCGCATCAACATCCAGCATCAGGCATCAAAGGCTATCTCATTCATCCTTGTGCCTGCCGTGGTGCTAGACACTTTCAGCATAAGATCCAGCTGCTTCACACTCCACCCTTCAGCCTACATGAAGCCAGCAGAGGCGCTCTTTCCATGGGATCCAGGTGGATATCCTTATATTTTAGTCTTCAATAAAAGGGGAAGCCAAGATGTAAAAGGCTTAACCCTATTTCGCTTCAGCTCTCCAGCTCGAGGACGAGCTGGGTCTCCAAGGGTGGGGGAGATGTCATGGGCATAAAGAGGGGCGCCGTAGGGCGCAAGTGTCCTAGTTGGGCCTTAAGCCCATTAGTGTTAATTAGTGTCTCTCTTAGTTATTTGTCTATAGGAATAGTACCATATTGTCTAGGCACAAGAGGTGTTAGTCCTATGTACCTTTTATATTCAGCCCATGGGGCACAATGGAAAGCAAGCAATGAATTATGAAGAAACAATTCTAGTCTCCCTCAATCTCTCAAGCTCTTGGCAAAGCATAAGGCCTAGTTATCCTAAAGCTCTTGGCAAAGCATAAGGCCTAGTTATCTATCCTAAAATACCCTCGTTCATAACAGAGGTGCTGCTGTTGTGGTGCAGTTGAGTTCAGGGAGGGGGGGACATCATCAAGAAGACGGTTTGATCACCATGTGGTAATTGTTTCTGCTATAGTAGAAACACCTGAAGCAAAGTGCAAGTAACAGAGCCCTACAGACTAAGAATCACAGTCTCTTCAACAGACAAGATGGTAGGGTGCGAGGCCACAAGCCGAGGTGAGCACCATACACACACTAGTTGGGAAAAAGGATGCCTCAAGCAGCCGTAAGTTCTTTAACCCAACCACACCCATTACTTTCGGTACCTTGGCCTTGTGCCATAAATGTTACCATGGAAACAAAAAAGAGGCTCTAGAAACCTAAATAACATATAGAGGATTTTGTTAGGACTATTTGCATAAACACAGCACAGATACTTTAGTGCCGCATGCTTGTGCCACAAAAATAATATTGCAGCATATCAAACAACACATAAATGACTTTTGCAAAAAGTATAGTGTGCAACGGCAGAAGGAAGGGAAATCAAACAAAACAAATCATATGATAAACCTAAGCAATTTCCTGAATAAGGAAAACTAATAAAAGTCATGGCAAAAACTAGTACATAAGTTATGCAGGATCCTCAAGAACAAAGAGAATATTCAGAAACTAAGCTTATAGTGTAAGGATACCATACTACTAGCTACGCAACTACAAATATTTGAGAAGGTGACGAATGAATGCATAATCCACAAATAATGTATGCTGAATGGCATTGCTTTTTTTTCCTAATCAAATGCATGATGTTAGTTTCAACAAACAAGAACCAAACTGGTGTATTGTTAACAAGGGAATGAATGCTTGTTTTGTTGTGCAGATATGCAGGAAATTTACAAAAATCACACAGAGCATCAAGAATGTCACCAATTAGAGAACGCTCATCTACCACTTCGCATTTGGACATACAACAGAAGCATACATAGATTATTTAGTGTGGCATTCATAGTGCTATAAGAATGGAAGTGCTAGATACCACATCATCACATAAACAATGGCTACTTAGCAAAATAGGCAATGGTAGAAAGAAGGAAAATCAAATAAAATGATTAAAAACATTAGTACAGCTTTCGAACCCTGTAAAAATAAAGGCAAGCACAAAATGCAACAAATCATAAGCAATTTCCTACAGTAAGAAAATTAAAAGGAAATTGTGGAAGACAATGGGACATAAGTATATGTAAACTCCTCAAGTACAAAGAGAGCATTCAGAAACTAAGATTTGGTGTAAGTATACCAAACTACTATTTATGCAGCTACAAGTATTTGAGAAACCACAAACACTACCATTATACTATTTCCAAAGGAATGGATTTGATGCCTAACCAAGTACATGCACTTGGTTTCTACAGACAAAAATAAGATTGATATTTTAACAAGGGAATGTAACATCTCACAGATCTAGTGTGAGACACTCATATATGAAGGTAGCACTCAAAGCATTGGAAGCTTAGAATAATGTAAAAATCACATGGAATAATACAGTTATGAACTTATAATATTTGTGTTTATGTTGACAATTAATTAAAATATTAAGAGCTACCAGAAGATAATGTGATACTGTTTAGGCAGAGCAATTTAATTTCAGCCCCTCTCTGTATATCTCTTAGCTCTCTGCACAATGATAGCCAAAATAAAGGATTCAAATACGCCACCCTCACTGTTAAGTTAATTGAATGCTTGCCAAGAAAGTAAGGAGCTGTGCTTATTTTTATTTGCACACATGAAGAAAAATTTAAATAAATTATAGAGAGCACCATGTATTTTGCTAGTTCACTTACGTATGCCAAATGTACCCAGAAACTTCAAAACCTTGTAAACTTTATTGTTAACTACTTCACATTGGACTCGGATTTCCTTCAGGTGTTTTGATATAGTAGCTGATCTCTCCATTTGATTGTATCTTCCTATCATTTCCAGTTTATGTTGAGGTGCCTGAGATAAACCACAATATTCTATCAGTATCAACCAATAACGTACAACTAGTTAAACAAAGCAGTAGTTAATTATTCAGAATATATACCTTAGTAAAAAGATGAAGGGTGAGCTTCTCCAAAACCGGTGAATGTTTGAGAATGCAATTTAACACATAAAAGTCAGGATCCACACACCATTCATTTAGCAGTAGTGTCCTCAAGTTGTTAAAAGTTGGGCACCATTCCAAATCCCTGAAAAAATGAGCCTGGACAAAATGCAGACAGGAAAAAAAATCGACTATTATTCAGTGTGAAAACAGACCCAGCTTCAGTTTTTAAGAATATATGGAACTTGATATAGATACTGCAACAGAAATAAAAACAATCAGGTTAATCAGACAGCATAACATTGAAAAAAAAATCGGACAGCATAAGCAGACAAAATAGCAATGGAAAAAATAATAATCAAAGAGCGCAACAATGGAAATAGTAATAAACTAATAATCAAAGAACATAATAAAGGTGTTAAGTGCAAAAACGAGTGTACCCCTTTGTAGTCAGACATCAACGTCAAATTCTCAGCTTCCGACAATCCTTGCAGAAGAACACACTTGTTGTATTCGTATCCGAACTGTACCTTGTCGTGGATACAAGTGTAACAATCCTGATCATCACAACCCATGAAAGGATCTCTCAAAAAAGCCTCCTTTAATGATGGCATGCTATCCAGAATAGGAGGCGAGCCGGAATGCTTATCTAGCCTAAGTGAAACAAGGCTTGGCGTGCAAATAAGAGTGTCTGATTCCATATAAAAATCAAAATCACAGTTATTGCTGAAGCTCAGGTATTTCAGGGATTTTGAAGAGATCTGCTGCACCCCATGAAATGTAGACCCATCGAACTCTAGATGTTCCAGATTCGGACAATTCGAGAAGTCGCAGAGATCGTCGGTCCACCCTAGACCGACGAATGCTAGCGTTGTCAAGTGCTGAGAGACAAGGGGCAGGTGCAAACAGAAATAAGGGTCCCGGATTTTGAGCCTGAGTGTCCGGACTTCACAGTCTAGAATATGGCGGATCCAGAGATTCAGACCGAGTCTATCTTTACGCAACCAGTGGGTACAAAGGCTGGCACTGTTCCGTAACCTGAGCTCGCATGTGTGGAGAGAAGAATGGCGTTTGCGGAGGAGCAGCAGATGGATGACGAACTCTCGGAACTTCTTCACGGACTGCAATTCATTCCCATAGCCGAACCAGATGCGCAGACCTGTGGCGGACTTCCAGAGATGTCGCCAGCGGCGGGCGAGCACGCACGTCCGCACGGCGTCCTCCGCAGGCAGGAACGAGAGGAGGTGATGGAGGGCGTCGTCCGGGAGCGCGCTGATGCGATCGCCGCCAGCATCCGGCGACGCCGCACCGTCCACTTTTCCCCTTTTCCTCGGAGGCATTCCTGTGAACAAATGGGGGGGGGGGGGGGGGGGGGGGGATCGCTGCGGGGCAAGAAGGTGGTGAGAAGGAGCGGAACGCTTATAGCGATTAATAAATTGGGAAGGCAGGAAGAAGCAGGAGCGGACCTGCCGGAGGTCGGCGGTGCGGTCGCGCCGGAGCTCGCAGGCAGTGGTGGTCCCGGGCTAACTTCTCACCAGCTGGGTGCTGCTTGCTAGGCCGCCGCACAGTTGCAGAGTGGAGTCTGCAGTGGCCGAGTAGGGGAATGGTGGGGCGTCGGGCCAGGGGCGTCCGGAGGCCGGCAGACCGCGGCGGGCGGGGCACCGGCCGGAGTCGCGAGTCGCGAGTCGGAGTCAGGGAGGCGGGGCCAGAGAGGGCGGAGGCAGAGAGCATGGGCGGATTTAGGGGTAATCCCTATATTACTGGAATACCCAACTATTTTGATATATTTTTATGTAAATATTTATATATATAAATGTATAATGCTATAATATATATTATTTTTTATTTTTGAGCTCAAAACATGTAAAAAACTGCCATTTCAATTAGAAATCTATATTAAATTTTGGTTTAAAGTTGCTGACTTATAGTACAATTAGCTATATTTTAAGTCTATAAATTCAATTTTACGAAAGTAGGAATACCTGAGTTTCAAATCTTGGCTCCGCCACTAGCAGAGAGCCGAGTCGGGCTGCTGGATTCCTACGGCTAGGGCTAGGTTCAATGTTTCCTGGCCGTATTGCTGTCGGGGTGGAAGGCGGTTTTTTTTCTTTTCTTAGGCCTTGTTTAGTTTCGAAAAAATTTGGAAAATCGATACTGTAGCATTTTTGTTTGTATTTGATAAATATTGTCTAATTATAGACTAACTAGGCTCAAAAGGTTCGTCTCGTCAATTTCGACCAAACTATGCAATTAGTTTTTATTTTCGTTTATATTTAATACTACATGCATGCGTCTAAAGATTTGATGTGACAGGAAATGTGAAAAATTTTGCAAAATTTTTAGGGAACTAAACAAGGCCTTAGAGGAAGTTTAACATTACAGCACACTTGGTCTTTTTCTAACTCAAACCTGCTTCTCCTCTCTCTCATTCCTCCTCTCTTCCACCTCAGTATTTAGCCCGCTTACAACCACTATAATACGCATATACCCTCAGTCTTCCACCCATTAGATTCGTTTTGAGAAGTGTGTAAACACGCATCTCAAAGCAGTTTCGCATTGAGATGTGCATTTATATATTTATCAAAGCAAATTCAATGGGTGGAAGAGTAGGGTCACATACCCTCGAGGGCAAGACCTATAGCCTTCATATTTAATACTAAGAATAAGTACTCCCTCCGTCCCTGAAAGCTGCAATTTCTAGAGTTGTCCTAAATCAAACTTTTACAACTTTGACCAAATTTATAGAAAAAATACTAAGATTTATAGTACCAAATTAATACCATTAAATTTATTATAGAATATATTTTCGTAAGATACTTATTTTATGTCATAGATATTGATACTCTTTTCTATAAAGTTGGTCAAAGTTAGAAAAGTTTGACTCGCACGGATTCTAGGAGTTGAAGCTTTCGGGGACGGAGGGAGTACCTCTCATCTCTACTTATCTCTACAACTAAAAATTATGGAGAGAACCCATCTACCACATCTATGGTGAAGCCACAACTCCCCTTTTTACTATGTCATGATAGGCTATCCCATCAACTCAGGCCCCACTCACCCATGCATGCAAAATTGTTTTAGCGAAATAAAAAAGTCATAACTCTTAAACCGAAGATCTAAATTAAATTTCGATTGCATCATTAAATTTCTTATAACAAATCCTTTTAAATAAGATCACACATGGATATATTTAGATAAAAATTTATTAATGAATATTTATCTCTACAACTAAAAATTATGGAGAGAAGCCGTCCACAACTCCCATTCCTTTGGTGGTCTTTTTTACTGCGCGATGACACGCTATTCCATCAACCTAGGCCCCACTCACCTATGCAAGCAAAATAATTTTAGCGAATTAAAAAAGTCATAACTCATAAACCAAAGATATAAATTAAATTGCGATTGCACCATTAAATTTCTTATAACAAATCCTTCAAAACAAGATCACACATGGATATATTTAGATAAAATTTTATTTATGAATATTTATCTTATAAAGATAAAGTATTTTCTTTTATTAAGTAGGGACAATATTCTATGTTCAACAGACAATGTTCTGTCTTTGTAAAAAATATTATCGATTTAGAAGAATAGTATTTTGGTTTTAGGTTTATGAAACTGATATTACAATATACATAAGAAATACATAAATACATGACATAGATAAAAAATAGTAATAAAATCTAGAGTAAAAAGCATAAGAAAAAAATAAAATACAAAATGGAGACAAATTTCAAATAATGTGAAAGGTTACTTTTCAAATATCGTAAATATATTTATAGAACATTAACATCACTAAATACATCATAGAACATCATTAAATATAGAGTAAAATACACCGCCGGCCCTTTAACTTGTCAGCCTGTGCCACTTTGGTCCATGAACTTGCAAACCCGAAAAAGTGACCCCTAAACTTGTCCGCCTGTGCCACTTTGGTCCATGAACTTGCAAACGCAAAACAGTGGTCCCTGAACTTGTCGCCACTTTGGTCCATAAACGTGTAAAGGCTCTTTCAGCGCGTCAACAAATATTTATTTATTTCATAACTAATTATTAATGAAATGCTAAATTTATGAAATGTTTTGTGTAGCCTCTTCATGTGTACTGTGCCTAGGAAAAAATATGAAACCTAGAAAACGAATAATTTTTGCTAGTTTTAAAATTATCTCTTTTAATTAATAAATGCAACGAATTGATATATTATTTGATATATTTGATGCTACGAATAAAAATATATCAATTTCGTAAATTAAAAAAGAAGTGCTGACATTATCACTGACGTCAGCACCATAAACGGTGCCATGCATGGCCTACCAGAGGCGGCCACGTGGCAGAACAGTGCCATGCAGCCGGTGTTATTTTCATATTTGCATGTTCATAGACCAAAGTGGCACACGTCGACAAGTTCAGGGGGCACTTTTTCGCGTTTGCAAGTTCATGGACCAAAGTGGCACATGCTGACAAGTTTAGGGGCATCTTTTTCGCGTTTGCAAGTTCATGGACCAAAGTGGCACAGGGTGACAAGTTAAAGGGCCGCCGGTGTATTTTACTCTTAAATATATTATAGAACATCATATCTATTATAGATTACATGTATACTAAGTGAACACCATAGGAAACATCATAGAACATCACATGTATACTACGTAAACATGACATAACACAACATAATACACTAAATATATACTACATAAATATCGCATATATATAGAAAATAAAAATAAAAAATAAAATTACTAAGAAGAAAAATATAAAAACAAACATGATTAACAAATGATAAAAAGTGCATAGAGCAAATAAAATAAATAAATAATTTAAATAAGGATAAAAATAAGATTAAAAGGAATTAAAATATAAAATAAGAACGAAGAAACATAGAAAACCTAAAAAGAAAAAAGAAAAACAAATAGAAACAAGGAAGAACAATAAAACTAAAACCAAAAGAAAAAAAAAATAAAAGGTAAAATTAAAACAAGAAAAGAATAAGGAAAGGACTGGAAATAAAATAAAATCGAAAAACAAAAACTGAAAAAATAAAAAGGGAAGAATATAGACAGAAAAATAAAATAATAATAAAGAAACATAGAGTAGGTGGATTTTAAAATCCGTAACAACGTACGAGCATTAACCTAGTGAAAAGTAATTTATAGCATTGTTGAGAGCAGTACAGAAGTGAAAACTTTATTTGGTAGGGAATTAGGGATGCCTTTTGTAATTAAAACAGATCCTGCATCTCTCAAATACTTACTTGTACAAAGACTCCACCATTTACTGGTATGTTGAAAAGCTTAAATAAAGTCTCCTTTTGATCTACCTTACTTACTGTTGATCTTATTGGGGTTTTAATCATGTCATCTGATAGTCCTTGGGTATTGAGTCGGATAGTTGGGAAAGAGTAAAGGCTTGAAATGTGGGAGCAAGATTGAGAAGTTACCAGTCGGGGTGGGCTAATGGGCTGCTGAAGGGTCGAGATGGCGGACTAGAGGGGGGTGAATAGTCCTTTCTAAAAAATATTACGCCGGCTAACCGAAACAAATACGGAATTAAAACTATCGGTCTAGCCAAGACTACACCCCTCTATCTAAGGTCTCTAGCACCTTGTAAAAGATCCTAAACAAGCAAACAAGGTGTTACCTTAGCAAGAGCTCACTTAACCAATTCTAGAAGCAAGGTCACACAAACCTATGCCACTAGTACTTTGCAAACCGGAGAGCTCCTACACAACTAGTAAGCAAAAGCACAAAGCTCCTAAGCTCACTAGCAATGCTCAATAACAAGGCAACCAATGCCAAATTAGAGAGCGCAAAATTACTTAGCTACACAAACTAAGCAATGTGACTAACAAGGTTACACAAACCAAATTAGTCACGCAAGGAAACTACTTCTAGCTACACAAGCAAGAAGGCAACTAGAAAGCCACACAAGCTAACTATTTACAAGAGCAACTACACAAGCACAAGTATATGAAAGTAAAAACAATCTTGTGTTAGGGACTTGCAAACCAACGGGAAGAATAAATGTTGACACGATGATTTTCTCCCGAGGTTCACTTGGTTGCCACCAAGCTACGTCCCCGTTGTGTCGACCAACACTTGGTGGTTCGGCGGCTAAGAGGTGTTACACGAACCTCGTCACCACTAGGACACCGCAAGAACCTACCCACAAGTGAGGTAGCTCAATGACACGCACGATCCAATAGAGTTGCTCTTCGCGATCCCCGCGGGGTGAGCACCGTACCCCTCACAATCTCTTTTCCGGAGCATCGCACAATCTCCTTGCGTGCTTCGACGGAGTCACAAGCCACCAAGCCGTCTAGGAGGTGGCAACCTCCAAGAGTAACAAGCACCACCGGCTTGCAACACGAACACCTAGTGCCACTCGATGCAATCTCTCAATGCAACGCACTAGAATCGCTCACTCACACAATCGGATGATCACTATCAAGCATATGTGAGTTAGAGGCTTCACTAGCACTCCCCAAGCATGGACACTAAGTCCCAAGGGTGCCCGGCTACAGCCAAGGCCGGCCACCACTTCTATTTATAGCCCCAAGGGCTAAACTAGCCGTTGCCCCTTCACTGGGCAAAACACGTGGGCACCGGACGCTCACAGAGAGCCACCGGACGCTCCACACCTAGCGTCCGGTGCTCACCTGACCGCCACGTGTCACTAGCCGTTTGAACTCGACCGTTGCCGCCAACGGCTACTGCGCACGCGTGCCTGCACAGCACCACCGGACGCTCTACTGCGTCACACCGGACGCGTCCGGTGCTCACCGGACTCGTGCGCAGAGAGCTCCGCAAAGTCGCACGGTCACCGGACGGAAGCCACCAGACGCACTCTGAGCGTCCGGTGATCACCGGACTCACGCGCAGAGAGTGTCGCCAAACCGCCCGCACACCGAACGCTGAGCACCGGACTCACTCCGGTGCGTCCGGTGCACTCTGCTATACCCGACAGCACACCGGACGCTAAAGGCCAGCGTCCGGTGCGCAGAGCGTCTGGTGAGTGTTTCCTACTGAGAAACACTCCCGCGACTTCTCCAAAATTCCCACCGGCGCAATAGAAAATATGCACATCATTTTCTCAAAAGCGTCGAATCCCGCCGAGCTTGCGAGGCGGGAGGGAGAGAGGAACCCACACACCTCTCAACCCTAGGAACTCCACCTCCTTTGTAAAGTGTGCTAACACCACAAAGTGTGTACCAACAAGTGCACGTGTGTTAGTATTTTCACAAACATTTTCTCAAAGTAGTTAGCCTCTCAACTTGCCACGCCACTCGATCCTAACACATATGCAAAGTTAGATCGCTCAAGTGGCACTAGATGACCGATATGCAAACTAGTTTGCCCCTCTTGATAGTACGGCCATCTATCCTAAATCCGGTCATAAACTTCTCTACACACCTATGACCGGTGAAATGGAAATGCCCTAGGTTATACCTTTGCCTTGCGCATTTCATTTCATCTCCTCCAATATTGATGCAACACATGCACCAACCAATCACCAAATGATATGATCCACTTCATATCATCACGTGACCGTATTGGTTCATCGATCTTGACCTCACTTGCTCTTCACCGTTGCCTTGGTCCATCGGCGCCAAGTCTTGCTCAAGCTTCACCGTCACACGCGGTCCCTTGCTTCAAAGCCTCCGACTTGCCTTTCACTCTTGCAACTGGTCCATCAAGCCAAGCCTCATCTTGATCTTCTCCACCTTGGTCACATGACTCCATGTCATGTCTCATATGCAATGAGCTCCTCCATCATGATATCATCACCTGTGGACTAATCTCCTGTGTATCTCACATAAACACTATTAGTCCACCTAAGTTGTCATTCAATTACCAAAACCAAACAAGGACCTTTCAGCTGCCAAGCCTTAGAAAAAACTTGACATATGACCTTCTTTTTTTGAAATTTGGCTATATGGTCTTAAAATAAAATTTATTTAGCTCTGTAGCCTTCTGACAGTTTGGGCCAGCTAACGGCTAAGCCAGGGATTAACAGACCATTTTACCCTTGCTAAAAAATAAAAACAGAGTTTTATTTGTTTATTGTATATTTTTTTTTGCCATAGGTAAAACAGTCTTTTTACCGTGACTTAACATCTTTAGTTGTCCAAAACTGACAGAAGGTCATAGAGCTAAATAAATTTTGTTTTGAGGCCATAGAGCCAAATTCAGAAAAAAGAAGATCATATACCTAAGACAATTTTTTTCAAGACCATATATCTAATTCTCCCCTTTTTTATTATTGCGTTCTTTATGAAATAATTTTCCACAGGTACTTTGGCCACACAGACCTTTTATTTGTTTGTTGGGCTATACCTATTCACTCGTGAGTGTGGGAGACCGGAACACTTTCCGTTCCTTAGTCTAAAAAATATACTCTCTCTAAGTTGCTAAAAGAAATTATTTTTAGACAACGACACGATCTCCAAAATATAAACTTTACTTTTTATTTTTATAAAAATATTTATTGAAAAATGATATGTGTATATTTTTTTTATACAAAAACAAATTTTCAAGACAAATCTATTTTTTGGTTTTCATATTTCCAAACTCAATAATTTAGAAGTTATTTATAATTTATATTTTCAATATTTAACCTTATACAAAACGACTTCAATTTCTAATATAGAGGGAGTAATTATTTTCAACCTCTTCTTCGCTCAAGAGTCAAGACAAACGTCTTTGCTCCTTGCGCGTTTTCTCAATCTGTTTATAGGAGTTTAAAAAAACTGTTTTTAGGGGAATCTAATTTTTCAAATGCCAATCGGACATTGTTCTCTAAGCAATCACGCCATTGATGTGTGAGCGTGTTGCATCTGTTGTGCTGGTATTTTTTTTACCCAAGTCTAGTCTTTGCTCATGGAGTTCCCCTCTAGCCCGTGTCCTTGCCATGACAGTTCCTTTTCCCCTGTCCAACAATCTGCAGCAGGGGGTGAATGCTGAACCCATGATGCGGAGGCTTAAGCCCAGACAGTGCTAATGATTTTGCGAAGGTTTTTTGCTGCAAGTTAAGCGATTTTCCTATTAAGTATCTAGGTGTGCCGCTACATTTCACCAAGTTAAGAAGAGAGGATTTACAGCCGGTGATTGATAAGATAATTAAAAGAATTGCGGGATGGAGAGGCAGGTTGCTGTCTTATGCTGGCAGATTAACATTGTTAAGAGCTTGCCTTGCGAGCATCCCTATTTACCTCCTTTCCATCATAAAATTTCCTAGGTGGGCCATTGATATGATTAATTCTCGGATGAGTCACTTCCTGTGGAATAATACGGAAGATAGACATAAATACCATCTGACAAACTAGCAATTGGTTGCTCAGAGAAAAGACTTTGGAGGTCTAGGAATTCCTGAGTTGAGAAGTTTAAACTTGTCTCTTTTGTGTGCTTGGATTTTTAGATACCATTTGAATGACAGTGCCATTTGGGTTCAGATTTTAGATTCTAAGTATAAAACCAAGAATCCTAATATCTTCTGTTGTTCAGAAGTTGGGGCATCCCCTTTTTGGAAAGGGGTGCTCTGGGCTGCACAGGCTGCCCATATGGGCGTCAAATGGATTGTGGGCAATGGAAAGAAAGTTAGGTTTTGGGAGGACATTTGGATAGGTAATACTAGTCTAGCTATTTTGTTTTGGCCACTTTATGTTATCAATGAACAACAGGGTAAAACTGTTAGTGAGGTGTGGGATGGTGTCGACTTGAAGTTGACTTTTAGGAGGACAGTCTCTGAAAGTGTCATGGATCTTTGGTGGGATTTATTAGCTATGATGGATGATTTCTCCTTCTCTGAAGAAGAGGATTATATTTTATGGAGTCATACTTCTTCTGGTAAATATGAAGTACAATCCTTGTATGCTATGATGTCTTTTAGAGGTGTAGTCCCAATGTATGTTAGCTCTATCTGGAAATTGAGTGTGCCTCCAAGGGTGCAATTCTTTCTATGGCTTGTTTCTAACAACAAAGTTTTGACTAGGGATAATCTAGCCAAAAGACGGGAAGTAAGTGATCCTTTGAATCTGAGAGAGAGTCTGTTACTCATTTATTCTTTGATTGTTGTGTGGCCAGTTTAGTTTGGTCTATAATATCAGATTTGTTGGGTCTGAATATTGGAGAGAACTTTGAATCTGTGGCTCGTTTATGGCTAGCCAATAAAAATCATAAACTGACTAATGTGTTATCCTCGGCTGTGATTTGGTCAATTTGGAAATTAAGGAATGAGCTGTGTTTTCAGGGTGTGCCATGGACTGGGATGAAAAGTGTGTTGATGAGGGTTGTCAGAATGATAAGAAGATGGGTGCCGATGTTAAAGCAGGAGCTTGGAAGAAGAGTGGAAGAACTGTCAAGTCTTTTGTCAAGTCTTTTGGAGAAAGAAGCCTTACTACCACCGCAGATCGAGTGGAGTACTCAGAGGGGATCGTCATCAGAGTTGGATCAATTGGATGCGCTGCACTTGGTCCTCATCGATGTGAGTTTGGAGCACCGAAATGATTTCAGATCGAGTGGAGTACTCAGAGGGGATCGTCATCAGAGTTGGATCAATTGGTTGCGCACTTGGTCCTCAGGATGTGAGTTTGGAGCACCGAAATAATTTTCTGTGTTCTAAGGGTGTGAAAGTTAACTCGGTTTTGCCTTAAGGTTTTCATGTATTGGCGGACGCGCCAGAACGCTGAACTCATAGACTATTTGTGCTTTTGAAATACAAAGCAGGGGAAACCTTCTTTCTAAAAATAACCCATGATGCCGAGTTGTTGGTTCAAACATGCCGAGTTGTTCAAAAGTAGTTCCCCCAGAAATTCTGAATCGTCATTCAAATGAAACTAGCCCAAAACTGTTGATGAAACAGAGAACTCATATCCGTGACCAGCTGTTACCTCTTAGGTAAGGGAAGTAAAACAGTAAGAACAGTCAATCGATCGGAGAACCGAGTAAATTTAGGCAGGCCAAAGCAAAAGGTGAAACAGCGATAAAATGACATGATTAACCAGTTTCATGACTATCATCGTGTTCACATAAAGTTATATTGACGAATGGCTCAATCCTAATCCATCCGGATAACTGGAATTGACAGGACAAAAACACGCATAGACAAAACAAGGTACTATGTCACCAGAAGCTTAAGCCTTGCATTTCCGGATAGCCAAGACATGACAGATCTCTCAGCCTCCCAGTTTTTCTCTTCCTTATTACTTGAAAAGGAAATCTGTACACGAAAAGGCACAATAAGTTGCAGAAATAAAAAAAATACTTCATGACTTGAGAATGAAATTTAAAATGCCAAATCATAATTCAGCAAGTAGGAAATGCAGCATAATTCAGCAAGTATTGAAAATGCAAAAACATAATTCAGCAAGTATTGGTTCGCGATACAAATATGCAGCAAAGCAACAGTTCAAGTCAAATAGTTTTCCAAGCTATGATATCTGATTATTTTTTTCTTCTTTGCACTCATAAGCCATGACATGAATGCATCTGGCTGATAAGAACCCCTACATTATTGTCTCATGGCATACGAGTTTGAAGTTTAGGATAAACCATCAGTGAGCAAAAGGCAGAAAAGTAAACTGAACAATGAGATGACAATATTAGGATGATGAGAATTTGCTAGCCAGCATGGCATGGCTTGAAGGTTTTATGGGCATCAGCCCCTGTGAGCATACATGTGGCAAGATGGCAGAAGCAGCGCAGATGGAGCCTAATTTAACTATTAGGGGAAGAAAATCATAAGTAGATGAGATCTTTGTTAAGAAAGGTTCTATTAGCTGGTAAGATTCTCTTTGTCACAAAAATAAATGTTATTTAATTGGCCAAGGTATAACTACAGAAGTGTTCGAGTTATAACTACAAAAGCAAGAAATAAACATGAGTCTTTCTCCGCCCCCGCTCTTGTGGGGCTCTTGAACGTCATTCGCGCCACTGTGTTATTTGGGTCCAGGGACGCCTCGAACTGATCTAAGGGTCTTTACCCCAAGTCCCAATGAACCCCATTTAGTATCATGTTATTGTGCCACAATTCAGCACAATTCATGGCCCACCTCACTAGATATCTGAATTATCCATCCCAAATTCCAAGCTACATGCTAACGGTGTCAGGTCAGCGTCACCTGCAGCTGAAAATATGAGTATTTAACATGAGACTGACGTGATAGGACCACCAGTGTATCTGTCCTCCCATCCTTAGCTATCCTCTCTCCTCTCTGACAACTGCAGCTCTATGCCATGGAGATCACTAACCTCCACCACCCCTCATTTCTATGTCCAGGACTCAGCTCCTGGTTCTTCCTCACTATCCTCAGTTCCACTGAAGAATGCACAGAAAGGAGGAATGAGGCACTGCAGCAGCGCATACAAGTTCAGGCATCATACACACTACATGGGAACAGGAATGCCTCAAGTAGTCTTAAGTTTCTTTACTCCAACCATGCCCATTACATTTGGTTCTATGGCCTTGTGCCATAATTTCTGACATGGAAACAAAAAAGAAAAGGCTCTAGAAAGCTAAACAGATATATAGAGGATCTTGTTTGGATGATTTGCACAAACAAAACACAGATGATTTAGTGCCCCATGCATAGTGCCACGAGAATATATAGTATTGCAACATATCATACAAAACATCAACGGCTATCTGCAGACATGTATAATGTGCAACAGCAGAAGGAAACTCGAACGGAAAAAGCATACTCTATGCGACAGGAGGGGGGAGGGAGGTAGGGAGAGAGAGAGAGGGAGAGGGACAGAGGGAGGGAGAGGGAGCCGCAATAACCTAATTCCTAAATAACACATCATATAAAAAATAATGGCTACTCTTAGCAAAATGCGCAATGGTAGAAAGAAGGAAAATCTAATAAAATGACTGCAAACATGAGGAGTACAGCTTTCCAACCCTGTAAACTCCCCCAAGAACATTTGGTGTAAGGATACCATATTACTATTTATGCAGCTACATGTAATTGAGATTTGAGAAGACTACAAATAATATCATCATATGTGAAAAGGCATAGCTTTGATTCCTAATCAAGTACATGCACTTGGTTCCTACAAACAAGAAACAGATTGATATTTTAACAAGGCAAAGTTACATGAAGGTTGCTCAAGGCTTTGGAGGCATAGAATATTATAAAAATCTCATGGAATAATCCCGTAGTGATATTTATGTTTATGCTCAGAGCTCATTGAAATATTAAGATCTGACAAAAGATAATGTATACTGTTTTTAAAGAGCATTTAATTTCAGCACCTCTCTGTATATCTCTTAGCTCTCTGGAAAAGATTGCCAAAAAAAGGATTCAAACATGTCACTCTCATTGTTAAGTTAATTGATCGCTTTCCAAGAAAGTTAGGAGCTTATTCAATGCATGGTTTAATTTGCACACATGAAGGAAAGTTTAAATAAATTGTAGAGAGCACCAAGTGTTTTGCTTGTTCGCTTACGTATGCCAAAAGTACCCAGAAACTTCAAAACTTTGTGAACTTGCTCGTTAACCACATCACATTTGACTTCAATTTCCTTCAGGTGTTTCAATATAGTAGCTGGTCTCTCCATTTGATTGTACCTGCCTATCATTTCCACTTTATGTTGAGGTCCCTGTGATAAACCACAATAATTCATCAGTGTCAACCAATAACATATAACTAGTTCAACAAAGCATTAGTTACATAAAATGTATATACCTTAGTAAAAAGATGAAGGTTGAGCCTCTCCAGAACCGGTGAATGCTTGAGAATGAGATTTAGCCCATAGAAGTCAGGATCCTTGCACCACCATTCATTCAGCAAAAGAGTCCTCAAGTTGTTAAAAGTTGGGCACCACTCCAAATCCCTGTGGAAAACAACCTGGACAAAATGCAGACAGAAAAACAAAATCGACTATTATTCAGTGTGAAAACAGACACGGCTTTAGTTTTTATGAATATCTAGAACTTGATATAAATACCACTGCAGAAATAAAATCAGTCAGACCAATCAGACAACATAAGAATGGGAAAATAATAATCTGACAACATAACAATTGGTAAAATAATAATCAGACAAAAAAAAGAAATAATAATAATCGAACAACATAATAAAGGTGTTAACGGACAAAGTGTAAGCATACCCCATTGTAGTCACACATCAATGTCAAATTCTGAGCTTCCGACAATCCTTGCAGAAGAAAACATTTGTTCTTATAGTCTGATTTGTCAGGTGTGACATCATTAACATCATCAGCACAAGAGAAACAATCCACATTTTCACAATCCAAATTATGATCTCTGGCAAATGCCTCTTTTAATGATGGCATGCTACCCAAAACTGGAACCGAGGCGAAATGGCCATCTAGCCTAAGTGAAACAAGGTTTGGGGTACAAATAAGAGTGTGCGATCCCATATAACTAAAAAAGCAATTGCTGACGCTCAGGCACTTCAGCGATTTTGACGAGATCTGGGGGGCCTGATAAATGTAAGACTCAGCAATCTCTAGATGTTCCAGGTTCGGACAGTAGGAGAAGTTGCAGCGACTACTTAACACCACACTGATGAGTGCTAGCGTTTTCAAGTGCTGAGTGACAGGCCTGTCTAACTGAAACGCGAAAAACGAGTCATGGATTTCGAGCCTGAGCCTCCGAACTTCACGCTGCTCTACAACATGTCGGATCCAAAGATTCAGATTGATCCCCTCGTCAATCGACCAGCTGTTCACATACCGGGACCGTAACCTGAGCTCGCATGTGTGGAGACAGGAGTCGCGCTTGCGGAGGAGAAGCAGATGGTGGACGAAGTGTAGGAGACTGTCCACGGACGGCGGTGCATCCCCATGGCTGCTGAACCCGATGCGCAGGCCAGTGGCGGACTTCCAGAGATGCTGCCAGCGCCGGGCGAGCACGCATGTCCGCACGGCGTCCTCCGCGGGCAGGAACGAGAGGACGTGATGGAGGGTGTCGTCCGGGAGCGCGCTGATACGATCGACGCCAGCATCCGGCGCCGCCGCCGCCGCTGCCGCCGCACCGTCCGCCTTT
The DNA here is from genome assembly GCF_000003195.3 of Sorghum bicolor. Taxonomy (NCBI): domain Eukaryota; kingdom Viridiplantae; phylum Streptophyta; class Magnoliopsida; order Poales; family Poaceae; genus Sorghum; species Sorghum bicolor. Next base: position 62,642,387 of record NC_012874.2, read on the forward strand.
CCCTTTTTCCTCGTAGGCATTTCCTGCCAACAAACGCGGGGATCCCTGCGGGCTGCGGCGCAAGAAAATGGTGAGAAGGAGCCCAAGTGTTAAGAGACGGGGACGAAGGCAGGAAGAAGCAGGAGCGGACCTGCTGAAGGTCGCCGGTGCGGTCGCGCCGGCGCTCGCAGTGGCAGCACAGGAGTCGCCGCCACCACTCTGAAGGGCGTTGGAGAGTCGAGTCGTGCGGATCAGCAGCACTTGCCCATTTGCATGCTCTCTCAGCCTGCCGGCCCATTTATTTATTAATGGGCCATTTGCGCTTCCCGATGATCACCGGATTAGGCCTTTTTAGATCTAAAAAGTTTTTAATTTTGACACGGTAACACTTCCGTTTTTATTTAACAAACATTATGTAATTATGAAATAACTAAAGTTAAAAGATTCGTCTCACGATTTACATATAAATTATATAATTAGTTTTTGTTTTTATCTACATTTAATATTCTATATATGTGCTGCAAAATTCGACGTGATGAGAAATCTTAAAAAAAATCGTTTTTTGTTGAACTAAACAAAGCATAAGGACCCGTTCGGTCCATCACAGCAAAAGCACTAGAAATTTCACAGGAATGCAACGCATCCCCATTTTTAAGCTTTTGTTTAGTTTAGGCTTAAAAACTTTTCGTCCTATCACATTGAATATTTAAACACACGTATGAAATATTAAATATAGATAAAAAAATAACTAATTATACAATTTGCATGTATTTTATGAGACGAATCTTTTAAAACTAATTAATCCATGATTGAACACTAATTACTATAGTTACAAAATGCTATGGTATTAAAAAAAATTTTCTTCTTGCGAACTAAAATAGGTCTAAGTCCGTTTGAAAGTGAGGACTAGAAAAAAGAGGAACGGTAAAAATATAGAAAATCTTAGGAGGAGTTTATAGCGAGTAGAATGCATGTGTCATCCAGGTTCTTAAACTCCTAACATGCACATTAAAATTCTTAAACTTGGCACACGGTACGTCACAGGTCCAAATGAGTAACATGATGGTTTACGGTGGCACCAGCAACTTGGCAGAGTGTGTCATTTAGATCTCTAAACTTTTAAAATACACATATGCATACATGAACTAGGCCCCATGCTATGTTCGAGGTCCGGTATTCATATATTATCTTAGCGTTAATATGGATATTTGTATTCATATTCGTATTTGATTTTAATCTAGATATTAAATAGATGTATCTGTATACGATTTCTATAATTTTTCTCTATCTGATTCCACATTTCTATTATAAGAATGTGAAATGGCCGACATTATTGTATCCGCGAATAACCCAAAAAGTGCCATGTAAATCATCTAAAAACTTAATTATATCTATGGCTAATTAGTAATGTAAATAATATCAAACTTTAATATAACAAAAAATATGCATAATTGAAACTATTTAAAACTTCTCACTATGACTAAAAACATTATAATATTATTACTAACGATATATAAAGGTTAGTTTTAATATGGCTAACCATATTAATTTGTGTACTTTAATTATTAATATACTGGTGAAATTATTTTATATATTTTAAACTATTTATTGATAAATATTACTTATAGTTTATTGATTTTGATTTATTTGGTTATTGAAATGATTATTATATATGCTATTTTTGATACATTTTAAACTAAGTATGTGGATGTGTATTTTGAAAGTTTATAGATCTATGTCACACTCTGCTAAGTTTAGGGTTTGGTCTCGTATCGTTGGTACCAGCGTGGACTGCCACATCAGCAACCAAGTCTAGTGGATCTGTTTGGACCTTTGACGTACCATGTGTCAGGTTTAAGGACCTAGATGGGTATTTTTAGGAGTTTGGGGACCTAGATAATACCCTTTTTTGTCAAGTGTTCAGAGGCTGTTGGTGCATTTTACTCGAGTTTCTTCTCCTTTAATGTTGTGACACAGCAACATATTTATTGAATTGGCAAGGTGCATAGGAGAAGAGAGTTTCATCGGAATAAAACCCGTCCTTCATAGTTGCCAACACGAACCAAACTCAATGAAACTTAGTTACAACGATTCCTTTCAGCCGAATCTGCCAGTCATTCAGTAGTATTTTTGTCTCACAACAAATCAGTATCGAACAGTGGATATCATATCATATCATATCATATCATATCATATCATATCATATCATATCATATCATATCATATCATATCATATCATATACTCTTATAAAGTTAAATCCTACTAGATGAATTATCTTTTCATGCAAGATATCTACATCATTCCCCACTAAGTGACCCACTAAATATTCTACCTCTTCATGCAAGGTGTTCATATCATTCTCCACTAAGTCTATGTCATTCCATATCAATTATAAAAAATAATCATATCATCTATATCATGTGAGATACTTTAAATCTTTAATCTATTAACATACAAATCATGTACATACACAATTTGTTTTATCACCAATTTCTATATAATGTAACAAAAATTAGTTTTTCTTCTATTAGCTTAGCAATTTTTTTATTAAATCTAATACAATAAAATACATGCAAGTCAAATTCATATGTATGTATACATACATAATATACTGGATATCATATAGTCATGTTATATATATAATGATTTATTTTTAAGAAAACCCCACAACAACGCGTGGAGAATTCACCTAGTTTAATGAAAAGATGACGGCGAAGCATTTTTAATCCATCAAAAGAAATCAACAACGAATGAATCGTTCCATTTCCTGAGTTAAAATTACCGATGAAGTGGTATACTCTCTCTCTTTCTATATATATATAAAATAATTAATTTCTAGAATCTATGTCAGTTAAATTATTTTTAAGTTTGACTAACTTTATAAAAAAGAATAATGTAACACCCTAAATTTTGCTTTTTTGGAAATAGATGAAAAACAATTTAATTTGTTATTTTTGTGCTCCTAAAATATAGTAAAATAGATATTTTAATTAAACTAAAACTCATCATAGGATGTAGAAACATTTGTGATGCATTCATGCCACTGAGATATGAATTATTTTGGTTGAGTGGTTTGATCGAAATCAAAAATTTGAACTGATTCAAAACTAATTTAAAACGGGTTTGAAAATAGAATTCACCATGGTATAAAAAGAAAGGAAAAACTCCATCCTTCTATATTTGGCCCCCCTGGCGTGCTTGTCCATCCAGTTCACGCAGCCCAGCTGCCCGCCCCGCACGCGAGCCGCGTCTCCTTTCTCGAGCCGTGATGGAAGTGGACTTGGAGCTGCCCGCGCCATTGCTCTTCATTATATAAGCCGACTATCCCAGGTGCTGCACCTTTCTAACCCTAGCTATACCTGGGCAACGGCCGGCCCGGCACGTTGCCTAACGGGCCGAGGGGGCCCGTCGTGCCCTGCGGGCCGTGCCTTACCGGCCTGCGGGCCTGACCTCCGGCCCAGGCACGGGCCCGTGGGCCATTTTGCGTACCGGGCGGGCCCGTCAGGCCGGGCCAGCCCATAGCCCGTTGAACAATAACATATCAATAAACACAGATTTAAAAGCATATTTCAAACACATTCATCAATTCATCACTTCATCAGTATAAAGAACACATTCAAATACATATGACAGATGTAGAGAATAGATTTAGATATTAAAATGAGTTATTTTATACAATGTTGTTATTTGACGGACCGGGCCGTGCCGGCCCGCGGGCCTGAAGTGCGGCCCAAGCACGGCCTGCAGCCCCGTGCCGTGCCAGCCCGAGCCCAATGACTTTCGGGCCGGGCCGGGCCAAAATGCCGGGCTTCGGGCCGTGCTCACGGGCTCGGGCTGCATGCCCAGGTATAACCCTAGCGCACCCGCCGCCTTGCTGCAAGCTCGCAAGCGTCGCTGTGTTTTCCATCGGTTCTCTAGCTACTTAGTTGTGGTTCAATTCGAAGCCACCTGCCATGCTTCAAAAACCAGCAAAAGAAGCCTCAGGTACTATTCCTGCCCTCCCCTTTTCGGTCTCTGTATGTCTCACATCGTCGCCGTAATCTGCAGGAAGGTTAAGTTGCCGTCTGTTCTGACCAGCCCTACTCCTCCACCAAACCTATCCTGTCCATCTGAGACTTCCAATTGCGTTCGCAGTAAGTCACGCTCCATCCGTGTGCCTCTGTTATCGAGACCCTAGACCACAGTTGAGACGAGCATGCAGTTTCCTACACTCCATCCGTTTAGCTAGCTTGATGAGGTCATGTTGATGTCACCATGACGTCAAGCAAGTATTATTGCTGTTTTCCTTTAGAAAAATAAATCCAAAAATACAAAGAAAATACACTAGTTTGTTTAGGCCATATCTTCTCTGTTTTAACTCCGTTTTATCCCATTCAAGTTACATTAGATTCATAACGACGAAAAGTACGCGTTAGTAACAATGTTTCTCAATGTCACATGTTTATGTTTTATTAAATTATTAATTGCTAAATTGATTAATGTTTATATAATCGGATTTATGATAAAAAGCCATATAACTCAGTAATTTAAATATAAAATACTAATGTGATAGTTTGTTCTTTTGACGATGGGCCAGTGCCGATGTAGTCGATTGATAACGTTAGCATTGATATTTTTCATGACACGTATTTATTAAATAAAATATTATATTTTTTAATATAAATATATCAAGTTTTATAATTAAAATCAATTTAGTGGTTTCACACCGAATCTTTTATAAATACATTTAATTTGATAGTGTCAACTAAAATATGTTTTCATTAATTGTAAATGTGAAAATCCAAAAACTTTTTGGGTCTAAACAAAGCCTAACTCATGCATTTTGACATGGAAATAATGAAATAAAACCGCTCATTAGGAATCCAAGTCTACAAAGTCTTGGAAACAATAAAACTAAATCCACCATTGCTTTATTTATTATAACTAACACTAGTACACAGATGCTCTAAGCCGTCGGGGGCAAAAACTTTGCACAGGAGGTTTTAGTTATAATGCGCCTATGTTGTAAATTTGTACGGCAAGAATTAAAAACCGCATGTGTAAATAGGTTTGTACAAGCAGTTTTTGTATGAACCGCCTGTGTAAATGTTTCATTGACACAGGCGGTTCAATTATGTAAACCGTCTGTGTTAATTGATTTACACAGGCGGCTCCTTAAGCAAACCGTCTGTGCTATTCTTTCTATAAATACCCTCGCAGCCCCCTTCTTCCTCCTCGGGCAGAACTGTAGCTCGCAGCCACCTTCCATTGGAGCCCATCTTGGAGGTCCAGTTTTTTTAAAATACAAGGGAGGAGGTTTTGATCTTCATTTCTTAGAAGGAGGTGGCTAAGAAAGTTTAGTTGATGCCTCTAATGCCTCTTTTTGTGCTCTCTTGCTCAATTTGAGCTACTTTTTGGATCTAGGGTTTCCCCATGAGAGAGAGTAGAATAGCTAGGTATGGACTATATTTGCTCAAATGAGGTTGCTTAAGATGGTTAGATGATGTCTCTCCTCTCTCTTTTTCTATGTTTTCTTCTCTAATTAGTGAATCCAAGAAATATATATGTAGTGGTTTCCATGAATGGTGTTTCCATGCTTAGAAAGAGGGAGAAAGATAAGTTTTCTTTTTAGTTTTTTAAATTATATTGTTTAGGATGTTATTTTTTATATAAATTTGATTTAATTATGCAATATGCATTTTTCATGTACGAGGTTGCTTAAGATGATGCCCCTCCTCTCACCATTTCCATGTTTCCTTCTCAAATTTATTTTAGTGAATCAAGGTATATATTTAGTTGATTCCATCAATGGTGTTTTTCTACCTTGTCAATTTGATTTAGTTGTTAGGTGTTATTTTTTGAATTATTACTTACGATTTTGTCTTTATTTTTAATGTTAGCTCCGAGGTCTACAAATTAGATAGATATACAAGTGGAAGATTTTCATCTTCACAGGTTGTTGTTTGAAATGTTAGATGATAATGTAACCTTATGTATAAAGTAACAGTATATATATAAATCAATTGCATGTTGCAATAGTTGACATGATCTCTAGGCTTTAGTAGTTTCAATATTATGTGTGTGCATATATATATATATATATATATATATATATATATATATATATATATATATATATATATATATATATATATATATATATATATATATATATATATATATATATATATATATATATATATATATATATATATATATATATATATATATATATATGTGTGTGTGTGCATATATATATATATATATATATATATATATATATATGTTGTATGTACATATTAAAATATAAAATGAAAAATAGGATCTGGTGGGAAAATTTAGAAATTGATGGGATATTTAAAAATTTTAACACAGGCGGTTATGTAATGATAACCGCCTATAGAAAATACATTTCTACAGGCGGGTGGCATAACTGAACCGCGGTTCTAGGTTACCCGCCTGTGGAAACTCTTGATTTCCACAGGCACCCAGCGCAGACGGTTCTCCAATCCGCTTGTGGAAAGGGGTTGGGAACCGCATGTATAGTGGTTCTATGTATATACATGACACAATAAGAATAAAATTTTTACTTAAGAATACAATAACTAGCCCACCGTAAAAACTTCACCACAATTGGACCGTAGAACTTGCAACTATGAATTATTCCAATTAATTATAAAAAAACATAGATCTAAAGCTACAATAAAAACTTTGTACTAAGCATATCATATTATATATTCACTGTGTAGATCTACTCATTTGGAGTCGAATAAAATTTATGTTTTTTGTATAATTTTCTAAAGATTCAGCAAAAATAAATAAAAAAGAAAAAAACAAAATCACCGTCCAAAACTGTTTGGGTGGTTATTTGACCGGTTTTAGAAAGTTCAAGAAGTAGAAGATCTGATTTTATAGTTTGGGAGGAGGGGGTGTAAAGTAGTCCACCCTCAATAATTAGAGGGGTTACATAAACTTTTTCTAATTTTAATTTATAGAAGGTTCTATCAGCTGATGCCATTGTTATGGGCATTGTTTGCGGAGTGTTAAAGAGAGCTGGATGCCATAGTCGCAGCCTCGCAGGCATTGTTTTAGCAAGCGAACATATCATATATATATATATATATATATATATATATATACAATTCTGACATCTGGAAGCATAAACAAGTCTAGAGAAAACATTGTATGAAAGAAAAAATGACAACATCACATATCCTAGTTGGATTCGCATTGTTTAGAATTAGCTTGTACGTATAGGATCAGTGCTGGAGATTCGTCGATATCCAAACAAGTGACGCATCAGGTTTGGTAGCTTTGGCTCCAATGGCGCTGCAGCTGTAGCCGTAGTTTCAGTTACATGTGGAGCTGCGCTCGTGCCCGGCTTGCAACATCTCCTAATCCTGCGTAGTTCTTCCGCCACTTCCTGCATTGTCGGCCTCCTGGCCATCTCGTCTGCATTCAAAATAGTACACCTCAGTGCCAACCTCCCCATCTCTTCAAGAGCAGCAATATCTTGTTCAGCTGTTATATCCTTATCAAACATTGCCTTCCCACTGTTATCCTTTTGGTAAGCCTCGGTAAATTCGACAATAAGCTCATCAAAACTAACACTGTTTTCCCTACTAACGAGTGCCAATAAAACACCGCCAAACCTGAATACATCGCTTTCCAGATTCATCAATACAGTCTTATAACGAGATGGGTCACTGTAAAGCACCTTTTCAAGAAGAACGCTATTAATTACACTCTGACCAGCATTACTTCCACTGTCCATGATAAGCTTAGAAGACCCTGAAAATTCTGTGAGCTTTGGTACAAAGTTATTATGGAGAAGTACAGTGGATGCTGAAACACTACCATGTCCAATTATACCAGTTTCTGATGAATGTAGGTATTGTAATGCTTCTGCAGTCTTAATTGCAATCCTCAGACGTAGATCTAGTGGGAGATATTCTTGGCTACCCAGAATGTCCAGTAAACTACCTTTATCAGCATACTCATATATAAAAGCTAGAGTTTCGGCTTCCAAGCAACAACCCAAAAGCTTGATAATATTATTCTTGTTGGCAATTTGAGAAAGGACAATCCCTCCGTTGATGAATGCCTCTTGAGAGTCTGTGTCATGAAATTTCCGGACCGCCACCACCGTGTTGTCCTCAAGTGTTCCTTTATAAAACTTAGCTGACATACCTCCACTGAGCATATGTGAGTAATTATCTGTGATTTCCTTTAACTCCGCCTTTGTGAAATTTCTTACATTGCTGAATTCTGATACAATCTTAGCATTGCTAGCATTTCTTTTGAAAAAGCTACCACTCTTCTTAAGCTGTGGTTTCTCTTGCTTGTCTTTTGTGTGCCATGAATGGTATGTTGACAAAATGGATTGCGAAGAAGCTTCTTGTCTGCACTTCAGATCTCTTTTAAGCACCCGAAGACGTTTTTCCACATGATTCATTTCAGGGCGATTTTTAATGTCAAGTCTCAGGCACGCCATTGCTAGATCCACAATTTCTTCAAGAATCTTAATAGTATTCTTGTTTGCTATTGATGGATCAAATAGTTTCCTCAACCCTTCCCCCTTTGCACATTCAAAAATTCCAATGAGATTCATATCACCTTGTTTTACTCTTTTCCGAGTTACTAATTCCAGGAGAACTATTCCAAAGCTATAAACATCATTCCTCGGAGTAAGTCGTCCTGTATGCATCAATACAGGATCCATGTAATCTATACTTCCTATTACCTTGCTAGCATATTGAGTGATTCCACCCAAAAGAAGCCTTGACAACCCAAAATCAGATACTTTGGCTGTAAAATTGTCATCTAGAAGTATGTTGGCCGGCTTAATATCACCATGACAAATAAGGCTATCAATTGATAAATGCATAGAGTGCATATAGCTCAATGCATCCGCACACCCTATAGCAATACCCAATCTTATATCCAAGGGAATTGCAGCACTGCTACTGTGCAGTATGTCGTCGAGGTTTCCCTTAGGTACATACTCAGTTACCAATGTTAGAGTACTTTTACCCACACAACAGCCTATGAACTTCACCACATTCTTGTGGCTCATTTGACTATGGATGCTTACTTCTTCCATAAACTCTTTCCTCAAATTTTCACGGATATATCTCTTCACTGCAACTACATAGTAGTGATCATCAAGGACCCCTTTATAGACTTCTCCAAATCCTCCCATCCCGATAAGTGTGCCATAGTTGTTAGTAATTGCTTCAATCTCATCTTCGGTGAAACTCATCCTAGTCATGAACTGAATGTTTGAATCCATGCCAACAAAACACAGATCCTATAGTCCAAAATGTCAGTATAGACCCTGCAAGAAAACAACTTATTAAATATCTCAGTATGGCATTGTGTAACAGTAAGAAAACATGTTTTTGTAAAGCACACTTGAAGGACATGATTTTGAATGGAGGGAGTAAGAAAATCTCAGTATGGCATTGTAACAGTAAGAAACACATGTCTATAGGATTTTCGGGCTATAGAATAATAGTCCCTCCATTCAAAATTATTAGACGTTCTAGCTTTTTTAGATACATAATATATATCTATTAAACCAGAACGTGTAATAATTTTGAATGGAGGGAGTACTAATTCATCAACATATGGTTTTCTCTACTAGCCAAAATATAAGAGGACATAGTATATTAGAAGTTTGTCTGTTTAGTACTCACAAATAATCAAAGTTACTTATTATTGCACACTCCCTTTGTTTGCTTGTCATTTCTTTAATGTTATATATCCATACAGGTACTATGTACTCCCTACGGTTACAGAAACAAGTCATTTATTTACGACAATACTCCTTCCATACCAAAATAGTAATAAGAATATTTTATGCATGGAAAAGTAAAAATTTTCAAACTTTGACCAATAATTTGTCAAATTATGTACAACCATAAGACATAAAACTTGCATAGGTTTGTATCCGAAATACCCATGAGATGCTATTGTTTTTAGAAATGACAACATAACTGTAAGAGAAACTAAAAGTCAAAATAGGCGTGCCATCTGTATGGTCATGTAAGATTCAGGTGTAGATTTGTACTGGAAAATAATAGCAAAACTCACCAATTCTGAGGATTTTAGGAGCACATTATACAAGTTATAAAAAAAGCTATTTGTGATCAGAGATATGCATCAAATACTTTACAAAAGTTAAATATGTCAATTATTTATCCAATTTTGATGAACTTATATCTACTGCACTTTTTAAATCTCTGTCCATTTCTATAGTTTTTCTCTCTATATAGCACTTCATATGTCTTGAACTTGCATGTACACCTTAGCTTAAGTATGGTGATTCTAGTTGCAAACTATAACTTATGATATTCTGAATTGGGACAAAACAAGATCGAATATAATAACATGTTCTCACTACAACACGTACTTTAATTAAAGACATTTTTGTTAAAGGCATCTTTCTTAAATTGCCTTAATTTCTTTTTATCTAAAGGCATTTTTATGAAATGGCCTTTAAAACTATTTTTTTAAAGGCTAAAATAAAAAAAACGCCTTTAATTATCTGAGCATTAGAGGCATATTTCAAAAATGCCTTTAATTATATGAGCATTGGAGGCGTTTTTCAAAATGTCTTATATAGTCTTTGGTACAACCATACAAGCATGTAGATTGACTTTCATTTAGGCCTGCTACTCGGTCACAGAGAGACACGGGCTTAGAGCAAGTATTATGGTGGGCTGTAAGCTGGCTAAATGCTGATGTGGAGAAGAGAAGGGAGGAGAGAGAGGAGAAGCAGGCTGTAAGCTTACAGCCAGCTTAGACACAAAAACCAAGAAACTTTGTGAGAGAGATAAGTGGGCCATGTATTAATAGTGAATAGCTAAAGGCTGTAAGTTACCTTACAGCCAGCAAATGGACTGTATTATTAAACTTGCTCTTATCACACGCACCGATTGGGCCTTATCCTGTACCCACGAGAGAGAGAAGGCATCCTGTACACCCGTATCCAATCGTTCCCCAAAATTGCGACGCAGCTCGCGACGGTCCTCTCGTCTCCGCCATCGTGGGCTATACTTTTCTCTCATGCCGTCTTATTACAGGAAGGGAATGAGAGGCTTTTCTACAAGCTGCTTATTGACAATGTGGAGGAGTTACTTCCTATCGTCTACACACCAACTGTAGGCGAAGCCTGCCAAAAGTATGGATCCATTTTTAGTCGTCCTCAGGGTCTTTATATCAGTTTGAAGGAGAAGTAAGTTTTTCTTTATGGATTTTTTTTGTCTTCAGAATGCCATTGCCTGTTCAGGTTCATATGGTGTTTTATTTGGTCGTGCAGGGGAAAGATCCTTGAGGTGCTGAAGAACTGGCCAGAGAGGAGCATTCAAGTTATTGTTGTTACTGATGGTGAATGGATTTTGGGGCATGGAGATCTCGGATGCCAGGTATGGTAGCATCTTGTTCTAGGTGTATTGAGCATTGATGACAAGCAATCTCCCAGGCTTTATGCTGATTGAGATAGCATCTATTTAGGGAATGGGGATTCCTGCCAAACTTTCCCTTTACACTGCCCTGGGAGGAGTTCGTCCATCTGCTGTAAGCTTTTCATATCTACCTTTGTGCTGTTATTCAGACTGCTTTTTTCTTGATACATAAATGATATCAATAATGTTGTAGTGCTTGCCAATCACATTGGATGTTGGTACAAATAATGAGGAGCTGCTTAATGACGAATTTTACATTGGCTTGAGACAAAGAAGAGCCACGGGCCAGGTTGGTGTAACAGGACATCAACATGTTCTTGTTTTCCTATCTTGTTCTAGTTCAAACTGAAGTCCTTAATTAGTCACTTTTGTACTACTCAGGAGTACACTGATTTTCTGCAAGAATTTATGAGTGCTGTGAAACAAAACTAAGGGGAAAAAGTGCTCATTCAGGTAAGGCACATACTCCATACATTATCAGAGCTAAGTTTGGAATAGAAATTTATGCAGCTGGCAAATGAGTAATCCCAGACTTGCACTTCTATATCTGAGACACTATTACATCTTTACCTGACTATTGTTTATCATGCAGTTTGAGGATTTTGCCAACCATAATGCTTTTGATCTCCTTGCAAGATATGGCACCACTCACCTTGTATTCAATGATGATATTCAGGTAGTATTATTTGATGCCTTATAACTTGTTTGCCAAGTGACTTACTGTGCCATATTTACAAAATAAGATTAAATACAAGTTGGCTTATTAAAAAGTGATTTCTTAAATTTGTAATGTTTATATATTGCAGGAACAGCTTCTGTGGTTCTTGCTGGGCTTATTGCAGCCCAAACACTACTTGGTGGTTCATTGGCAGATCACACTTACCTTTTCCTGGGTGTTGGAGAGGTCATTTTTTCTGTGACTCTTTTATAGGCATTTAATTTCAAGCTAGTCTTTGTATGTTGATTTCTACGGTATTGGTATATAATAAAATACCAGATGTAATGTACTGATCTAACCCTCTTTATTCCAAGCGTGTCATGCTATATATTTGATAAGGTAAACAACAACATTCCTGTTTACCTTTTTTTCCTTATTAGAAACGTAAACCTATGTCTAGTAATTCTTGTCCAAATCTTGTGTATATACCTTCACTCATTGGGACATGTTTGGTTTCAAGCAGGAGCAATTGACAAGTGAGGACAACAGACATGTATATAGCTGGATGTGGGCATGTCATTTTCAAGCAGGAGTAACATAATTTGGTTCCTGAACATTGATGGCCAGTAGTGTGGCAACATAGTATATTTAGATGGATTTATACTTACATATGTATATATATAGCTGTGATGTGGACACTCTTATAAAAGGAGAAAGAAACTTGCATCAGGAATGGGGACCTAGACATCAGGACTTGGAACATCATTTGAATTGACTATTTTTCAACCTTATTGATTGTGTTTGGTTACAAATATAACTGTGTATAGCCTGAAAGGTTAAATGTTTGGATCATGTTGTTAACGTTTATTTTCATTGGTTAATTTCTCAATGGATGTTGCTGTTTTGATTACTAGCAAATTTCTACATATGATTTGGTTTTGGAGGCATTTTTAATAATGCCTCTATCAGTGTTTGAAGGCTTATACAGAATGCCTTTAAAAATTATTATAGGCAGCTACAAAATGCCTTTATATGTTGATATTGGAAGGCGTTTTGAAAAAAATGCCTCAAAAGACTTTTTAAGTCCAGTTTATAGCAGGCATTTTTAAGTATGCCTAAAAAAATTTTTTTAAAGGCATTTTTAAACGCCTTCTATAAACAGCCATGATGTAGTCTTCTGGGACAGAGGTAGTGTCAGTATCGCTCCTTCAGAGGTTGCCAACCAGGAGCAACACGGACTGGTGGTACCTCGAGTAGGCTCGTGACACAGAAGGCCAAATACGTGTCCCTGGGGCGCCAGAATGGATTCGAGTGCTTGCAGACCCTATTTGGGCTCAGCCCGTGTACCTTGCGCTTCATGTAGGAGAAGAATAAACAAACAACCAAAAATTTTGTATACCAAGGCCTTGTTTAGTTCTTAAAGGGAAAAATTTTACGACACTATAGCACTTTCATTTGTTTGTGGTAATTATTGTCCAATTATGGACTAATTAGGTTCAAAAAATTTGTCTCGTAAATTCCGACCAAACTGTGCAATTAATTTTTATTTTTATTTATATTTAATACTCCATACATGCATCTAAAGATTTAATGTAACGGAGAATTTTAAAAAAAATTAGGTTTTAGGATGGAAGTAAATAAGGCCCAGGCTGTGAAAGGGCCCAATGGTTAGAAGAGCCTTAGTATAGCACCTTATGTTTCGACTCTTTGTGGGAGCAAATATTATTTCAGGATTTAATGGTGAATTTGCCGATCCAGTCTTCAAAGGTGCTCCTACCTTTCTTTCCGTTTCTAACTAAAAAAAACTTTGTACCAATCCTAAATCTTATTATGAAGCATCCAAACAGCTACATTGTATTGCTGTATGGGTTTGTCGTATTGGTTCACGAGGAATACTAAAGCAACAAACACATAGATGTTCCAGTGTCAAGATTACTGCCTTGTGTTCCTCCATTATTAGTGGAACTAGAAGATCCAGATCCCAAAATTCTTCATATGCCGTCATGCATGTTTTCCGATAAAATTATTCTCAAGAAACTCTCCCAAGCAATTTGGTTTTGTAGCTATCATATCATATCATATCACAACCATTCTCAAGAAACTCTTTCCCAAGCAATTTGGTTTTCTAGCTATCATATCACAACAAGAAATAAAAGCAAGACACCACAGGAATGTGCGATGATGCATGGAGACCAGGGAGAGCGTGCACACCTGACACTTCAGTGATGAACGCCGGCAGAGAGTTCGCGACCGACGAAGCTTGCCGCCGTCAACGCCGCCCCAGACATGTATCCGTACGTCGACGGCCGGCGAGCAGCTAAGCTTTCCCAAGGCTCTCCAGAACACGTAAAAAACACCCATCTCTTTTATCATTATCAAGAAGCTAGCGCCTTTGCAAGTTGCAACTGCAGGGAGTTGTTGTCACGGTACCAGTTGACTTCGCGCGCCAATGACGACAAGTGTTTGTTGATCAAAGTATATACTTATACACAGAATTAGTTCGTGGGTCACCTTATGAGGATTGTTTATATTTATTTAGTGCAGCGCGATGCTCGGAAAACCAAGGCCATGGTGACGGACTGACCATGCAGTATTATTATATATTCCAGCCGCGTTTGTTGCTGGAACTGGTATATATATATAATAAGCCTAAACGCGGTGTACAGAAAATCCATGCATCCACCGTCCCAAACCGCTAGCCAGTAGGAGCATATGTCATCTTCCTTAGAGAAGAAGCCTCCGGCCATGTCTTTTTTCTAATAATGGAACTATTTTACTTGTCATATTCAGTTCGAGACTGAGGTTAGTTGCACCTAAAATCTAAAACCTTTTCAAGATTTTCCATCATATTGAATCTTGCGGCACATGTATAAAGCATTAAATATAGATTAAAAATAACTAATTACATAGTTTGTCTGTAAATCATGAGACCATTTGAGCCTAGTTAATCTATGATTGGACACTAATTACCAAATACAAACGAAAGTGATACAGTAGTCAAATGCAAAAAGTTTTTGGATCTAAACAAGGCCTGAATAAGTGGTAGATACATGACGTGAGAGACGAGGGTGCAGGGGATCGAGAGATTTCACAATTTGGGATAGGACCCGTGGGACTTAAAGCGTTTTAACATCTAATCTCCCTACACCTTAAAAAGACCATAACTCATCTACCCAATGACATTAAGTCTTGATCTTTGCTCATAAATCCGTGTCTAATACAAATCATCCTCCACTTGGAGCTCATGTGCTACATCCTATCCGGTTCCAATATGAAGACCAAATCCACATGCCCGTGTCCAATATGAAGTCCTTGGAACTCATGCGTTGAGTACTGAGGTTATTAGGTTTTTATTATTTTCTGCAAATCGATCGCCATAGATGGGGATAAAGATTCATAGCTCCAATGCAACACATAGGCATATCTTGTTCAGGTAAAAAACTAAATAGGTCAGCCATGCGTCGCTTTCTCATTAGGGCAATTTGGGAAGCACAGATTTGCGCCACCGCCAAGCCCTTCCTCATGCCTCCTCTACCCGGCCACCGCCAGAGCTCAATGGAAGAGGTTTGTCATAGGGCAAGGATGACGGTGGTTGGGTTTTCTTCTTCCCTCCCTCTCTCCAATGGGACTCCTGTGCGGGCTACGAGATCTACATGGGGGCAACAACCAATGTGCGGGCTACGAGATCTACATGCGGGCAGCAACCGATGGTACAAATTCAGCACCTAAACTTTTTCGTCACTGCAGAGGGAGAACTGGAGCAGGCTCACGCCCCCATCTGACCCCTCTGCTCCGACGATCTCGACATAGTTGTTGAGACCCTCAAGGAGCTGCAGTTGCACACCCCGGTGGCCCACGCCCTTGGGAGCGACCAGCTCCTTGCCTTCGACTACGAGAGCCTAGAGTACCAGCTTGATGCCTACTTGGGACCCTGATTGTCCCAGGAGGACTTGCGGTGCCTCGCTTTCTCGTTCAACAACATCATGTTGCAGCTTTGCCAGAGGAGAACCATTCTCTTCAGTAAGCCTTACTAGGAACGCCCCGACAATATTTCTGTTTGGAAAAAGTCTACGTAACCTCCCAAACTATCAAGGGTGGACTACTTCACCTTCCGAACTATAAAACCGGATATTCTACCCCCTGAACTTTCAAAACCGGTCAAATAACCCCCTAGAGTGGTTTTGGATGGTGGTTTTGTCTTTTCTTTTTTATTTATTTTCCGCTAAATCTTTGAAAAATCATAATAAATCATAGAAAAATCATAAAATGAAAATTTCAATTTTGTTGGACTTCTGATGAGTAGATCTACACAGTGAATATATAATATGGTATACTTTAGTATAAAGTTTTTGTTGTAGCTTTAAATCTATATTTTTCTGTAATTAAATCGAATAATTGATATATGCAGTTCCTATGATCCAATTATGGTGAAATTTTTATGGTGGACTCATTATTGTATGCTTGAATTATGGTAGAAGTTTCATACCCAGTGGATCACGTATAACTTAGTTATCAATTTATTTAGCTTTATTCTTGTTAAATCTATGTTCTGTTTATAACTAAGTTATACGTGATCCAATGAGTATCAAATTTTTACCACAGTTCAAGCATACAATAATGAGCCCACCATAAAACTTTTACCACAATTGGACCACAGGAACTGCATATATGAATTATTCAAATTAATTACAGAAAAACATAGATTTAAAGCTACAGCAAAAATTTTGTACTAAAGTATATCATATTATATATTCACTGTGTAGATCAACTCATCAGGAGTCCAACAAAATTAAAATTTTCATTTTATGATTTATTACGATTTTTCAAAGATTTAGCAAGAATAAATAAAAAAGAAAAAGACAAAACCACCCTTCAAAACCACTCGAGGGGGTTATTTGACCGGTTTTATAGTTCGGGGGTAAAGTAGTCCACCCTAGATAGTTTGGGGGTTATGTAGACTTTTTCCATTTCTATTTGGACTGCGCAACGCTGTGGGATCATCGATCACCTTGCGGCGCGACACATGTGTCGGTATTTCTTAATGTTTACAAAGAGAATCCGCAAACGTACGGAATTATCGTTATCGCTTTCACCAGATGGTATTCAAGGTATCGTATTTTCACGGGAAACAGAGGTATTTTTTCTAGTTAATTCATCCAAGGACAACACAAGGGGTAGAGTTGGAAAGGGTAGAGACGGACTCCTATGGATTTTGGATCAATGAGAAGATAAACTTTACTTGTATTTGCTTACTTCGGGCACCAACATATACTTGGTCTGCCAAGTACTTTCGTCTATAGCTCTACGCCATATCCGAACATGAGAGATTACGAAGGACGAATAGGGTTGTCACCACCTGCCACCTACCCCTCAACCGTGGGATACGAGGCATAGCCTAAACACCACATCTACGCTAGCGAATACTACTCTAGCGTCAACTAGGAACATCTATCTTTACCAGGAGTCCTCTACTAGAGCATCCGCCATAGGGACGGACGACAAACCCACAAACAAGTAAAAGTATAGCTTAACTATTCAAAGACTTGGAACTATAAGAATCACGTGGTGACTGTTGACATCTTCTTCCTCCTCAGATTGTCTATTTTTCGGTGGACGTTCGAGGAACTACACTACATACATCTTTCTACACCGACTGTGGTCCACGACTTCGAGCAACTTACCATGAGTTGGAATAGAGCCACCGATACCTTGAATGCCTCCTCAAATACATCTCTATTCTCCAATTGGTTAAATTTAATCTCATTTCCGTGTGATTAGTATATGGTTCATGAACATTTTTGCTGCTAATCTGAGTAGTAGTAAAATCACACATGTGCACATATTTGTCATCACAAATTTGCTACTATTTTTCTAGATTAACTTTAACATGAAAATGCCTAAATTCCTAATGGATCTTTGTCAACAAATAGTTCAAATTATCTCTCAAAAAACAAATAGTTCATTTTTTTTTCTAAAATATACTTTTATTTATATTTTATTAAAATTTTTGAATTAGAATCTAGCCTACCAGCCAAATAATTTTACCAAGTGATTCGATTCATCACTGAAAATATTTCTTGAGAGAATTTGGATCTAAAACGTCTTTATGGAAATCTAGACCCTTGCCAAACACATACTAAATTTTTGCTACAACCAAAGTCACGTTAGGTCATGGTCGAATCTTAGCTAAAGTAGTAATGTTCTAAGAGCAACTCCATCCCAACATGTAAATTGAGCCCCTATTTTATTTCATTTGCATGCTGGGCTGCATAGAATAGGGGCCCAAAATCACTCCTACTCCAGCCCAACTACCTATCCACTGTCGTTCCTCAGAAAAAAAATCTCTCGTTCTTCACCGACGGCCGCAAGCGACGCGCGCGCTCCGTCCTGGGCGCCGGCGCCGACGCAGCGTTCTCGGGCCCGCCGGACACGCCGCCGCGCCGTTCGCTCGTCGCCGTGCCGTTCCTTTGGGAGGAGGCGCCCGGGAAGCCCAAGGAGGCGTCGCCAACGCTGGCCCCGTTCCCCAAGGCGACCACTCCGGCTCCAGCTCCGGCTCCGGCTGCTGCCAACGGTGGCCCCGTTCGCCAAGGCGACACTGGCGGTGAGCACGACAGCAGCGGCCACGCGCGTCCGCTGCCGCTCAAGCTGCCCCCGCGGCTGCAGCTGGTGTCAGCGTCGTTCGCCAAGACCGTGTCCCCCAAGCCCAAGGAGGCGCCGCTGTGGCCTGGGGTGCCGCGCCGCCGCCGGAAGACTGGATTTGGCTAATCTAAATTCTCTATTCAAGTTGATGAACTCTGGTAGACAATCAAAGAAACACCGAGAATAGCGGATCGGGGTCTTTGTCCCTGTCTGAATTGGTCCTTTTCCCTGCAAGAACCTGATGGCTGGAGATTTCCCTGTGCTGAATTACTTCTATGATATCTCTGTTCCTCAGTGTTGAATTGCTATTATGATATCTGTTCTGTTCATCGTAGTGTTGGATTACTGCTATGAAATAAAACAGCAAAAGCTAGTTGGAAGTTTCGCTTTCACCTGATGGCTGTAACTTGAACCTGAATCTGCTGGCTATCTGGACCAATGTGTATACACCTGATTGCAAACTTGAGTGCTTCCTTGCTTTGGTGTGGCGATGATCATATCAAGTCACCTGATTGCAAACTTGAGTACTGTTAAATGAATTTCACTTAAATGTGCTTCTTTGGATCTAGGCATATTCTCCTGATGATGACTGCATTTGCTTTCAGTTGCATGTGGTTATCTTTGCTCGGTAGTTGTTTGTATTTATTTTCTTGTTTACATTAGGGGGTAGTGTAGGTGGGTGCTTAACACTGCCAATGCCGGTCCCAAGCCCGGATAAAAGTGGAGGGGGCACGGTTGAATGGTTAACAGTGGAGTCTCTAAATTATGTAATATTAATTTAACTATGCCAGCTTCTGTTGTGTATAAGGAAACTTCTCTCTTCTTATATGCAAGCAGAAATTCCCTTTTATCAGCTCTTATGGTAGTAATAGTCTAATAGATTATGGTTGGTCTCTAATGCAAAATGTATCATCTGTACAAGTGGCTTATTTGGCATCAATCTTCTTTTCCAGCAACAGTGACAGAGAATAAAATGACTAAAAGGATTGTCCTGATTTGGAAGTATATCCAGAAGCATATCCAAACACTGCTTGACTATCTCGGCCCTATATATTTGCAATGGCAACATACAGTTCAAAGATGAAATGTGCAAGGTCATGAAAATTGGACTGCTCTGTGTATCGGCCCTATATATCTGATCTTGAGAAGTTCATTCCAGGTAGCAGTTAGCTGGGTCTGAAACACAGCATGGTGATTGCTAAAGCTTGTAACTGTAGTAGCCTTTTACTCTGAATGAGAAAGTGCTGGCTGCTGTCAATTTATCTCTGGCATTTTTTTATGTTCATGACTTTCCAGGTAGCAGCTAGCTAGGTCTGAAACACAGCATGGTGATTGCTAAAGCTTGTAACTGTAGTAGCCTTTTGCTCTGAATGAGAGTGCTGGCTGCTGTCAATTTGTCTCTGACATTTTTTTATGTTCATCACTTGCTAGTCCCATCATGGGTGGGGTTCACTTTCATTCTTTTGTGCCTATTTCTGACCCAATATTTTCCACCTGGTTCTGGTAAGATACTTTGGAACATCTGAATTTCTGGACTAGAGAAGCTGCAACTGTACAAAATTTTCAGGCAAGAAATTTCACTTACAAGTCCTTTGTGTTGCGAGTTCAAGTGTAGGGCGCCCCACTGAAAGCCCTAGTTTGGTTTTGGATAATTGATGAAACCCTAGTACTAACCTCCATAATAAGTGTGTGTAGACTTAATGAGGTTAGTATATGCCAAGTGATGGAGCAAGTGATGATCATGGTGATGATGGTGATGACCACAAGATGATCAAGTGCTCAACTTGGAAAAGAAGAAAGAGAAAAACAAAACTCTATGGAGATCAAGGTGAAGGTATTGCTTAGGGTTTTGGTTTTGGTGATCAAGACGCCATAGAGGGTGTGATCACATTTAGGATAGATAGCCGTACTATAAAGAGGGGAATTCTTTGGCTAAGCGGTTATCAAGTGCCACTAGGTGTCATTGTTCATGTGCATGCATTTAGAACCTAGTGAGCTAACTTAACTCCTTCGAAGAAAATGATTGTGAAAATGCTAACACACGTGCACTTGTTGGTACACACGTTGTGGTGTTGGCACACTTTGAGAAGGAGGTGGAGTTTGAAGAGTAGAGAGAGGATGGGTTCCTCAAGCTCGGGGATTCGGCGCTTTTCGAGAAAATGAAGTGCATTTTTTCTATTGCGCCGGTGGGAAATTTAGAGAAGTCGCGGGAGTGTTTCTCACCGAGAAACACTCACCGGACGCTGGCTCAGAGGCACCGGACGCTGTGTCTGAGCGTCCGGTGTGCAGGCTGCCTGGCCCAGCTAGGGTAAGGCACCGGACGATAGGCACCGGACGCTGGCCTGTGCGTCCGGTGGTCCGTGTCCGGTGTGAGGTCCGTTTTGCAGACCTCTCTGGGTGTGAGTCCGGTGAGCACCGGACGCTCAAGGTGCGTCCGGTGGCTTGCGTCCGGTGACCGTGCGAGTTTGCGGAGCTCTCTGCGCATGGGTCCGGTGTGCACCGGACGCGTCCGGTGGTAACTTGCTCCGCGTCCGGTGCACTGCAGGTTACCGTTAGACTCTGACACGCGGCTGACGTTGGAGCACCGGACGCAGGTGTTGAGCGTCCGGTGCCCCTTTAAGAGCGTCCGGTGACCCCGAGTTAGACCCAGTGAGAGAGCCAACGGCTCTATTTATTTGAGGGGCTATAAATACGTGTTTGGCCGGCTTGGGGCTCACTCTCTTGGCATTCTTGACTACTTGACATCCTTGTGAGCCTAAGCAAACACCTCCCACTCATCTCCTTCATAGATTATACATCTTTGTGAGATTGGAAGTGATTCCAAGTGCATTTGCTTGAGTGATTGCATCTAGTGGCACTAGGGGATCGTTCTAGCTGCGGTTTTCTTGTTACTCTTGGTGGTTGCCGCCACCTAGACGGCTTGGAGCAGCGGAGGAGCTTTGGCACGAGTTGGTGATTGTTCGTGGCCATCTCCCGATGATTGTGAGGGGTCTTGTACCTTCCCCGGTGGAGAGCGAAAGGTAACTCTAGTGGATTGCTCGTGTCATTGAGCTACCTCACTTGTGGGTAGGTTCTTGTGGTGTCCTAGTGAGGACGAGGTTCGTGCTACACCTCTTAGCCACCGAACCACCAAGTGTTGGTCGACACAACGGGGACGTAGCGTGCCGGCAAGCACGTGAACCTCAGGAGAAAAATCGGTGTCTCAATTGTGTTTGATTGGCATTCTCCCGGTGCTTGATTGTTTATATTGGTGATTGGTTCATCCCCTACACGGCGGTATAAATATCTCATCTTATCTTTACTTACCGCAAACTAGTGTAATTAGTTTAGTTGCTTACTTTGACTTGTGTAGCTTAGTTCTCTAGTGTAACTTGTAGAGACTTAGTTCTTGTGTGCATAGAGATCTTAGCAACTAGAATTGTTGGGTAGGTGGCTTGCAAACACCCCTTTAGAGCTAGAGCAAAAAGCTTCGCTTTGTTATTTACTAACCTTTTGCTCTAGTGAGTTTGTAGAATTTTTAAATAGGCTATTCACCCCCCCTCTAGCCATATTAGGACCTTTCACCCACCATAAATGATCTCAGACAAGATCACAAGAACATACCTACAGTATGGCAAATCTCCATAATAGGGATGTCATCTTGGATTCTTCACAGGTTTAACAATAAAACTAGGAGAGGCATACAACACTTCTTAGAAATCTGCCTTACAGATTTCACAGATTTAACAATAAAGCTAGGGTCTGTTGAAAAACAAATAGAAACAATAAAACTCAGCTCTGACTACAACCAACAAACAAAGAGGAACACTGCCATGCTAATCAGAGGCAACAGATCCCTGATCCAAATAATTCATTCCAGTCCCAGCACATCATTCTCAGTTAAACATGGAGTAATTGTAGGATGAAAGAACCAAATTAATTGTAGGATGCAAGATACATACATCATTCTCAGTTTGACTAAGATAAAGTACTATGAGAAATATAGATAAATACAGAGGCAGACATAATTTAACATAAGTGACTCCACTCTCACCAAACCTACACTGCACTCTCATCACTAGCCGTCTCGCCTACACTAGCACTCATTGCCTTCACAATGTTTGCTCTCTTTGCCTTCACGTATGCCCTTTGATCATCATCCATTGTTGTGACATCACAAAACATAATTTTTTGCTCCTGCTCCCACTGCAGCCACTCCTCCTCCATCTTAAGCTTGCGCTGCTCAAGCATCATATCCTTCTCCCACCTTTCTTTCTTCATCATATGTTCCTCGGTCTTCATTACCAATAAATTTTGCATCATATCCTTGTAGTCGTCATCTCCTTCATTCTTTTTCAGCTTCTCTTTGGATTGCTTTCTACCCGGAGGTCGGGCTTTCTTGGCAGAAGGGATTGAAGAGGTCTCTTGGCCTTGGGCGCTTGACTCATCGTTCTCTTGTTCAATTCCTACCGAAAGGTTGAGCTCTCTGGACTTGGCCGGCTTCTTGTTGGCTTCAAGTGTTGATTCGAACTTCTGAGTGTGCCTCAACGTGAGCCAACACTGTTCGAATTGACAATTTTTGCCATTCGCTTTTCTGGCATACCTTGCGTGGGCTTCCAGCAGCTGCAACAAATATCAAGTGCATGATTAGATATATAGGAAGGACAAGATATGGGATGAACCAAGTGCAAGATCACTTACATGCTCTTGGTATGGAATGCCGCTTGGATGACAACGCTCGACCTCCTCGTAGTAGCCTTGGAATTTCATACACTCCTTTAATATGATCCCAAAGCGATGCTCGAGTGAATTGGGAGTCCTATCGGACTCAAAGTTCCTGTTCATGTGAAAATCATTTGCGATCCTCTCCCAATAAGTTTTTCCTGGCTGCTGATTCCCTATGATAGGGTCATTGCTGATATGAATCCAAGATTTGCAAAGTTGGATATCTTCAAGATTAGTGTAGTTGCTGCCTCGCTTTGATTTGCAGCCAGTACTTGGAGTGGCATCCTCCCGCACTTCTTGCTGCCTCGACAATTCTAAATCATCATCCACTTCCTGTGTCAAAATGTTTGTGAAATATCCACTTCCTGGTGCACTTGAAGCCCTTGGTTGCTGCAAATAAATATACAAAAATATGAGTAATCAACAGCCAGATAGGTCCAACAGATATGTCAATTTCCAAAAGACAATGTAAACATGCATCCACTCAAGTGTAAAGCATGATATAAAATCAGAAAAGAATCAACAGTCTGACTTGCAAACTGCACTGCAAGTCTGCTACTGCAAGGTAGAGAAGAAATACACCTAACCTAACACTGCAAGTCTGCTACTTGCAAACTGCACTGCAAGTCTGATTAGTTGCCTTATGTGCTTCAGGTATTACTGACATTACTGTAGTTGGTAAGTTCTCAATCTGAAATGTTGCCTTATGTGCTTCAGGTATTTCACATTTATTCTTCCTTAGAGATTAGAACTATTGTATGGTAGTATTCTAATTTCTAAATATGTTAATTGCAGTTATTGACGACAAACCAAAGGAGTCTGTCCCAGATCATGATACTCAAATGTCAAGCATTAGATGGCATCTCTCAGAAGGTTTTGTGGTGCCATTTGACTCATCACACTCACCTCTTGTGCTGTTTCTTACTGCAATGTGGATATCCATTGCTTCTGTGCAGGCGGATTTTCGGAGTTTAAATTGATGGAGCGTCTTGGGGAAGGGCAGAAACCAACAGCTATCATCGGGGAAGTCGCTGATGAGTGGAACTTGGACTTGGTTGTGCTAAGCATGGAGGCAATACACTCAAAGCATGTCGATGGGAATTTGCTTGCTGAATTCATCCCTTGTCCTGTTCTACTGCTCCCGCTCTGACATGGACATGGAGCTGATCTGCATGTCATGTTTTTTGAGCCAAATGGTTTGTTTTTCTTTGAAGATGTAATTCCCGCAAATTCCCTGGATATGAAGGGTTGATCAATTATTGTGAGGACAAACATTGATCAATTAGCTCAACTCACCGTGTAATCAGGCGTCCAATGGTTGGGGCTAAAGTCGTCGCCGGCGACCTGGTAGACTTCTGCTGGTGATGTTGTGATTCTGCCGGCGTCCCAGGTGGCGGCGTGAGGCTCTGTGAAGCTCAACGCGCGAGGACGTGTAGGTGGGGCGTTGGGGAGCCGACGAGGTAAGCCGCCGCTCGGAAAAGGCATCCTGCCACCACTGCGGCCACCGCTAGGAGAAGGCATCCTGCTGCCGCTATCGTCGCTGCCGGGGGAAGGAAGTTCTTGGCGACGAGGTAGGTTGGCATCGAGAGAAGACAATGTGGCAGGACAGGAATGCGGCGCGACGAACGGACGACGTCGCATGGTAGACACCGTCGGACGGGGAGGCAGCCCGCCTCCGGAGAATCCTCCTGATGACGCGCTACCGTCCATAGGCGACACCGGAGAATCCTCCTGAAAATATCTGTGCATATTATAGAACAAAGAAGTCTCACTCTCACATATATGAACATAATTTACAGTTTGAGAGACAGGAAACACAAGATAATTCTAAGACAGGAAACACAAGATAATTCTAAAACTAACTACTGATAAAGTTTGCAGGCCAGAAAGAATCAATTGGTACATACTCCTGGAATTATGCATATCACAGTCTCAAAATTAAACAAAAAGGATCCTACAGATAACTGCTGCTATTTGAAGGAGCATGGAACTGACCCGATCGGCGAAAAGATTCTTCTTGTTGCTGCTCCTGAAGAGAGCAAGTTGGAACTCCTCATATTCAATGGTACGCAGTTCTAGATATTCAGAATCACATGGTGGCAGGCAAAAGTGTTTGACGCAGGCAGTTGGCAGTACCTTGTGAATTAGGCCATCTTTGATTATGGAATAGCTTATCTTCTTGTAGAGCTCATAGAGGGCCTCCACTTCATTGACAGAAACTGCAACAAGTATGAAGAGGCGAACAAACAAAAATTAGAACAACCAAGAATTAGAATAAGGTGCACTGGAGTCTGGTTCTTGTTGTCCTCACCTGACTGGCGAGGGGAGGTGCGCGGCCAGGGGAGGTGCACGGCAGGGCGGTGCTAGGGCGGCCAGGGGAGTCTGCGCGCGAGATCGGAGATGGAGCCGGGAGGACGACGCAGGGACACGAGCTTGCGCTAGGGTTGGCCGGCGGTGCTAGGGTTCGCCGGCGGCGTGAGGGCTCGCATGGAGGGGAGAAGGCGGTGGAAGGGCGGCGCGGTGGCCGTGGTGGCGTCGGGGGCGCGGTGGCGCGGTGGCGTCGGGGGCGTCGGGGGCGCGCGGTGGCGTCGGGAGCGTCGGGGGCGCGCGCTGGCGTCGGGGGCGTCGGGGAGGGGAGAGGATAGGAAGCTCCGGTTGCTGGGGCCTCCAACTAGAATTTGGGAGCTCTCCTAAAATGAGAGCCCAAGTAGAAGGCCCACTGGAGTTCTCAAACTCCTAAAATTTAGGATGGAGGCGGAGGCCCATTGGAGTTGCTCTAAGTAGTAATGTCTGAGTTCCGACTGCTACCAGACCATTGGCCCTGATCCGAGTGCAAGCCATGTCTCGCTTATTTACTGTGAGAGTAAAATACTAATGGCTGGCAGATTCAGAACATAGCTAATATAGATCTTGATTCGTGGATCTAATGCAACAATTAAGATGATGTAAATGGACTACCAATTATATTAACTAGTCCATCAACCCGTGTGCTCCGCACAGACTAATTTTGAGATACTTAATCAATAGAAAATCCTGTTTAAGTAGTTCAGTTGAGTATGTAAGGTCTTGTTTAGATCCAAAAACTTTTTGGATTTTGACACTGTAGCAATTTCGTTTTTATTTGACAAACATTATCCAATTATGGAGCAACTAGGCTTAAAAGATTCGTCTCGTGATTTACAGATAAACTGTACAATTAGTTATCTTTTTTATCTATATTTAATGTTCTATGCATATGCCGCAAGATTTGATGTGATGTTAAAGTTTTGGGTGTATCTAAACAAGGTCTAACTAACTGTACAGTGATGCTTGGAAAATCTGTTGTAATGTAGGCCACCAGCAGTCCATCACTGACTGCAGATGGATTTGCATCAAAGGACGTATAACACTGTAACTGATTCATGAAACAACTGTGAATCCTTCTCCAATAAGAAACTTGCTCATCTATTCTCTCTCCAGAAAAAATGCTTCCCACGCTAACAAACAAACAAAGGCCTTGTTTAGATGCACCCAAAAATCCAAAACTTTACAAAATTCTCTATCACATCGAATCTTGCGGCAATTGCATTGAACATTAAATATAGATAAAAAAGATAATTAATGCACAGTTTACCTGTAAATCACGATACAAATCTTTTAAATCTAGTTACTCCATAATTGAACAATGTTTGTCTAATAAAAACAAAAGTGCTACAGTATCAAAATCCAAAAAGTTTTTGGATCTAAACAAGGCCTAAAAGAATGGCACAACATTGTGGCTTAAATCTCTCCGTTAAATAGAGAACAGGGGCACTTAGGAATTTAGAAATCTGTAGGTATTAAATCGAACAATTTTCAATGAACCGAGGCAGTGATATGATAGTCTTGGTAGTTTTGATACTACCAGATGCGTGCGAAAGACAATGCTAAGGAAGGGTTAAAAAAAAGACATACTTATAAACATGTTAAAGGAAACGGCGCTACCAAAACTGAACATGAACATAATTACATAAAGTACCTACATCTGTTAGCAGAAACAAATTCAGATAGACAAAAAAAAACAAATTCAGATTACATCATGTGCTAGACAAAATGAGGAGCAGATTACATCATATTGCAAGTTCTGATGCAATAATTGCAAATCAAATTGCCGCGCATGCAAGATTGCTGATAACGATACAATACAACACATCATTCACAGTATGTACACGATTGCTTATGGTCAATCTCTAATATCTTAATCAAGTGGCCTGTTAGATTTAGTGCCTTCAGCTCTGGCGATATGAGATGTAGAAACAGTTTTAGATACCAGTGTAGTTCGCTCTGAAGAGCACTTCTTCCAAGATCTGGTAATTATTCGAAGGTGTTCTGCCACTTCTTTCATTGTTGGTCTCTGATCTATTTCCTCGCAAATACACTTCAGCGATAGCCTCCCAATCTCTTCAAGAAGAAAAATATCTTCACTATGAGCTGCAATATCATCATCAAAAAATGCCCTTCCACTGCCATCTGTCAGGCAAGCTGTGCGGAATTGTGAAATGAGGTCATCATGATCGGCGTAAAATACAAAGTTCTTCCTACTAATAAGCGTCAAGAGAAGGACACCAAACTGGTACACATCGGTTCTCACTTTTAGTGACACACAGTGATCGTGAATTGGGTCATTGTAGAACCCGCTTGATGGAAGCTGATGACTAGTAATTGCATCGCTGGCAATAATGTTACTCTCCTTGATAAACTTCCTTGCCCATGAAAAGCCAGTGAGCTTTGGCATGAAATTATCATCTAGAAGTATCTTGGATGGTACAACATAACCGTGTCTGATAATACCAGCTCCTGAGGAATGGAGGTATTCTAATGCTTCTGCAATTTTTACTGCAATCTTCGTACGTAAATCTAGTGGAAAGTGTTCATGCCCGTCCAGAACATCAGATAGACTACCTTTAGCAGCATACTCATACACGAAAGCCGGGCAATCAGAGCAATATCCCAAAAGTTTGATGATGTTCCTATGGAATATTTGAGACAGGATCATCCCACCATTGATAAACGCTTCTTCAAAGCCCTCTAGTACTTCAGAAAATATTCTCACTGCTACCACTGCATTGTCCTCAAGTGTTCCTTTGTAAACTTGACCTGAAGTACCTCCGCTGAGTCGATACGAGTAATTATGTGTGACTTCTTTTAGCTCCTCCTGTGTGAAAATTCTCACATTGCTGGGTTCTGACTGAATCTTAGAATTGCTAAGGTTCCTCCTGAAAGAGCCCAAACTCTTCCTAATCTGCATCTTAGAATTATAGGTGGGCATGATCATCTCTTGCTTGTTGTTTTTGCGCCATGAATGGTGTGATGCCAAAATTGATTCTGAATAATTTTCATGTCTGTCCTTTAATTCTTTTCTAAATATCCGAAGGCGTTTGACCACATCAATCATCTGAGGACGCCTATAAATGCTCAGTGATAGGCATTCAGTTGCCAATTTCTTCATTTCTTTAAGAATCTTCATGTTGTTCTCATTTGCTATTGCAGAATCAAATATTTCTCTAAACCCTTTACCATTTGCAGAGCCTTTGTTGACATATCCGATCAGGTTAATGTCACCTTTTCTTACCCTTTTTCTAGCTATTAGTTCACAGAGAACTAATCCAAAGCTATAAACATCACTCCTTGGAGTAAGACATCCCTCTTGAAGATATATAGGATCCATGTACTCTATACTTCCTTTTACAGTCGTAGTGTACCGAGTGATGCCACCAACCAGAAGCCTTGAAACTCCAAAATCCGTTAATTTTGCTGTCAAATTGTCATCTAGAAGTATGTTGGCAGGTTTAACATCACCATGACAGACAAGGTTTCCAAATGATAAATGCATTGAATGCATGTAGCTTAATGCCTCTGCACATCCAATAGCAATACCCAATCTTACATCTAAAGGGATCAAAATTTCACTGTGGTGGAGTATGTCATTGAGATTTCCTTTGGACATATACTCCATTACAATCATGAGAGTATGTTCCTCAATGCAATAGCCTATGAGCTTCACCACATTCTTGTGGCTAATTTTACTATGGATACGTACTTCTTCCATAAACACTTCTCTCAAATCTTCATTGATATATTTCTTCACTGCTACAGGCTCATTGTCATCGTCAAGGATTCCCATATAAACTTCTCCAAAGCCACCTTTTCCGATAAGAGTGCTAAAGTTTCTAGTAATTCTTTCAATCTCAACTTCTGTAAAAATCTTAATGTTGCCATTGATGTCAGCTTCATGCTTTATCTTATCATGGCACTGTGTGAGATTTCCAGTCATAATCTTATTTACTGCAAGTTGTGGTGTATACCAAAGCACATTTGCCGCAATGCTTAGCACCTGTGATTGACAAAAAAAATTATATAAATAAAAACTGAAATTATCAGTAACATTAGTAAGACTTTTTTTGAAATATGTTGTTAGGCAGGATAAAATTAATTTACTCAGATCTTCTGTAAATAGCACATTTAATTTGTTTAACAGTTGTTTTTGGCACTTTATTATCTCTATGGGTCATCTTTTTTAACAATTCATCTGGTGAACAAGAAAGATTGTCTAGCCTACTGATCCGAGAATAGAAGCTCAAGACTAAAGGAATTAGTCATCGGCTGTGGAATCAGTTGTTCTAAACTTATTTTTATAGAAAAAATAGCAAATCTCACAAAACCGGGTATGTAGAACAAAATTATTACACAAAGCCACATGTTTGTATTCTTCTGCAGCAAAAATAAAACATTGTCATGGACATTTATAGTAACACAGAGCCACATATTTTAGCACCCTCCATCGGAGCAAGTTTACAAACTAGCATCGAGGTGGCTTAGAACTGAACTGCCACATTGGAAGGAGGACAAATATCATGTTGGAGTAGAGTGCACAGATTCAGTCAATACAGTGTGAATGAAGCATCTGAACACAAAAATATTTAGCACACACATCATGAAGGAAAAAAAAAGGTTGATGGAGATGCTTACGAGTACAACAGGGATGTCGGTATCCATGGTTGTACCTGCTGTGCTGAAGCATGCAACTAGGAGGAGAGGATAAGGATGGATGTTGGACTATCATTGTTCAAACACTATGGCTCAATCCAATCAATTCCCCATGTTAAGATACAGATTTGCTCATTTGCATAACCCCCAAAATAATTGGGAAAAAAACGTCAAGTGAACAGCACAAGCTCACAGAAATATGCCTAACTATAGGTCAGATAATCCAAGACAAACTCTTTCTAAATTCACCCAAAACAAAGACCAAAAATACCTTTTATTGGCCTATTCAAGTTCACATGTCCAGAGTTCACTGCAAGTTCACACAGCAAGCTGCAGACGTTGGTCTTCAGTAGGGATGAAAACGGTACGGATATTTTCCGACCGTATTCGAGACCGAATTCGTTTAGAGGGGTCCAGATCTGTCCGTATCCGAGTCCGAATATCCAACATCCGATACCGTATCCGTATCCGAATACTTAAATCGTATATTTATGATGTCGACATCCAATCATATCTTATCCGACATGATTGACATTATCCGTATTCGAATCCGAATCCGACCAGAAATATGAAAACAAATATGATATCAGTGATATCCGTCCGTATCCGATCCGTTTTCATCCCTAGTCTTCAGCACCATGGAGCTGCCCTCCCCCCCCCCCCCCCCCCTCTTTCTATGTGAGAAAGACAAAGAAAGCATCCAGTAGGTTTCCATCCTTTCGATGTGCGATGGCAGCAGCCTCAGGCCATTTCAGTGTCCCTGTGTGTACCCGCTTGGAATCATGCCTTTGTGCTAGTATGAACACATCCATGTGGCTTAATTTGTGCAAAAGAGTACTACCAACACAAGTGTTCTGCCTCACATATCGCCATATACATGGTGTTCTACGAATTTGCTCAAAACAAAACATAACCCATGTATATCATTATCACCCCAGTCCAGTAACCAGTAATCCAGAAAGGTAACTTCATGCAGACCAATTATTCACAGCAACACTACCTACAGAAAGCCATGTGCCAACCCGAAACAAATTGAAGGATTTCTCGCACATAGATCTCCTCTAAACTCAGGAGTCATGGAAATAAAACAACCGGTACTGGAGGTAAACATACCGTGCACACCTCGGTGTCAGGCTTCCCCCTCCTCAACGCCGGCAACGGCCGCAAGGAACTTCTCCAGCCGGGCGACGGCGAGCTGCTTTCTTTTCTCCCCTCGATCTCAATAGAGCTTCACCAGCCAGTGCTGCAATGACTATTCCTGTCCCTGCCTGGAGCGAAAGGAACCTTCATAGGTAAGTGAGGGAGATTACTTATACAGGCTTGAAATGCGAGAGCTGACCATGACTTTAGGCAGATCGAGGCTGTGGTGGAGCCGTGGAGTGCGACGGGGAGCGAACCCACGTGGCAGAATCAGTCCTTTCGCTTCGAGAATGTGCCCAGAAGCAGCTGATTGGTTGATTTGTCCGCCTTTGGAATGAGTCAACTAGCCAAGCGATTTTTTTTTTTTTTCAAGAAGAGGAATTTTCGCGGATGCAGCAGCGATGCCATGCCTGGAGATCAGCCGCAGCGCGCAGGACGCTAGTCAAAGTGTCGGCAGCAGATTCAGATTGCGACTGCACGGCGGGCTGCTGGCATCAAACTAGCAAAGGACATCAGGAAAAAAAGAAACCTAACAGCGGACAAATGATTGTACTACTACACACGGGGATTCGGTCAAGAGCACATGGAGGAATGGAACAGATTCCAGAGTTTTTCAGAAGGCTTTTCCCTGAAGCCTGAAATCTTGCACTGTACTAGTAGAATGCAAGAACTGAAACGTCGTTTCTCCAGTCACTAGACGAAAGGGAACGGAGGGAGGGAGAGAGGCAGGCAGGAGTAAACTAGGTACCCGTGGTTGCTTCCGCAATCGAGGCCGGAGGCGAAGGCGGCGCCGGCTGGTGGGGCCGCGGGCGGACAGCCATGGAGGCGGCGGCAGCCGCCGCGGGGCGCGGTCGCCTTCGCCTCGCTGCTCCGGCGGACTCTGGTGAACGGATGGGCCGCAGGACGAGCGACGGTGGAAAGCGAGAAAGGGTGGGCCGGGCTTCTGAGGTCGTCACTTGGCGCTGGCCCAGCCCGGAATAATTTGACCTATCGGCCCGTTCTCTCTTTTTTTCCTTTATTTAGCTATAAAAATATAGTATGGATACTATAGAGAACTAGCAAAAAGTTTGCCTGTTTTTAATACTATAGACCAAACTACCAATAATGTGGTGAGCTATTTTTTATTTAATTTTTTTGCTTTTACCGGTCTAAAATGAGTAGAGAAGTAATTGGGTGGACTTAGGATAGATAGCCGACTATCAAGAGGGAAAATTACGGTTATCTCTCAGTTCAAGTGCTTCTAGGTTTACATCTTGAGCATATGCATTAGGATCTAGTAAGTGCTAACTTAACTTCTTTGAAAAAAATATTTATGAAATGCTAACACATATGCACAATGATGGTATACGCTTGGTGGTATTAGCATATTTAGGAAGGAGGTAGAGCTTGAGGGGTAGAGAGGGGATTTGGGTTTCTCTTTCCCTCCGGTGGGATTTGGTGCTTTTGAGAAAATAAGAGCAACTCCAACAGCTTTGCTATTCTTATTATGAAGGCTTTTTAGAACTTGTATAGTAGAAAAATAGGTTCCAACAGATGTGCTATTTGGTTTTGTAAAATAGAAAGTTTGTTATTCCTTGATTTTCGTTGGCCATATATAGCCAACCACTGACACTAGCTATCTGATAGCAAGGCTGTTGTGGACCTCTTCTTTTTTAAGAAGTTGTCTATTTTACAAAATGGCTAAATATTAGAATTTGACTACTAATTTTAGCCAAGCTCTTGGAGATGCTCTAAATTGCATATATTTCTATTGCGCCGGAGGCCGAGTTGAAGAGGTGGCAAAGTCGTGCGAATGTTTTACTCGTTGGACGCTGGGTCAAACAGTATTGGACGCTGAGCCCGCGTCCGACGCGTTCAGCGCGGTAAAACGCAAATAGGAGTGTGCGTCGGAGTGTCCGAACAAGCCATCATAGATATATCACCTAATGAATGAATCGTCATAAATAATAGAATTCTATGATGGTTTTTTAGAATGTCACCAGTAAACCATCATGTAAAGATTTATTTCTTGTAGTCGTCTGATACCACACTATCGGACGCGTCCAGTGCAAGCTCGGATTTTTTCAAACCTCTCTAAGTAGCGTTTGTGTGAAGTGGCGCGTTCGACGCCTAGCGTCCGACGTTTCCGACACGTGCTCCAGTAGTTCTTAAGAGACCATTGGCGATCAACGTGTCTCGGGTCATATTCAAAGAGAGACACATGGCAGTGATCTAACATGCACAGCAGGTGAGCGTCGAACGTTGAACCATGTCCGACGATGAGGCGTCGGAGCGTTCGACGCCCCTAACTTAGCACCTAACGGCTAGGTGTTGAGTGAAACATTATAAATAGAAGGTGGCCAGTTTTGGGGAGCTCTCTCTTGCACTTGTGAATACTTGAGGCATACTTTGAGCTAGAGAACATCCCCTCCACTCATTTTCTTTCTTGATTGTTCATCCTAGTGAGATTGAGTGAGATTTAAATGTATTGCATTGAGAGTTGCATCTAGTGGTACTTGATCCTTGAGTTGGCTGCGGATTTTTTTGTTACTTTTAGGTGTTTCCTAACACCTTAGATGGCTTAGAGCAACAGAGGTGTTGAGCTCATCATTGGAGATTGTTTCGAGGCTCACCAAGTGATTTGTGAGGGGTTCTTGAGCCTTCCCAACGGGAGATCGCAATTGACTACTTTAGTGGATTGCTCGTAGCTTGGAGGATCCCCATCTTATGAATGGATGTGCGACACCCACTGAGGGTTTGGCTTCAAATTGCCAATTAGCTTATGATCCATCAGGTGGGTGTATCACCATAATAAGGACTAGCTTACCGGGAATCAAGTGAATCTCAGTAAAAAAATTTTGTGTTATCTCTTGCCGAGGATTCCATATTGTATGCTATTGTGATTGATTCGTGGATATATCTCTACTCTTCAATGTCGGTATAAGAATCATCACTCACTCCTTTACTTATTTACTTACCTTGTTAGTTGTTTAGCTTATGTAGCATTGTTTTCTTATTTAGGAGTAGAGCTTAGTGTTACCTTCTCTTGTTGGTGTGGTTTATTGTTATGTCTTGTACTAGATTTGTTTATTAGGTGGCTTGCTTAGCTTAATTGTGCAAGTGCTAGAATTGTTTCGTCATTTGTTTTACTAACAAACTTGTTTAGTTGAGTTTGTAGTTTGTAGAAAATTTAAATAAACTATTCACCTCCCTCTAGCCATTTGGACCTTACACCTAGACCCCACCGCGGCGACATCCTTTTTTCCCTCTTGCTGCTATCACATGGCCATGGCCTCCTCTGTTCTAACCCTGCCCAGGCGCCTCCTTTTTAGTTGGCCCACTTCAGCGGTGTCGCCTCCGCCTTGCCATTATCTCTCTCGTCCTTACCACCAGCCCAGCCTACCTTCCCTGCCCTCCTTACTAAGCTCGCCAGAGATAAAGCCCCTTAAAACCCGAAACTCTGTCGAGCTCGTCTCTGATGATGACGGCAGTGCTCATGGGTTGCGGGGGCGCATTGAGTGTGGGTTTGGGGGGGGGGGACGCTCTGCTTGACCCATCCCTTGATAGGTTTTGTGTTTCTTGACTATATCGTCCTCTGCCTTCTCTTTTCTTTTATTTTCACTCCTACCCATGGCTGCAGTGAGCCCAAATCAAGCCCGTTTTAGTTTTGTCTCGGTGAGCTCAGCTCGATTTTTAGATAAAATTAATATCCAAAGCCTTTGGTGCAGCCCCCTGAGGCCTTTGATATTCAAATCTTATTAGTTATTCAGTAGATATAAATGAAACTCTCATAAAATTTCTCGGTTTCGCTTAAAGTTACTAATATGATTTATTAGTCATAGTATAATATTTTTCTCTCATAACAAATAAACATGAACCAATTTATAGGGGGTTTTGGGTTAGAGGTGTTAAAGTTTAACAGATACCGTAGTATTTTTATTTTATTGGTAATTAGTGTCCAATCATAGATTAATTAGGCTTAAAATATCCGTCTCGTAAAATATTTTCTAGTTGTGTTTTTAGTTTTGTAAATAGTCTATATTTAATACTTCATGCATATGCCTAAACATTAGATGTGACAGATAGTAAAATTTACCGCCGTCAAGTCCTCAACCAAAGAGGCCCACCTGCTGGTGAAACTATGAGTGTGTTTGGTTCGTGTCCTCTACAAGCCTGGCTAGTAAAACTAAGCCAGACTAGCCCAAGCCTGCCTTTAACAAGCCGGGATAGACTTGTTTGGTTGCATGTATCAACTAAGCCTGGCCAACAACTAGAGGTGTTTGGTTGCCTGATTTGCACTACATACAATTACCTCTTCTCTATTCTGGTGAGTTCACCCCCTCTTAGACATTTCATCGACCATCTGGTCTCCTCTACTGCGACGGAGCTGGAGCTAAGCCTTGCTCGTCGGCGCGCACCTCGGCCGCCATGTGACCCGCCCTGGAGCTTCGCGACTGCCTCGACCGCCAAGCGACCCGCCCAGGAGCTTCGCGTGCTCCTCTGGACCACCAAGCGACCCACCACTGAGCCCACGCGCTCACCCGCTCGGCGGCCCACCGCTCAACAATGGCTAGACCGGCGCCCGCGGAGACGGCCGTCGCGGCCCCGACATCCACTACGGGAACACCTCTCGACGCGGCGCTGAAAGGTCCTTGTTTGGTTTTGGTAATTGAGTGACAACTTAGGTGGACTAATAGTGTTTATGCGAGATACACAGGAGATTAGTCCACAGGTGATGATGTGATGATGGAGGAGCTCATTGCACATGAGACATGACACGGAGTCATGTGACCAAGGTGGAGAAGATCAAGATGAGGCTTGGCTTGATGGACCGGTTGCAAGAGTGAAGGGCAAGTCGGAGGCTTTGAAGCGAGGGACCGCGTGTGACGGTGAAGCTTGAGCAAGACTTGGCGCCGATGGACCAAGGCAACGGTGAAGAGCAAGTGAGGTCAAGATCGATGAACCAATACGGTCACGTGATGATATGAAGTGGATCATATCATTTAGTGATTGGTTGGTGCATGTGTTGCATCAACATTGGAGGAGATGGAATGGAAAGTGTAAGGCAAAGGTATAACCTAGGGCATTTCCATTTCACCGGTCATAAGGTGTGTAGAGAAGTTTATGACTGGATTTAGGATAGATGGTCGTACTATCAAGAGGGGCAAACTTGTTTGCATATCGGTCATCTAGTGCCACTTGAGCGATCTAACTTTGCATACGTGTTAGGATCGAGTGGCGTGGCAAGTTGAGAGGCTAACTCCGTTGGGAAAATGTTTGTGAAAATGCTAACACACATGCACTTGTTGGTACACACGTTGTGGTGTTGGCACACTTTGCAAAGGAGGTGGATTTCCTAGGGTTGAGAGGAGTGTGGGTTCCTCTCTCCCTCCCGCCGAGCTTGCGAGGTGGGATTCGACGCTTTTGAGAAAATTAAGTGTATATTTTCTATTGCGCCGGTGGGAATTTTGGAGAAGTTGCGGGAGTGTTTTTCGCTGAGAAACACTCACCGGACGCTGGTGTTGGCAGCACCGGACGCTGGTCCAGAGCGTCCGGTGTGGTGTCTGTGACTCAGGTGTGCAGAGCGCACCGGACGCTAGCACCGGACGTTGGGCGGTTACTGTTCGAGCGTCCGGTGGTGTGTGACGTCAGTGAGTGCGCGCGAGGAGTGTCTGACCAGTGAGCACCGAACGCTCAGGGTGCGTCCGGTGGCTTGCGTCCGGTGACCCTGAGAGTTTGCGGAGCTCTCTGCGCATGAGTCCGGTGTGCACCGGACGCGTCCGGTGTGAACCAGAGGAGCGTCCGGTGGTGCTGTGCAGACGCACGTGCGCAATAGCCGTTGGCGGCAACGGTCGAGTTCAAACGGCTACTGACACGTGGCTAACGCCTGAGCACCGGACGCTAGGGGTTGAGCGTCCGGTGGCTCCCTGTGAGCGTCCGGTGCCCACGTGTTTTGCCAAGTGAAGGGGCAACGGCTAGTTTAGCCCTTGGGGCTATAAATAGTAGTGGTGGCCGGCCTTGGCTGGTGCTGAGCACCCTTGGGACTTAGTGTCCATGCTTGGGGAGTGCTAGTGAAGCCTCTAACTCACATGTGCTTGATAGTGTCCATCCGATTGTGTGAGTGAGCGATTCTAGTGCATTTCTTTGAGAGATTGCATCGAGTGGCACTAGGTGTTCGTGTTGCAAGCCGGTGGTGCTTGTTACTCTTGGAGGTTGCCACCTCTTAGATGGCTTGGTGGCTTGTGACTCCGTCGAAGCACGCAAGAAGTTTGTGCGGTGCTCCGGAGAAGTGATTGTGAGGGGTACGGTGCTCACCCCGCGGGGATCGCGAAGAGCAACTCTATTGGATCGTGCGTGTCATTGAGCTACCTCACTTGTGGGTAGGTTCTTGCGGTGTCCTAGTGGGGACGAGGTTCGTGTAACACCTCTTAGCCGCCGAACCACCAAGTGTTGGTCGACACAACGGGGACGTAGCTTGGTGGCAACCAAGTGAACCTCGGGAGAAAATCATCGTGTCAACTTTGTTCTTCCCGTTGGTTTGCAGGTCCCTAACACAAGCTTGTATTTACATTCTCTTGTTTGTGCTTGTGTAGTTGCTCTTGTAATTAGTTAGCTTGTGTAGCTTGCTAGTTAGCTTCTTGCTTGTGTAGCTAGAAGTAGTTCCTCTTGCGTGACTAATTTGGTTTGTGTAACCTTGATAGTCACATTGCTTAGTTTGTGTAGCTAAGTTTTTTTTTGCGCTCTCTAATTTGGCATTGGTTCCCTTGTTATTGAGCATTGCTAGTGAGCTTAGGAGCTTTGTGCTTTTGCTTACTAGTTGTGTAGGAGCTCCCCGGTTTGCAAAGTACTAGTGGCATAGGTTTGTGTGACCATGCTTCTAGAATTGGTTAGGTGAGCTCTCGCTGAGGTAGCACCTTGCTTGCTTGTTTATGATCTTTTACAAGGTGCTAGAGAACTTAGATAGAGGGGTGTAGTCTTGGCTAGACCGATAGTTTTAATTCCGCATTTATTTCGGTTAGCCGACGCGATAAGTTTTAGAAAGGACTATTCACCCCCCCTCTAGTCCGCCATCTCGACCCTTCAGGCGCCTCCGCTGGCCCCGGCCCCGAGCGAGCACCTCCGGATCCGAGCTGGGCTCCAGCACGAAGTCATCGAGAACGGTGTACGAGGAGGTCGAAGTGGTAGCCCAGGCTGTCGGACGCATCGTCGCCGCCACGCTCGCGCCAGCACTCTAGGCGCGCCAGGGCTCCCAGGCGCCATCGCCGGCGGGGCGGAGGATGAGCCACGTGCCCGCGTGGCTGCCGCGGCGGCTCGAACGCGCGTCCGCAGTGGCAGCGGCCCTCGCACGCGCCCCCACCCGCCCGCTACTGAGCTTCGTGAGCGCGTGAGGAGGAGGGTAGCGGAAGCAGAGCACCAGGAGGAGGGCCCAGATGCGGCGGCGGCGGCGGTGAGGTGGAGGAGGATGCAGACGAGGATGTCGCGGGGAGGACCGGCTCAGCGCGCTCCTCTGGCGGCGGCCGAATCGGAGCTTCGCGTGCTCCTCTGGCGGAGCTCTGCTTCACGTGCTCCTCTGGCGGGTCGCGTGGCTCCAGGGCGGGTCGCGTGGTCCTCTCCTCTGGCGGCGGCTGAATCGGCATCGCCGGAGGAGAGCCTTGCGCGCTTGGCGGCGCTCGCCGGAGGAGACCCCCCCCCCCCCTCCGCCACGGCGGAGGAGCAAGTGTGAAGAGCAGGTGCGGAGAACCACCGTGAGGTGAATCGAACGGGACAGAGGGGCCAGAGCCCGGCTCAGTGGGAAGCTCGATTTGGGCTTTCAAAGCTGGCCAGCCTATCCCAGTACGGCTAGCCAACTCTGGCCATACCCCAAACCCTATTCAGCGAACTAAACACTCAATTTCTAGCCCAACTAAGCCATGGCGACATGTAGAATGCAACCAAACACACCCTATCAGCCAAACACTGAGCAGCAGGTAGGCGTATCCTGCGAGCCTGCGACCCACCTGCTGGCTACCTACATTCATGGGTCGATCACTCGATCGGCTTCCTGTATTTAAGGCCCGCTCTACCTGTTCTTCGTTTCAACTCTTCTCCCCTCAACTCCAAACCAACGCCTCCCATAAATCCAACCACTCGAGGTCACTCTCTGCTGGCCTCTCTGCCTCTGCCCAACAAGATAGAGAGCCGCCGGCCTGCAGGTTGCATCCGGCCATGGCGGCGCCATCATCATCATCGCCACAACCACCACGGCGAACCGCCCTACTACCAGTCCTGCTGCTGGTGGTGGTGTCTCTCCTCCTCCTCTCCGTCGTCGCTGGCCACGCCGCCGCAGCGAGAGTAGTGGTGGCGGCTGAAGCGAGCTCGAGAAGCCAAGAGCAGCGGTACAGAGATGTTGTGGTGAGTTAAGCCTACCATTACCAGCCTAGCTAGCTTTTATGTTTCGCGCAGGAACGACGGTCGTGGCGTCAAGAAGTCGATGAGGAGTGCAATATTGTGTTGACACATTTAACCAATACAGGTGTCCGAGGAGAAGGAGCCGAGCTTCGCGGGGGGCGACGACGAGCGATGTGGCGGCGGCGCCGCCACCGGAGGGGGAGAAGAAGAAGCAGGAGAGGAGGACGAGGAGGAGTGCCTGATGAGGAGGACGCTGGTGGCGCACACCGACTACATCTACACCCAGGGAGGAGGCCACAACTAGCAACTAGCCAGCATCAGTAGGTACAGACAGCTCGCCGTACCAGGTTGTAGTGTGCTCGATCCGTGCATATTGCGCGGCTCTGTGTTGTCTTCGTTATTGATCGATCGAGTGAATATATATATATATATATATATATATATATATATGCATCATACATGTATATGTAAGCTGCGGCTTTTCTTCGAATTGGTTCCAGTTTGATTATTGGTGTTGTCGATCGACTCGATGATCTGATGTAGTACGAGCTTCGCAGTTGGTGAACGAACGAACTTGATTGCATGCTGCTTCGTTGTTAATGTCCTGTCTAGTTGTCTGGGGCAGGGACAGGAGGCCCTATACTCCTGCTGACTCTTGACCCTTATTCTTGAGTAGGAATACGGCAAGGAATTTTATCAAATCTTAGACATATATGAAGTATTAAATATAGATGAAAAAAAACTAATTATACACAGTTTGGTTATAAATCGTGAGACGAATCTTTTAAGTTTAATTAGTCTATAATTAGCTATAATTGCTACAATAACCAACATATTTAATTAAGCTTAATAAATTCGTCTCGTAGTTTTTAGACGAGCTATGTAATTTAATACGTCAAATATATGGTGACATATTTAATATGATACTTAAAATTTTTCTTTTTCCGAACTAAACAAGCCTTGCATTGTAGGCCGCTAGCCGCTTGGCCTTCTAGTACAACACACATGGGAATGTTTGGTCCCACTCCCAGTGGCTGCATGATTATTGCTCTCGACTCTCGAGATCTCACGCACGCACGGCCCCGATCGAGTCCATAGCTCCATCCACTACTGTTTTACTACCTTGGACGATAGTATGAGATACTACGCGTCTATGAAATTGACTGGCCATTCCATTCATCTCATTCTCGCCTGAACTCAATTAGGTCTTGTTTAGTTTATCTCAATCCAAAAAAAATTAAAATTTTTCGTCACATCGAATCTTACGGCATATGCATAGAACATTAAATATAGATAAAGAAAATAATTAATTGTACAGTTTATCTACAATTCGCGAGACGAATCTTTTGAGCCTAGTTAGTCCATGGTTGAACAATAATTGCTAAATACATACGAAAGTGTTACAGTATCAAAATACAAAAACTTTTTGAATATAAGGTCCTGTTTGGTTTGGGTTGGTAAAGTTTAACTCCCGTCACATCAAATGTTTGGACACACGCATGAAGTACTAAACATAGACTATTTACAAAACTAAAAACACAATTAGAGAGTAATTTACGAGACGAATATTTTGAGCCTAATTAGTCTATGATTAAACAGTAATTGCCAAATAAAACGAAAGAGCTATAACCTGTTAAACTTTAACACCTTCAACAAACACCTCCTAAACCAAACCTAAGTTTAGGCGCACGGTTAGGAAGATGATTCATTGAGTCTCGCCCCAAGTTTATTGTCAGGGTCACTTCCCTGAACATAGAGACAAGTCGTCGAACAAGCACACAGCCAATTCCAGTTTTGATACGAAATTGTGTAGTGTATCTTTTTCGAAAGAACGAAATGGTCTATGCATGTATTAATGAGTGATACCGATAGTTCATAAGTATGTCAACATGTTGTTGTTAACTAGCCTTTAAAACTGGAATCAAACATTCCCAAATTGAAGTGTCCAGAATCAATGGTAACACAACCATGCATGGAAGATCGTATCGAAGAACCATCAATCAATCTAGCAATCCTCCCGGATCAACGTCATACAGATATCCTCTCAGCATCAATAATCTGATGCCACAAACAAAAGCTGCCATTAAAATTTGCGACAAGAAACAGCAGCAGTACAATCCTGTGACTCTTGTATGTCCCATGTGCCATGTTCATGGTACGAGTTGACTTGTGACCTCATCAGTGTGGACAACGAGGTAGACCCCAGAGCCCACAGACCTGACGTCTATGCCTCACCTAATTCATTTT
Source organism: Sorghum bicolor (assembly GCF_000003195.3). Taxonomy (NCBI): domain Eukaryota; kingdom Viridiplantae; phylum Streptophyta; class Magnoliopsida; order Poales; family Poaceae; genus Sorghum; species Sorghum bicolor. The sequence continues at coordinate 62,684,574 of NC_012874.2, forward strand.
TATTTTATTTCAATTCATTTTGCTTCCGATACCACCAATCCAAACTTGTTAAGGCTTTGTTTAGTTTCCAAAATTTTTCAAGCTTTATCACATCTAATCTTTCAACGCATGTATAGGACATTAAATATAGATAAAAATAATAACTAATTACACAGTTTATCTATAATTTAGAGAGACGAATTTTTTAAACCTAATTAGCTCACAATTAGACAATAATTGTCAAATAAAAATAAAAATGTTATAGCAGCTAAAACCAAAAATTTTCGCGAACTAAGGCCTAGGCTACCAGCTTCGTTAAGCTAATGGTTTCGCTACCGATCAAGCGCGAAACCATTAGCTACCAGATCGATCAAGCGTGCGCGTCTAATTCAGCATCCAGCTTCGTTACACCTGCCAATAATAATGGTTTCGCTGCCACAAGATATTTATTTTTGGTTGTAAATTAAAACTAGGAAAGGGATGCTTCGTTCTACTTCTGCCAGAATTTCTGGTGCTTTGGCTGTGGCCAAATTCTGCCTAATTTCTGGTTGTTCTCCTTTACCAGATCACTTTGAATTTGGATACTTCTTGAATAGGTACATCATACATGAAGCTTTGTCCGATTGAGAAATATTTTGTTGACGTATACTCACTCCTGTAACAGCAGTCCTGTTGGATGAAAACACGTTTTGGCATGTGTAAATAAAATGGTCCAACTGACAGTGCCTACTGAGTATGCAGCACTCTCTCTCCCTCGATCTGGTACGTGGTCATATTTGACTTTGCATGGTTGGAGACTATTAACTTCTTCTAGAATATTTTAAATTTGTGTGGTTTCTGAAAGTGTACTTTTGAATACAAATCTACACATATAGTTATATTTGAAAGTTACTAATGTTTGTAGTTATTATGGTTTGACGATTATAGTTTATAATACCTAGTTGAACACTATGGGTCCAATCATCATAAAAGCAGTTTCATAGTAGTATAATTATGTTATGTTCTGTATATATATAAATAATAACATTGTTATGGGTTAACTTATGTTTTGTGGACCGCATAATTTTTCAAAATACTGATAATATAATACTAGTACTACTTTTCTATTCTGTGTCACTGTGTATGAGCTGGAATACTTGCCCCCACTATAACATAGTCAAATTGGTCCTCACCAGCATTGTTCAGGGGTACATGTTGGAGAAATCAGAGCACTGAGTCAAACCATCAAACAACCTAGACACTGTACACACTACAACTTTCACTAATACTGCATGCTTGGAGCAGTAATTTCCAGCCTGAAAAGTGAAAAGGGAGGACTCGTGGAAACCCATGATTTTCACTAGGAACAGACAGAAGTGATCGACGCAAATTCTGAAACAGTGGGAGTGAATCACAAAATCCCCATGAGACCACATATTGGACATCAACCAAGACAATTGTATCGAATCGTATAATGGCATAGGAAGAACAGATTAAGCTGTATGATCAAGCCTGCTAGTGATGTCAGGCTGCATCATCATCTTCCTCCAGATCACTGAAAGATACATCTTCATCATGTGCTATTGGAATTTTTGTGTCTCCTGGGTCACCTGTCTCCTCTTCGAGCCATTCATCCCCGTCGTCATCTTCGATGTCGCCATCCTCAACATTATCAGTTTTCTGAATGTCAACTCTTGATTGCTCACTGATGTCAGCCAGTGGCTGTTTCTGTTCATCATCTTTAGGGGCAGAGTTGTCCGTCAATGGTATCTCATACATTTGCGCACTCTGTTCTTCTTTTGCTGCATCTTCTGTAGAGAGATTGTGCGTGCTTTCTTCCATCCTAGATAGTGTGACCACGGTAGTGTCTTTCAATATGGGCAAAAGCTGTACAGGTACACTGCTGCTGATATTATCTGAAGGAACAGCTCTGGTCTCGCTGATTGTATCATTTGATAGAATATCCTGGTTGATTGGTTGTGGCTTGCCATAGTGTATGTTGCTAAAAGATGTCAGCATCGCGGAGTCATCTTGGCCCTTTAATACACCCAAAACACCTACAGGAGAACCTAAAACACCATCTTCATTGCTGAAAGGCACATGTATGGTGTCTCCATAGCTGCCTTGTAACTTCGTCCGGTACTGCAAATCGTGTGACAACTTGTCTCTAGCTTCCAAAATCTGTGCCAAGGCAATCAGGAACTGATAAGTCTGCTAGCAAACAATGTCTTGAGCTGGTAGATATCAGCTTATCTTTTGTGCAGTCAGCACAAATAAAATGTCTGTTCATACATCATAACTAGTAAGAAAGCAAAATCATCAGCAGAAACTACTAAAGCATTGAGAACCTATGGAAAATGATGTTCTGTCAATATATCTGCCCCTCAAGACTCATGCATGCATCTGAGGACTAAAAAGTATAATGAATTAATCAAAAATAGGAGCTAATCATTTTCGTCATATTGCACTTTATGTCCCATGGGCCATGGCTTTTGTTGAGTTAATATTCACTTGATGGCTAATTCTGACTTTTTGCTATTTGACATGTTTCCTGTATTCACTTTATAACATCACACTTCAGAGCTCAGACTCATGCAAAGCATCATTCTGGGAACCAAATTAGACTAAGGAAGAAACTGAATCAAAAGAAATACAGACAAAGCACTCAGTTATTATAGAAAATTAGTAGAATATAACGAAACACTTGAGCTGTACAGAACAAGCTAGTCCCATTCAAAACTAAGGATGTATTTGGATGGGTAGCCCATCATGACTTGCAAGAAAGAAATTTAATAGAAACTACTAAAGCATCAGAAACATTAGACTTTCTGTCAATATATCAATGTCTAAAGCATAGATGCCAGGGAGGGTTGTTACAATCACAATGAACAAATTTAGCTATAAATTCTATGGTGAGCTGTTGGCCTAGTGCAATATTCCACTCAAGGCACTCCCCACCACCCAAAGAAAAAGGAATGCAAACTAGTTTCACTTTTAGGCAGGAGGAAGGGAATGTAGGAAGTCACTAGCTTAGATGACATAAATGAGGTGTTGGTATTCGCATTATAATCCACCATATTTGTGACACTTACACTTCATAACTAAAGGCTTCATGATCTTATCTGACAAAAACGATAGGTTCCATGTCAGGCACAGAAGCACAAAGCTCGAGAATGTGCGTAAGTGTGCCGCATGAGGTTATGATTAACCAATATATTTTTATGATTGTTGAAAATCGAAGAAATCAATGTTTGAAATTAAATTCCAGAGTGAGGTCAAAGTGTCAAACTAATGATCAAGTTTCAGATGGAACATTTGGTAGCGTAAAGAGCGAACAACAATATGTCAAACAAACGTCATTTCATTTGAAGAATGCAAGTGCCTAGCCTTGCACAGATCGCTCACTCATTCTGAACCCGTAACTATGACGCAATTTTATTTTATTTGTTTTTGGTAAAAACACAAATTGCTTATGTACATTTTGACCATATTCAAGTCATGCATACTAACGCAGTTCTCAAACGAACATGATTGCCTTACCAGGACACAAAGCCTTAGGTGCAAGATATACCAAATCAAAGTGCAAAGCAATCACAAGCACTTAAGTTTCTTGCCACCGCAATCTTCCATGATTCCAAATACCAAACATCAAAATGTGAAACGCAATACATTCTCAATTTAACAACCAATCTAATCCTGCATCTGATTCACATTCCATTATTCACCTCGGCTAACAGATTTTAGGCTGTTATTGGTCCACAGGTGAACTTATTACTGAATCATCAAAGACAACTAAGGCCTTGTTCGTTTCGAACGGGAACGGCATGGAATGGCTTGGAACCGCTTGGAATCGTCCTAGCCAGGAAGCAATCCATGTTTACGTGGGAATGAGTGTTCGGTTAAGTCTACCATGGTTTGAAACCTGGTCCATCCTGGTCTTTCCTGCCCAATTTAGGCCGGGAATCAATCCATGAGTCAAGAGGTGTGGAACCAATCCCGGTATTTTGCTGAGTCTATTTTATTGCAATTAGCTTAGCTAATGGATTGATTCCATACCCTACCGAACAAGACTTTTGATAGAAAGGGAATAAAACCTTGCAAAAATAAAACCAGCCCTTGGATCAAATGACAGACATGGATTTACTCGATCCGTGCCGGGAACCGTTCCTAGTCGGAAATGAATCATATGCAACCGAACAAGGCCTAACTTAGTTAACTAGCATCAAGGAAAAATCCTCAGGTACTTGGTGAACTTGTATTACTAACTCATTGAAGTGTTTAACTTAAGATGCCAAGGAAAATCACCTGTGGAGTGGATAAAATCTCAGCATCATCCTTCCTGAGCTGAGGATGCAGCAGCACGAAGTATACCTTCCAGAAGCAGCCCTCGCTCATGTGGCTGGGGCAGAGTTCGATCCTCAGATCAGCCAGCTCTGGCGCCAAGCTTTCCACGGCCAGTGCATGATCTTGCTGCGCATCAGTCATGTCAAAATCTGCGCTCCATGTCAACAATGCAACTGACAATTAGTACATCTTAACTGAGACCAATGAAGAAGAGCATCTGGGGGAGGCAAGAAAGGATAGCACGAAGCCACGAACCATCGGAGTCGGCGTCGTCGGGGAGAAGGGGGAAGTCGAGCCAGAGCTCGGGCCGCGAGGCCGCGTCCCGCGCGAACGCGACCACCTCTTCGGTGACCCCCGCTGCTGCCTCCGCCCAGTCCGCGTCGCCCTCAGGGGGCAGCAGCGAGGACGCGATCTTGGCGAGATCCGCTACGGCCTGGCGGCCCGGGAGCCGCGCGAGGCCGGCGCGGAACCGGCCCGCGATCTCGGCCGGGTCCGGCCGGCGCAGGGCGCCTCCGCCTCCATCGGGCGCGGGCGCGGGCGCGGGCGCGAGGAAGGAGGCGAGGCCCTGGAAGCGGTTCGCGAGCGCGCCGGTGAGCTCGGAGAGGTCCTCGCGGACGCCGCGAGGGGGAGAGGATGACCCCGGGGAGGCCGAGGGCCCCGGGTCGCTTGCTTCGGGTTCGTCCACGGTAGCGAGGAGGGAGTTGGCGATGGAGCGCGCGAGCCACGCCATTACCGACGGCGAGGTCGGCGGCGGCTGTGCGGCGCGCGATTGGAGTTGGAGCGGAGGGGAAGGTAGCCTTGTGTCGTGTGTTCCCCTGTCACTGTCGGATGGGCCCGGTAGTTGAGGATTACAGTACTTCGTCAGGACAACCTGAAAACCAAAATCTTTTCAAGATTCCCCGTCACATCGAATCTTACGCCACATGCATGAAGTATTAAATATAAACAAAAATAAAAACTAATTGCACAGTTTATCTGTAAATCACAAGATGAATTTTTTAAATCTAATTACTCTATAATTGAATAATGTTTATCAAATAAAAACGAAAGTGCTACAGTTTCGAAAACTTTTCAGTTTTCGAAACTAAACAAGGCCGTGGTGAATTTCTTCTTCTAAATAATAACACGTTCGATGAAGCAAAGGGTAAACCTCCAATATGCCGATACTAGCAAAAATGTCCGTGCGTTGCAACGGAAGAAAAATAGCTACATTAACAGAAAAAAAGACATATATATTATACTTTTAAACTATAATTCTTTTATAGATTTATCTTAACATTGGTAATAATATCACAATGTCCCGGTAAATCTATATTGAATTAAAATTAAATCTTCATAGTTTTTTCTCTTATTGTAAGGCATAAAAAATATTTACTCCGATTCATGGACGGCCAGAGCCCATAAGCAGATCGCATGGCCACCCCCACCGCTATGTGCGGCCACGCACGTGCAAGCCTCTGTGGCATCGCTATTCTGAGCTCCGAGCTCAGCTCCTCCTGCACCTCCGCGTTGGCTTTTTCTACTTCGATCCTTATCATGGTGTATTTCCATGCCCCATACCGCTGTCGCTCAGCCTCGCTTCTGCATGGTCGGCTCCTTGCTCCGAGCCACCATCGGCTGGCTTTAGCTTCTTTCTGCGCGGCACTGCCAACCTTGCTAGCATCTATTGCCTGCTGGCAAGATCATGGTGCGCGCTAGACTTACACGTGCAAGAGGGCTAGAGTGAGCTGCGGCGCAAGATAAAGAAAGATGTGGTTCTCTCGATGATAGTAGCTTTCTAGGTACTCTTTGTCCCAATGTTTTCTGATCGGCTTATCGTTTCTAATCGGTCTGGCACCGATCAGGACGATCAGGACGATTAATCGACAATCAGGACGATTAATCGACTCCTGATCGGTCTAATCGTCCAGCATAAAGCAGGACTATATAAGTATATATCATATATATATATATATGGTATATATACCATATACTATATATTTATATATTACACATCAAGCATCAAGACTATATTTCTGGTTAGTTGACTATACTTCTAGGCAGCAGGGAAGAGGGAGGAGAAAGCAAGCAGCAGCGGGCTACTTGGATTGGAGCTGGAATAGGGAGGAAGAAGCAGGCAGCAGGGAAGAGGAGGAGAAAGCAGCAAGCAAGCAGCCCGCTGCTTGGATTGGAGCTGGAATGGGGAGGAAGAAGCAGGCAGTAGGGAAGAGGGAGGAGGAAGCAGCAAACAAGCAGCAAGCAGCACGAGCAGGAGCAGCAGCTCAGTAGCTGACGGCTGGAGTGGGAGTGAGGACTGAGAAGACAGTGGGGGTGAAGTTATAAGGGAAACCCTAATGGGCCTAGTCCAATTAAATATATCCCAAGCCAAAAGCAGCCAATCTTCCGGTCAACTCTGATCGATCAGGAGGCTTCCAGTCAACTCTGATCGATCAGGAGGCCTGATCGGACGATTAATCGACGATTAATCGAACGATCAGGTTTCTGATCGCTCTAATCGAATCGGAGACCCTAATCGAGTGCTACAGACTGATAAGGATGATTAATCGCGATTAATCAGACGATCAGAAAACACTGCTTTGTCCTCGTAGTTTGATTCTAGCCATCATCATTGTACACGGAAATTTGTAGGACTTGTTAGAAATGAAATCAGAAACCATATGTGTTAAATTTAGCATGCATTTTCAATTCACAATTGTGATTTATTTAGACCTAGGACGTGTTTGGTAGAGCTCTGACTTTAGTTAAACCAACTTCAATTGTGGCTTAATCTATGAAACAACTTTTTAGCTTCTTTTGTGAAATAACATTTTGGTAAAAAAACACAACTTCTCTAAGTCATTAAAATAGGATAGAATATCCATAGTACCCCTCTATTTTGTTGTTTTTCCCTTTTCATTTATTTCTCTCTTTATTTCCTTCCCTTGTATCGTTCTTATCCACAGCACTTGCAGAGCCACTCTTCTCCTCCAGCATGTATCCAAGCGCCGCCTCCCAAGTACCTCTTTATGTTTTTTTCTTTATTTTCTTTTCATGTGTCGTTCTTATCCAGAACCACATCTGCACGGGCGCTCTTCTTCTCCAACGCACATCCAAGCGCCGCACTCTCCTAGCTCGCTGCAGCTCGGCAGCCGACGTCACTCGCTACAATTCCTCCATGTGAAAGTCCAAGTTTAGTTTTGATAATTAATGACACCAAGTTGCTAATACTTTGTGTTTAAGTGATTTGAGTTAAGCATAGCAACACATGTGATGAAGGTGCATGGTGGCATAGAATGGTGGCCACATGATCACAAAAGGATAAAGCATGAAGTGAAGATCATGGTGATAGACGAGGAGTAAAGTGATCAAGGCAAAGGTATAAACATAGGATTTTTCTTTTGCCGGTCTAATATGAGTAGAGAAGTGAATGAGCGGGTTTAGGATAGATAGCCGACTATCAAGAGGGGAAATCACGGTCATCTCTTGAATCAAGTGCTACTAGGTCTACATCTTGAGCATATGCATTAGGATCTAGTAAAGTGCTAACTTAACTCCTTTGGTGAAAATGTTTATGAAAAGCTAACACACATGCACTTTGGTGGTGGACACTCGTTGGTGTTAGCACATTTACAAAGGAGGTGGTTTTCCTAGGGTTGAGAGGGATGTGGGTTCGGCGGGATTCGGCGCTTTTGAGAAAAATAAGTGTATATTTTCTATTGCGCCGATTGAAAATTTTGGAGAAGTCACGGGAGTGTTTTCTCACTGAGAAACACTCACCGGACGCTGAGTGCGGAGGCACCGGACGCTGGCCTCAGAAGTCCGGTGTGCTTGACCCTGCTAGAGTTAAGCACCGGACGCACTCTGAGAGCGTCCGGTGGTTAGCGTCCGGTGTGAGGAGGTTTTGCAACCCTCCCTGTGTTTAAGTCCGGTGAGCACCGGACGCTCAGGGTGTGTCCGGTGCCTCACGTCCGGTGACCCTACAGGTTTGCGGAACTCTCTGCACATGAGTCCGGTGTGCACCGGACGCGTCCGGTGTGTTGCAGGTAGCCGTTAGAAACTGACACGCGGGATTCAAGAAGGACACGTGGCATACCCCTGAGCACCGGACGCTGGGGGTCGAGCGTCCGGTGATCACTTAGTAGCGTCCGGTGCCTCCGATTTCAGCCCAGTGAAAGTGGCCAATGGCTAGTTTCTTTGAGGGGCTTATAAATTGAGGGTGGCCGGCTTTGGGAGGTAAACTCTTGCACATTTGATTACTTGAGACATACATTGAGCTAGAGAACACTCCCTCCACTCATCTCCTTGCTTGTTTACTCATCCTAGTGAGATTGAGTGAGATTCAAGTGCATTGCTTTGAGAGTTGCATTTAGTGGCACTTGATTCTTGAGTTCGCTGTGAATTTCTTGTTACTCTTGGGTGTTTCTCGACGCCCTAGACGGCTTGGAGCAGCGGTGGTGTTGAGCTCGTGATTGGAGATTGTTTCGAGCCTCACCAAGTGATTTGTGAGGGGTTCTTGAGCCTTCCCCGTGGGAGATCGTAAATTGGTTACTCTAGTGGATTGCTCGTGGCATGGAGGATCCCCATCTTGTGAGTGGATGTGCGGCATCCGCTGAGGGTTTGGCTTTGGATTGCCAATTAGCTCATCAAGTTAGTGTATCGCCACAACGAGGAGTAGCTTGCCGGAAAGCAAGTGAACCTCGGTAAAAATCTTATGGCATCTCTTGCCGAGGATTCTCTTGTGATTGTGAGTGATTGATTGGATATATCTCTACTCTACAACGTTGGTATAACAATCACTCTCCACTCTTTTACTTATTTGTATACCTTGCTAGTTGTTTAGCTTGTTTAGTTTAGTCTTCTTGTTTAGGAGTGTAACTAGCCTTCTCTTGTTGTTGTGCTTTAGTGTTTAGCCTTGTACTAGTTGTATAGGTGGCTTGCATAGCTTAGTTGAGCTAGTGCTAGAATTGCATCGCCATTTGTTTTACTAACTCACTTGCTTAGTGAAGTTTGTAAAAATTTTAAATAGGCTATTCACCCTCCTCTAGCCATTTGGACCTTTCACCATGGCGGCCTCACCTCCCTCTTCTTCCGGCCACCCTCCAACCGCCACCCCCTCCCCTCCCCTCCCCTCCCCTCCCGGTGGCAGCCCACATCCTAGTCGGACTGTCGTTCCTGAGCACGCCCGTAAGCCCATTGTCTCTCTTGCTACCATGGTGCGCCCCCGCTTGACCGTCGCCATCGGCGCATTGGCAGGTGGGAACGGGGGCAAGGTTTCCACGGTCGATGCGTGCCCAAGGCGCTTGCCCCCGACATGACCTAGCGCACGCTCTTGTGATGTCGTATGGCCGCATCGCTAAGGTCGTCAACGCCTATTGATTTGATTTTATAAGTTGTCTTTCTAGAGTTTTGATTTTGGTTTGGATTTGGATGGCTGTGGGGATTTTGATTCAGTCTCGGTTTGGTCCCTTTTCCTAGCGCCTCGCTTGCTGATTGATTTGGGTGACCTGAGGAAATCTATCTCATCTATTCGATTTTGGATCGAGATGGTTAGAGAGGGGGCCAGACGAAAGTTTGATCCAGACGAAAATTTAGGCTTGTCGCTCCACGAGCATGTGCGTCGTCGCATCGCCACCTCGCATCCTCCGCCTGCTCTTCTTCTAACTGTCAATGACCTCCACCGCCTGCGACGCCCCGCCAGAGCTCTGCACGACACCCCCGCATGCGCCCTCCGCCGGCCGCGACGTGGCCCGCAGAACTGAAAGGTCTTTGTTTGGTTTTGGTAATTGAGTGACAACTTAGGTGGACTAATAGTGTTTATGTGAGATACATAGGACATTAGTCCACAGGTGATTATATGATGATGGAGGAGCTCATTGCATATGAGACATGATATGGAGTCATATGACCAAGGTGGAGAAGATCAAGATGAGGCTTGGCTCGATAGACCGGTTGCAAGAGTGAAGGGCAAGTTAGAGGCTTTGAAGCGAGGGACCGCGTGTGACGGTGAAGCTTGAGCAAGACTTGGCGCCGATGTACCGAGGCAATGGTGAAGAGCAAGTGAGGTCAAGATCGATGAACCAATACGGTCACGTGATGATATGAAGTGGATCATATCATTTGGTGATTAGTTGGTGCATGTGTTGCATCAGCATTGGAGGAGATGGAATGGAAAGTGCAAGGCAAAGGTATAACCTAGGGCATTTCCATTTCACCGGTCATAGGTGTGTAGAGAGGTTTATGACCGGATTTAGGATAGATGGCCGTAATATCAAGAGGGGCAAACTTGTTTGCATATCGGTCATGTAGTGCCACTTGAGCGATCTAACTTTGCATACGTGTTAGGATCGAGTGGCGTGGCAAGTTGAGAGGCTAACTTCTTTGGGAAAATATTTGTGAAAATGCTAACACACTTGCACATGGTGGTGTACACTTGGTGGTGTTGGCACATTTGCAAAGGAGAAGGTGTTGGAGTTGATTTTGTTCAACTTGGAGAAGAGAGAGAAGTCTTTCGGTGTTCTCCGGACATTAGGATGGCTTTTAGATTAGAATACTACTTTGATCCATTTTGATTTGTATTGATTATTCATATAGATTGGATAACACTCTAAGTAAGCTTTCCAAAATGTCGAAGATCATCGAATTCGGAGTTCGGAGCTAAAAGTTAGCAACCTAACAAGTTGACCTGCAGGCACAGGACGCTGAGAGTCCGGTGCGCACAGGACGAGTCCGGTGGCACAGGACGCTGAGAGTCCGGTGCGCACAGGACGAGTTCGGTGTCACCGGACGCTGAGAGTCCGGTGCTGCTGCAAGTTTGTGTTGCTCTCTGCGTATGCGTCCAGTTCGCACAGGACGCGTCCGGTGTGAAGCAGCAGAGCGTCCGGTGCTACTGTTCCAGACGCGCGTGCGTGTACTAGTCGTTGGCGGCAACGGTCGAGTTCAAACGGCTAGTGACACGTGGCTGTTTCTAGAGCACCGAACGTACTGTTCCAGCGTCCGATGCTACCTACAGTGAGTCCGGTGCTCACGACTTTTGCCCAGTAAAGGGGCAACGACTAGTTTAGCCCTTGGAGCTATAAATAGAAGTGGTGGCCGGCCTTGGCTGGTGTTGAGCACCCTTGAAACTTAGTGTCCATGCTTAGGGAGTGCTAGGAAAGCCTCTAACTCACTTGTGCTTGCAAGACTGCGAATCAATAGCGAGTGAGTGATTCTAGTGCGTTGCATTGAGAGATTGCATCGAGTGACACTAGGTGTTCGTGTTGCAAGCCGGTGGTGCTTGTTACTCTTGGAGGTTGCCACCTCCTATACGGCTTGGTGGCTTGTGACTCCGTCGAAGCGCGCAAGGAGATTGTGCGGTGCTCCGGAGAAGAGATTGTGAGGGGTACGGTGCTCACCCCGCGGGGATCGCGAAGAGCAACTCTAGTTGAGTGAGACGTGAAGAGCGACAAGTGGTCTAGCCGGGTCAAGTGCTAGAGCTTGTGGTAAGCACTCCACGTGGGAGAGTGTGACTTGCGGATCACCACTAGCAAGAGGACCGGCGGCAACCTTGGAGCTTGTCTCAACGGAGACGTAGCTTGGTGGCAACCAAGTGAACCTCGGGAGAAAATCATCGTGTCAACTTTGTTCTTCCCGTTGGTTTGCAAGTCCCTAACACAAGCTTGTATTTACATTCATATATTTGTGCTTGTGTAGTTGCTCTTGTAATTAGTTAGCTTGTGTAGCTTGCTAGTTACCTTTTTGCTTGTGTAGCTAGAAGTAGTTCCCTTGCGTGACTAATTTGGTTTGTGTAACCTTGTTAGTCACATTGCTTAGTTTGTGTAGCTAAGTATCTTGCGCTCTCTAATTTGGCATTGGTTGCCTTGTTATTGAGCTTGCTAGTGAGCTTAGGCTTTGTGCGCTTTGCCTCACTAGTTTGTGTAGGAGCTCCCCCGGTATGCAAAGTATTAGTTGCATAGGTTTGTGTGACCTTGCTTCTAGAATTGATTAGGTGAGCTCTTGCTAAGGTAGCACCTTGCTTGCTTGTTTAGAATCTTTTCAAGGTGCTAGAGAACTTAGATAGAGGGGTGTAGTCTTGGCTAGACCGATAATTCTGTAGTATTTGTTTCGGTTAGCCGGCGCGATAAGTTTTAGAAAGGACTATTCACCCCCTCTAGTCCGTCATCTCGACCCTTCAAGGACGCCGCACCGTACCGACGGCGCCGGGTACGCTACGGCCCTGTACCAGCGTTGGCTTGCCTCCCGTCGCACTGCTCCACAGCAGCGCGGCCGCGACGTGCTCCGGCAACATCGTGGACCCACCCCCGCCCATCTCCGGCCACAACTGTTCAGGTAGAATCTCCTTTCTTTTTGTTCCTCGAGCGGTTCGTGCCCCACGCCCCCGCTGCTTTCTGGATTTGTTTTGATTTTTATGGCGGAGTTGCGGATGGACACGGCGAGGGATGTCTAGGCTTAGCTTCGAGTCGCAAGAGGTCGGTCTCCCTAACGTATTCGCACTGGACGCTCCAGTCTCCCTGTGGTATCCGTGTTGGACTTTGCCAACGTGCGTGTGAGGGCTTATAAGTAGCCCAGACGAAAAAAAATCCAGATCAAAAAAATGACTGAAATTTTGCCTCTTTAGTATTAGGTATAGATGAGTTTTGTACATAGGAGCATTTAGTTACCCATAAAATGTAAAATACTAACTACTTTAAAATAATAAAATGCAAAAGGCTAAAATATTAAGAGTTATATTTAGTTTCATTTAAAATACAGAATTTATTGTCCTTGTTAAAGCCACTTGAGGCTCTTTTAGGCTTTTTTTGTCTCTTTAGACCAAAATCTAAAATAGAGAATAACCACCTTTTTGCAAAAAAATTTTACATAATGTTTAATTCAATTATGTAAAATGAAAAACTAAAACCTAAACTTTTTTAAGATAAAGGGGAACTAAACACTCCTATATGATAATTTCTTAAATTCTAAGGTACATAATTTATTGCATAACGACCACCTGCCAATTGCAAACTTAGGCCTGAGGAGGTGAAAATTTTAGGTACTATAGCACTTTTATTTTTATTTTGTAATTATTGTCCAACTATGAACTAACTAGTCTTAAAAAATTCGTCAAGCAAATTATAGACAAACCGTACAATTAGTTATTTTTTATTTATATTTAATATTCCATATATGGTATAAGATTTGATGTGATGGGAATCTTAAAAAATTTTAGGTTTTGGGTGTAACTAAACAAGGCTCAAACAATAATGGCTCCTCTTGGAGTATGGTGCTACAGTGGCACTATGACGAAAAGAGTCATACATGATGCAGGGCTCTAGGGCCGTGTTCAGTTCGCGATGGAAAAAATTTTGTGACACTGTAACATTTTTGTTTGTTTGTGGTAACTATTGTCCAACCATAAACTAATTAGGCTCAAAAGATTCGTCTCGTAAATTTTGACCAAACTGTGCAATTAGTTTTTATTTTCGTCTATATTTAATACTCTATGCATGCGTCTAAAGATTCGATGTGACGGAAAATCTTGAAAAATTTTGGATTTTTGGGTCGAAGTAAACAAGGCCCTTGTGTTTCTGACAACAAAATGCTACAACTTGAGACTTTAACAACAACTTAGACGTAACTTGATCAGGACGAAATCAGCTTAATGTCACGACGGCGGTTGACTCTAGATATCAATGGTTATGTTGGTTGACTTTAGACAGTTTGTCTATGATTTATGAGACGATTTTTTTTAAATGTAGTTAGTTTATGATTAAATAATAATTATTAAATATAAATGAAAGTACTATACTAGCCAAAACTAAAAAAGTTTACCAACTAAACAGCCCCTAGAATCCACCGCCAAAGTCATTCATGAATAACCACCAAAACGTAAGTTTTCAATTGTATTAAGCCTGCCAATTTCGTTCACGCTTAGCGACGAGCAAATGATGAAAAACATTCTCTAAACATAGTGATGGCAAAAATAAAATGACATGAGAACATAATGGAAGCATTGTAGGAATAAGTGTGAAAATCGAAGATTCCAAACCACGTGAATTTGATGTTGAAGAAGACACTCGTTCAGTTCGCTGTAAACGATTCCTTCCCGAAATGCTTCGTAGAAATGGTATGCTAATTTATGTAACTTTATCAGGCGTGGAACAACTCATTCCAACATTACTCCCTCCGGCCATATTTAGGTGTTGCAGTGAGAATTATATTAAGTTTAATAAAGTTTATAGAAAATATTAACAACATTTGTATCTTTAAATAAATTTATTATAAAATTAGATTTAATGATCTATTTAGGGTACTAATTATAATATTAATATTTTATTTCATATTTTAGTTAAGTACCTTTAGTTTTTTCAAGGCAAAAAATAAGAATGACAAATAAAAAGAGAGTATATTTTGCACTATTCATGCACTGTTTACATTAGCCTTTTATTTTCTCTCGTCTTCTCTCCTCCTCTCACAGAGCCGAGTGGGTCAAGCTAGTTTTTTTAGATTCATCTGCTTTAAGTGGGGCTCTGTGAGAGGAGAAGATAGGATTTAGAAAAAAACTCTTATAAATAGTACATGAACATTAAATACATCACAGGTGGAAGCCCTACCAAACTTGAATCTTACAGCACGTATATGGAGCATTAAATATAGATAAAAAATAATTAATTGTACAGTTTGCATATAATTTGCTAGACAAATCTTTTGAGCCTAAATAGTTCATGATTGAATAAGGCCTTGTTTAGTTCACAAAAAATTTCAAGATTCCCTGTCACATCGAATCTTGCGGCACATGCATGGGGTATTAAGTTTAGACGCAAACAAAAACTAATTACACAGTTTGTCTGTAAATCGCGAGATGAATCTTTTGACCCTAATTAGTTTATGATTAGACAATATTTATCACAAATAAACAAAAGTGCTACAGTACCCAAAATCCCAAATTTTTGCCAACTAAACAAGGCCTAATATTTGTCAAATACAAACGAAAGTAATACGGTGTCCATTTTTCAAAAAGTTGGAAGTAAGGCTTTATTTAGTTCCAAAAATTTTTGGGAAACGACCACGGTAGCACTTTCGTTTGTATGTGACAAATATTGTCCAATTATAGACTAACTAGACTTAAAAGTTTCGTCTTTCAAATTATAGATAAACTATGTAATTAGCTTTTATTTTTATCTATATTTAATGCTTCATGCATGTGTCCAAAGATTTGATAAGTAATCTTGAAACATTTTGGGCCGGCCTTGTTTAGTTCTGAAAACTTTTTGGTTTTCGGTATTGTAGTATTTTCGTTTTTATTTACCAAATATTGTCCAATTATGAACTAACTAGATTTAAAAGATTCATCTCGCGATTTACAGGTAAACTATGCAATTAGTTTTTATTTTCGTTTATATTTAGTGCTTCATACATGTGTCGCAAGATTTGATGTGATACAGAATTTTGAAAAGTTTTTGGTGAACTAAGGCCTTGTTTAGTTCCGAAAACTTTTTGGTTTTCAGTACTGTAGCACTTTCGTTTTTATTTGATAAATAGTCTTCAATCATGGACTAACTAGATTTAAAAGACTAACTAGATTCAAAAGATTCATTTTGCGATTTAAAGATAAACTGTGTAATTAGTTTTTTCATTTATATTTAGTGCTTCATGCATGTGCTGTAAGATTCGATGTGACGGGGAATCTTAAAAAAATTTTGGTTTTTAGGGTGAACTAAATATTTAGTTCCAAAAAATTTTAGGAATCGACATTGTAGCAATTTCGTTTGTATTTTGACAAATATTGTCCAATTGTGGACTAACTAGGCTCAAAAGATTCATCTCGTCAATTCCGGCCAAACTGTGCAATTAATTTTTACTTTTGTCTATATTTAATACTTCATGCATGTGTCTAAAGATTTAATGTGACGAGAAATCTGAAAAATTTTGCAAAATTTTTTGGAACTAAACAAAGGCCTAATGCTGTCTCCAACAGAAGACTCATTTGGGAACCCAAACCTAAAATAGGTCTCCAACACAGTATCCATACAGAAGACCCATTTGGAGTATCGGGAGAGACATAACCCAAATTTGTAAAATTCCATATCATCATAAATAATAATAATATAATAATAATTAACATTAAAACACATAACTTAATTTACTATAACTGAAATAAAAAAATAAGTAAGATGTTTTTAACTTCACAGATAGAGAAAAAAATAAGCAACAATTCATTGTTTTTTGTTTATGAGACTAAAGCGCTCAAGGTGATCTCGTACACCTTTAGGTATGTTGGCTATATTTTTGTTCCCCGTATATGTGAGTAGGTGTGTTGACGGTCCTTAAGTACCAAATATAATCATCAAATAAATAAAGAAAAGGATCCAAATGCAACCAACACCTAGACTTAGGGTTTTATCTGACAGAATTCCACGAGTTTGGGTGTTTGTCTATTTCTACAGGGGGTTATCAGGAAATATGAAGGAAAGGCCCACACGTCGGGTTTACATAGAGATATTAACGTGCCGCGCAATTTTCTATTATCTAGAAGACTCCAGAAGCCACAGGAACGAACGGGAGGCCGAACGGGCCCAGGGGCAGGGCGCACGCCCACCCCCCTTGGGCGCCTGCCCTGGTACAAGCACCAATCACAGAATGGAGTACAGCATTACAAAGATCTCGTCGAGCTGATCGAAATGCATATATTATTTGTTATATTTAGAGTTCGGAATCAAGAGATATTAATAAAAGAAGGACTCCACATAAAAGTGCTGCGGGATTAATTGGGCCCAAATTAGATTTTGGTCCATTAAAGCCTGTGTGCATTTTAATGAGATATGGTGGAAAGTTTAGTACCACATCGCCTGCTGAACCAAAAACGCACAAAGGAGAGGACTATATAAGCAAGGCCCTTGGCCCATGGAGGAGACAAGTTCATCATAGAGTTGAGAGAAGCCCTCGAAGGAATACCTCTCCTCTAAATAAAATTTCTTTTAGGCTTAGCATCTAATGTGAGTAGAATTAGATCTTCTAGTTTCTACTAGATTGAGAGATATAGAGTGGAGGTGTAGATCACAGGAAGCCCGGCCTGTCGGTGTCTACTCTGGGATCAAGTCTCCTAACCCGAGGCTTGCTCCTAAGATTCTTCAGTAATTCGACTTCTAATTCTAGTAAGTTCTTGTTTTATTGTTCTTTGGTTTTGAGTTGACTTTAATCTCTTCCGGTTGAGTATTAGAGTAATCATTGCTAGCGTAAACGTGGTGTTTAGGCTAGGGTACTCATAGATATCTCCTGACTAGCGGGACCGTGGTAGTAGCGAGGAACGTGACATTTCCGAGTTACCTTTGTATCCCACATCTCGTTAGCAGGACGGGTAGGTTTATAGGTGCGGGTCGAACATCCTCTGTGGTGTCTAGATTCTGTAATCTTCCCCAATAGAACAGTAGATCATCCTTACCAAGGTTAGAACGAGACTACGGTTGCAGTCTTCTCTATACATCACTCACATCGAGAAACATTCTTTGTAGCCTAAAGGGGTAGTAGCAATAGATTTGGTTAGTCAGATGCACCCTTTCTCCCAGTGGTAAAAATATAAATACGATAACTCTGGATAACCTCCCGGGTGAAATGCTCACCGATATCCGTGCGCTTGCGGATCATTTCCTTATTGCGTTACCAAATATCAACAAGCATTTCTGGCGCCGTTGCCGGGGAAAAATACGGTTTGCTGAGATAACTTTTAGTCTTGCTATTATCTTGTATTATACTTTTATACTTTTATTCTTTTATCTTTTTATTTTTTCCATCTTTATGGATAACTCAAATTCCACACCTATTATTGAATTCTTTGCACCTTCGGAGACCAGCCATAGACCATGGGAGTCAACAAGTCCTGCCCCTAATTATGATCTGTGTCCGGAGTTGATTGCAATAGGTCAAAACCAACCCTTTTCTATAGCTGAGGTCCTATCTTTTAATCAAGGAGATAATGAACTTTTAGCTACACCTAGGGAATCTGTTAACCTTTCTATAAATTCTGGTTTAAACCTAGCCCTACAAGACCATGTTTTTTCTCAATATTTTCACATTGGTCTTAATCATATAACCTTTGGTAGAGTCTTTCTTTCTATATCTATTAGTAAAGGAAGGTATGTCTTCATTTGTGGACATCCTTCTTGCACTAGTCTTCATAAAAAATCCCTAGAGATAGAGAAGGAATCATCTCCCAGACAAGGAAAGGAAGTTTCAATAGCCAATTTTCAAACATTCCAATCCCATGAATCGGCTATCCAACCCATCCTTGAGCCTAATAATTTCTACTATGCTCTTTCTCTTGAACCTCCCGATAATCCTATGAATCTCTCTAGACATCCCATGCATAAGGAGGATCGAGAAGAGCAACATCAATGGCTACAGGGCATTAAAAATCCATGTGCTATCACCATTGAATGGATGGATAAAACAAACTTGAGAGACAATCCTAGAGGAATTTTAAGCATTCATGAAGAATCATCCTTGGAGTTTAAGAATGAGAGAAACAACAGTGAGCATGGAAGTTATTTCATAAATACCTCACCAAGTCCTTGCTCATATAAAACATCTCCCCAATCAATTGGTCTCTCCAACCATACCACATTTGAGATCTCCAACCCCCTCTTCCTTTCTATTTATAAAAACTTTAAAAGGGCGGTTGTCGATGCATATGTCTATAATAAATATTGCAGATCTCGTTGAGTTGATCTTGATATAGGTCAGCGTTGGAGGGGAAACCACTTCACCGACATAAATTGATGGTTTCCCAAGGACAAGCTTAGTGTCCTAAAACAAGCACTTATCAGATCGTAACATGAACTTCTAATTATTTGCAACATTGCCTTGTGTATTGAGCATATAAAGATATTTGTAGAAAAATTCCTTCGGGTATTCATGTCACTAACCTTTCTAGGATTGGAGCAAGAAGATATGAGGAATGACAAGCGCAAGGTATGCCCAACCAATCATCATGCAACATTGAATTAAAATTCATCCAATCTTGAGTTTTGCAAAATTCAAGCTTGGGGGAGTACTTCACATGAAAACATCCTTTGCCAAGTTGCTATGTCGGTTGTCCCTACCTTTGAGACATGCTTGATTTGTTAAATACTAGTCACACTACTTCATCTCCACTTGAGTAGATCTCTATAAAAGCCATCATGCTACCTATGTAGTAAGTGTTGGTTTGGAAGTACTGGACATACTTCCATTGGCATTTAAATTAAGCGTGGTGCTTAGGTTAAATAGCCTTCCTTAATCGGATTAGACATGGAGTCTAGTTTGGTTACTGAACTAAAAAATGCTTGAGTAGGCATTGGTATATTTTGTCGAACTAACCCCTGCAGGAAAACTTTCAATATCAACCTGGGAAGTCCTGAGATACAAACTTACATTGGAGATAAAGGAGACACATGAAGTTTAACAATTTGCATAAGAAGGACATAGCTCATTCATCATAAAGAGATGACCCATGAAGGGTGCCACAAACACGATGCACAACCGCTAAGAAAGGAAAGCTTCCACAAGGTGATACTATACCATCACTCTTCAAGTAAGGTAACATCTTAAGGTACGCGACTAGCACTTTCATAAGCTTCTCCTTAGTTCTAGCATACACATTAATAAAAGAGACAAACATGTATGATTTGTAGCTCCAAATTAACCAACCCAATTAATTCAACATGTTTAGTCCTTTAATCTTTATTCTTAGTACTACCTTCGTGATCCCACACTCCTAATTATATAAGCTAAAGTATTGCACATTCAATCTTTGGAAGATATAAACAAAACATAAGTATAGATAGATTATCTTTCCATTAGGTTGAGCCATCTGATCTGACAAATGTTTTAAATACTACACTCATGATCTTATTATCCATCAACTTTGTCTTGCTCACTATGCTTAAGGTTAGAGAAGAACAAATACACTTTTGGTTCTGTTGGTGTTTTCCACCAACAGGGCCCATGCACTTGATCTCTGCCTTGTCTCTATGAGCAGGTACACTTCGAGCAAAACCTGAAGGAGTTTTACAACTCCTAGACTCCACCAAGTGAAGGACCTGGATCTACGAGCACAAACACACTGAGCAGGATATTGCCAACACCGCACTTCGAACTGCTAGACAAACAAAGAACAGAGGTGATACCGTATCAAGAGGTGCAGATGTCAAGGTCCACACCTAATCAAATGATGCACCTAAAGGATGAAGACGGTGAGAAGTCTTGTCCAGAAGACATAAAACATTGGATCCTTGTCGGAGGAGGTCAAGATCGTCGACTCAAGTCGCCTTTCCTGATCAAGAAGGACGACCCTGGTGTTCCAAGCATCGAGTGCACAATCAATGGATACTCTTTTCAGAAGACACTCTACAACACCGGATCTGACAATAACATAATGGCCGTAGTCACTTATTAGCTCCTGCATGAAACCATGCTCCTACAACCAAGATACATTCAGCTCCAGACGATTTTCTGGTCATTGACATGGGAGAAGACGAGTATGATCCACCCACCATCCTTGGAAGACCGTTCCTCAACACTACCAAAGCCATCATCTATATTGGAACCGGAGAAGTCCACATGCACTTCCTCTCTGAGAAGGTACGCCACTACTTTAATGATTCTAACTATATAGTTGAAGATTCTAAGAAGGTCAGGACAAGAAGAAGGCGACGCAACCGAAATCACAGGAGGCAAATCATCAAGGACGGATGGGTAGACTACGAAGGAGAAGTGATAAGGTCTGAAGACATACAGCTTGAACAGAACTGTCCTGAGGAGACCGTAGCACCGAGTCAGGTGTGGAGAGAGAAGATAGTTACACATGAAGAGGAGGCGCCGCCGGAACCACCGACTACGCCATCCAGCGAATCCTAGGACGATTGAGAAAATAGAGAGTCCCGTTCGGAGGACTTAAAAACACCGAACGCCTTGCCAAGAGGTAAACTTGGTAGTTATCCTTTTTCCTTTCAACTATTTAAAATAGTTTGCTTAGTTAATTTGGTTCATATCATCTCGAAAAGAAAATAAAAATGTCAAAAATAGTAAGCCCCATGTGAGTATGCTCATGGCATAAAACCCATAGGTATATTCATTGTGGTGGCATAAAATAAATATGTTTTCATCTTACAATAAAAATATAAATAATAAGTGCATGATCCTGCTAAATAAAATTTATTAGGAGGAAACTTAATATGATAAAGACAAAGAGATTTTATGCTAACTTAACCAGTTCCACAAAGCTTTGTTGTCTATTTGAGCTCCACAGAATTCAAAGATCAAAAGAAGACTAGCAGACGGAGGACATCCTAATCGCTGTTAGGGTGCTGCCAACTTTCCAAAAACACCTCCACCACCTGCTAGCTACATCATAAGAAATTACGTCAAAATCCAGCTTGGGGGAGAGCACCCCCATTTATCCAGCTAAGTGTTTCTACTTGCGTTTATACTTTACTCAAATAATAAAAAGATGCATAATCATAAAAACCCAAATAAAGATTTTGTGCTTTTATATATATCTTTGCTTAGTTTGCTAAATAAATAAATAAATAAAGTTTGCTATGAACCCTTATGATAAGCTCTCACATGAAAATGATGAATAGTTTCTCTGCCATGACTAGTTCTTAAAATTGAAATCTCTCTCAAGTTTAGGCATAACTGTTATAATTTAAACCTGCTCTAAATCTGAACTTGTGAGAAGAGTACTTGATCTAAAGTCTAAGTTGTTAACGGATATGATATGGGAAGGTTGAGCTGTTGTTTATCTATTCCTAGAGATGCTAGAATTCTAGAGAATTTTATCTTTGAAAATCTTTAAAATAACACATGATGAGTTCCTGTATGATGAGAGTTTAAAATCCTACCACAGCCATATATACATGCTTATTAGACTTTGAGCCACACATTTACTTTTTACTGCTTATGAGCATTGAGTGTGGTCAAGCTGTGTAGACCCTTAGGAGCTTGTCATGCGGTTAAAATCAAGATTCACTTGCACGTTCACTCACATGCTACTTCTACTCCGGAAGTACGCATCCACATATATCCACTCATTTCCATCTCTAGAGCCACCCAAAAGTATTCTACTTCTAATCTGGGAGAGAATAGCCAAAAACATTTTTGTTTTTCCCTGTGAAATAAATGCTCGAGTTATCTTGGTTACTACCACTTGCTATATTATTTCAGGAGATGAGTGCTCTCTAAAAAAAGAGAAAAAGAAAAAAAAAATATGAGCAAATAAAAAGGGGCAAGTGCCCGGAACCTCGAAGAAAAGAAAAAGTGAGACGAGAGGTAAAAATAGACAAGTGTCCGACAGTAGAATTAGGGGTACAAGATACCCACCTAAGAGGAAAGAAAATAAAATATAGAGCATCTCATTCTCCTCAAAAAGCTTCAAAGTGCAAGAAAGGTATGTATCCCCTAAAAAGAGCAAAAGTAGAATTAGACTTTCACCATTGTTATCACCATACACCATTCACTCGCCACACATGCACATCTTGATTTGACTTATTGACTTGTTTCTCTCGATCCATGGTTTGACTATGCAATAAATGTCTTGTAAGTATGTATTAGCTGTCTCCCACCTATGAGCTCCAGATATCAAAACCTTATTAGAGTAGGGTGAGAGAGAAGGCAATATCACTATGCCTTATACCAAAAATACCACATACTTTGAGAGAAGGCATATACCATTACTGCCTTGGTAAGGATCCAGAAATACCACAAAAGAGAGATCTGAGAGAGTCATACAAGGAATCTCTGAGTTTTATTTGGAAATCTGCAAAAACTCCAGAGCTATAGTTAATCAAAGAACAAGAGACATGGCGCTTAACTTGACCGTTCTATCTTTTAACTGCTCAAGACACAAGTGACGGTTACAAGCCCCATGGTGAAAGGTAAAATGAGTAAGTTTTAAGTCTTAACAGTTTATTCTAACTCAGAGATGAGATCTTGCTTGAATGCGTGTGTACTTTTAAGGCATGAAACCACTGCAGAAACTCTTGAGTTCATCCTTGCTCACGGACGAGCAAGAGGTAAGCTTGGGGGAGTTGTTGACGGTCCTTAAGTACCAAATATAATCATCAAATAAATAAAGAAAAGGATCCAAATGCAACCAACACCTAGACTTAGGGTTTTATCCGACAGAATTCCACGAGTTTTGGTGTTTGTCTATTTCTACAGGGGGTTATCAGGAAATATGAAGGAAAGGCCCACACGTCGGGTTTAAATAGAGATATTAACGTGCCGTGCAATTTTCTATCATCTAGAAGACTCCAGAAGCCACGGGAACAAACGGGAGGCCGAACGGGCCCGGGGGCAGGGCGCCCGCCCACCCCCCTTGGGCGCCCACCCTAGTACAAGCACCAATCACAGAATGGAGTACACCATTACAAAGATCTCATCGAGCTGATCGAAATGCATATATTATTTGCTATACTTGAAGTTCAGAATCAAGAGATATTAATAAAAGAAGGACTCCACATAAAAGAGCTGCGGGTTTAATTGGGCCCAAATCAGATTTTGGTCCATTAAGGCCTGTGTGCATTTTAATGAGATATGGTGGAAAGTTTAGTACCACATCGCCTGCTGAACCAAAAACGCACAAAGGAGGAAGACTATATAAGCAAGGCCCCTGGCCCCTGGAGGAGACAAGTTCATCATAGAGTTGAGAGGAGCCCTCGAAGGAATACCTCTCCTCTAAATAAAATTTCTTTTAGGCTTAGCATCCAATGTGAGTAGAATTAGATCTTCTAGTTTCTACTAGATTGAGAGATATAGAGTGGAGGTGTAGATCAGAGGAAGCCTGGCCTGTCGGTGTCTACTCTGAGGTTGTACCTGCGCGATCAAGTCTCCTAACCCGAGGCTTGCTCCTAAGATTCTTCAGTAATTCGACTTCTAATTCTAGTAAGTTCTTGTTTTATTGTTCTTTGGTTTATGAGTTTACTTTAATCTCTTCCGGTTGAGTATTAGAGTAATCATTGCTAGCGTAAACGTGGTGTTTAGGCTAGGGTACTCATAGATATCCCCTGACTAGCTGGACCGTGGTAGTAGCGAGGAACGTGACATTTCCGAGTTACCTTTGTATCCCACATCTCGTTAGCAAGACGGGTAGGTTTATAGGTGCGGGTCGAACATCCTCTATGGTGTCTAGATTCCGTAAGCTTCCCCAATAGAACAGTAGATCATCCAAGGTTAGAACGAGACTACGGTTGCAGTCTTCTCTATACATCACTCACATCGAGAAACATTCTTTGTAGCCTAAAGGGGTAGTAACAATAGATTTGGTTAGTCAGATGCACCCTTTCTCCCAGTGGTAAAAATATAAATACGATAACTCTGGATAACCTCCCGGGTGAAATGCTCACCGATATCCGTGCGCTTGCGGATCATTTCCTTATTGCGTTACCAAATATCAACAAGGTGTAGCAATATATGCTTTCTCACTTCATAATTATCCTGCCAGATTTTTATACGCATATATAATTATAGTTAAACAACTATATGAGGTGAAAAAAGAATAATTATTTACAAAGGATAATACTCACGTATTGCAAATGGATGTTTCTATCCTTTTACCATTCCACGCACACATGGCAAGTAGAACATTAGATAAGTTCCTGAGAAAGCATTAAATTATTACTATTATATATATAGTAGAATATTAAAAGGAATAGTTTCTATTGTAAACATTATAACCAAATCATTATGACTTGCTCGGTTATAAACTCTCTATTACGTGAAGCATTAGTCCATTGTGACTGCATTTCTTGATTAACTATACTACGAGCAATAATTACTTCATCCTCATCATCTACATAAGTTGAACAGTAATTACAACAGATTATTCATCAATGATCCTCTTATTGTAGGCATTGATGTCATATTAACAACAGTTAAATTACTTGCCAGCCGATTGGATATAAGTATATCACCAATATTCTTTGCATAGAGTAAACAATCATTTGTTTCATTAGCATCCATATTTTCCTTGTTTAGTACATCCTGTCCATCTACCAATTGCGACATAGCACTACGAGAAACATGAATAGTAATATCTATATTATTGTTCACCAATATTTCTACTATACAACCATTGACAGTTTCGATACACAGTTGTTGCTCCTTTCTTCTTTTATATGCTTCTCGACGTTTTTTGATTTTTTTTCGTCCTTTTTCTCTTGAGACATTGCGTGCCATCGAGCCTTATCTCTTTCTCTCCTACGCTGCACAACATCACTTTCTGCAATATTACATCCATATATACTATAGGTTATCATTTATATATAATATAAACAATACGTTGAATTGAATATAATAATTGTCCTTCTATTTTGGTTACTTTCATTAATAATGTTAGTCTTGTCACCCAATGGTGCAGGAGAGCCCCTATTTATTGAAATAACCCACAATTCCTGTAGTCTACCTGTTCCTTAAAAAACATAGAGACCATCAGACCACAACCATATGAGCTTCAAGTTCTATTCTGCCATCAAACAATCACTCCAGAGTTACTTAAGCATTCAGGTACTATTTTTATCCAAATTACTTATTCTCAAATTCTAACGCCCAAGCAATAATTTGGAGGAAGGGAAAAAGAATTGTACAATAAAAAAACAGTGAAGCACGCACAAAACCTTGACTAAATATCTCAGTCATCTAATTGTTGGCTAAAGAATTTGTTATTCGGCATGGGGTATACTAGCATTATGGCCGGACCTGCTATGCATAGACTAAAATTATGATATGCAAGGAGATATGCTTCGACAAAGAATTTGTACTGAGCCGGAGGGCACACCAGCAATATGAATGGACCTGCTATACCAAAGCTCCAGGGAACAACAGATAATCAAAAGTAGCTATGAGAAGTAGATGCAGCGGATGGAAATCAATCAAGCACACAGAACTGCAGGTCACAAAGTCACTCAACTTGCAATTTTATATAACTGAGAGCTGAGTTCATTTCATATATGCCGTACTGAACATTGCTACAGGAGTCTTTTTTGTACATCCAATAAACAATGAGCAAGTAACTCCAGAACAAGAACAAGACATAATGGTAACAAGAGAGATCGTGCAATGTCTTTGTGGAATACCTGGACAGGAGGAAGGGGATGTGGAGACGGAGAAGAATAGTATTTGATGGCCTACACCAGGTGGAGTAACAGACCACTCCAGATTACTTAGTCACAAATACTCCAGAGTCACTGCTGAAACGTGCTTATATTGCAGCAAAAGGAACAGATAAAAAGTAAGAAGCTAGCTTGACACAATGGTTTAGGTAAAAGATTCAGAGAGATGAAATTCAGAACTTTCATTTTCTGTTAGTAGATGCAGGTGCTATTAGACTTGTCGAGTTGCATTGATCAAAGGATAATGAAATTTTATATCTTTGTCAACCAAATTGTATAGCTCAGAAATCAGAACTGTCACTTTCTGTGGCAGATAAAAATGAAAGTTGGGGTATGCTGCCGAGACCCAAGACTCACTCATTTGCTTGTTCGATCTTAATGAGATTTCACCTGCTGGCTCACTTGGGTATGCTGCCGAGACCCAAGACTAACTCACTGCTTGTTCGATCTGAATGAGATTTCACCTGCTGGCTCACTTGTCCGCACTCCTTGTATCTTTAACAGTGTAGTAGGTTCGATAGTGTGCAATAGTTTGGTTTCATTTTCCAGGTAAACAGCGCAACAAACCAAGGGTGTAGGACAGCATCATTGTGAACCTTTTTTACTTGTGGGCCATTAATTCATGATTGTTTGAAATACTTGCCAAACTAAAATTAGAATATGGAGGGATTATGTCTGTATGCTAATAGATGTCTTTAGTGTGCTATTAGGGTACCAGATATATCTAAAGAAGAGTTGAAGATATGGAAGCAAAGAGGAGGCATAGGAGTTGTGAATGCTTAAAATCGAATATTCTATTACAAGTTTTCTTCTCCTATATGTTAGTTAACTAATACAGTTAATGACAACTTATACAAGGGTTGAACCCATTCTACATGGCAATGCACACATTCCTAGACCTAGGCCTTGAGCTCCGGCGTGGACTGGGCGTGGGTCTTGACCCTCTGGATTCAGCAGTATTGTCTGTTTCCAGCGCTGGTGTTTCTTCAGTTTTAGTGGTGGTAATAATTGTGCCTGACAAATTAATGTCTTCTTGGTTTTCCAGACAAGAACAAGAAGTTTGTAGTTGCTTTCTGACATTCAGATAAGCAGTGAAGCAGCAACTTAGTAAGTGTGCATAATTTGTTTAGTCAGGGCCTATCAAGTTCAGATAAGATTTCTGATTGGCCCAATCATGTTACAGTGATACATCGATCCTTGATTACTAAGTGTGCATAATTTGTTTGATTAGGTTATTTTCAGCGCTCAAGAATCATCAAAGTCACAAAGAAAACCCTTAAAGAAGACCTCTTCTAATTGATATTATTGATTTCTGATGGGATCTTAATAGGCTTTGAGTTGGTATTGAAATCAGGAAATGCAGTATATGTTCTTTCTTCCTTTATTCACTGGAGAAATCAATATCAGCAAAAACAAATCGATTGGCGCACCTGGAGGAAGATGAAAAACTTGAAGAAGCACAGTTCAGCTTGAACAAGAATACATGCTAATGTAACCACTTCATGATTCAATGATCCTGTTGGACATGAAAGAATACTACCTACAGTTCAGTTTTTTGTCAATGATAGGGAACAATGCTCGACAAAAACCTGAACGCAAACAGCAAAAGAAATCCCATTAGAAAGTAGCAGAATAAACTAATCCCAAAAGGTAGCAAAATAATAACACTACAATGTTGCAGGCACTAACTAATAAGGTTATCTACTTCTCTATACTACTGAAAATCAGGATAGCTCCTCTGTAGGTTGAGTGAAAATGCTCAAGATCATGAGGATCTCTACAACTCTCCTTTCAAGATGCTCCTAGATGACAAAAACTCATAGTTGATATGCTAAAGACGAAACCCATTTATGGATAATGGAGAATGCCACATTCTGTGTATAAATACACCAACAGGGAGCGTCTTTTCTGTCTTCTACATGCATGACAATAAAATACTAACAACTACGGCAATCTTAATGGATAGGACTGGCAATCTTAATGGACAAGACAGGACTGACAACATAATGACATCTTCAGCAAACTCTGAGTTGTTGAAATAAATGAGCCCAATAGATAGATGAATAAACACACACAAACCATTAGCTTAAACCTCAGGTTCTGAAGCCACATCTTTCGCCTCAACTCTCTACCATGCCTGTGGAAGCTGTCAGCCTGAAATAATTTTTTTTTAAAAAAAATTCTCAGTCAAAGTTGAATGCTGATTCTTGTAACATGAGTTCAATACATCATCATACAGACATCGAACACTGAATAAATACCTGTGACCGTAAGGTCTCTGTCTTACCCACCAAAAGTTCAATCTTCTCACGACGATCCAATATCTGAACAAAAGTTCAGAATAGTCAGGAACTAATTATCAGAAACATAAGAAGTAGAACTCACGATTATGTTTAAAGATAAGAAGTTGTCTTTGTTGATTGCAGTGATTCTCCTGTTGAGTGCTAATTACAATGAACCCTAAAGATAGATTGCTTAGCTATACTGCCAGGTAGAAGACTTGGGATAAAAAGCACACAACTGAAACAGCTCAATGGCCGCACCTGGAGGCGCGCGCCCAACAGTGAGGTCGACGGCGCGGGCCGCCCAACTGCGAGGTCGACGACGCGGGCCATGATTGCGCTCCGAGGACTCGTGCGGGGAGCTGCCGAGCTGTGCAGCGTGGGGAAGCTGGGCGACGGAGAGGGCGACGGCGCGGGAAGCGATTGCGCCCTGTTGCCTCGCGTGGGGAGCTGCGATGGCCGCACCTGGAGGCGCGCGCCCAACGGCGAGGTCATGTGGTGGGGAAGCTGGGCGACGGAGAGGGCGACGGCGCGGCGCGGTTTCTTGGACGCTTGGAGGTCAGGCCTCAGGTGGACGACGTGGTGCGATAACCGCGGTAGGGGGGAGGGGGCGCGACCGAGGGGTGAAGCACGGGAGGGGGGGGCGATAACCGCCCGGAAACGATGACCTTCGATTTTTTTTAGTTGTAGAGATAAATACAGTATCACATCAGCAAAATACAATAAATCAAAAATAATAAATGACTATAGAAACCATGATAGAGTCTGCATTGGGAGTGCCCTGACAAGCACAGCACTGAATTGTGTCCGGAAGGGCCTCGCAATCGTGCCCGGAAGCATTCCCTTCCGTTCTTCTGTCCTGTCACTATCACCGGGTATACTCCATGTCCTTCAAATTGCGTGAATCTCAGAGAAAATTTAAAGAAAATCGTTTCAGTTTCTCCATTCACACTACTAGTTGGCTGATAAGCCATGACAAAAGATATTGTTGACTGATTTATTGTAAGAGAAAAATACTGCTAAATGATTGACAGATTCGGCTGATAAGCTTAAGCGAACAAGTTGGCAGTGCTTTCTGAAGTTGAAAAGAAATATGTGTTGAGATTGTCGCATATCTTTTCACCTTACTCTTGATCTCAGGACATGTTTAATTCTCATCCTAACACTTTTAATCTTATACTATCGAATATTTGGACACATACATAGAACATTAAATATAGATTAAAAAAACTAATTATACAATTTGTATGCAAAATTGTGAGATGAATTTTTTAAGCCTAATTAGTCCATGATTAACCTTAATTGCTACAGTAACACATATGTGCTAATGGTGGATTAATTAAGCTAATATATTCATCTCATGGTTTTCAAATAAGTTATGTAATTAATTTGTTTATTAGTATCTAAACGTCTTTTTCGACATCCCATGAAACATCCGATCTAACACTTTAAAAACTTTCCATCCACGAATTAAACGCATGCTTACAGATTGAATGTTGGTGGAAATTCGTGCCCTGTTTTCATTTCGATACAAGAATATTCAATAGTAGGAGTATTTACCCAAATTCCATACTAGTACTGAAATGTATCCCAATAAGCTGCACAACATTTCAAGTTGACCAATGTTAAAAAAAAACATTTCAAGTTGACCAGCAATAGGCTGTCATCACGGACCGCCATGCTGCACCTTTTTGCCATATCTGAAACGTTGACTTCTGCTCCAGTCTAACCTCTTGTTAACATGGCGCCAGTTTGACTGGAACCCTCGTAGCCTCGTCTCCGACCAAGAACCGAGCATGGCAAGCCAATGCTGCGTGCGTGCAACGGCTAAAGGATGGAAATAGATATCCGCGGTTTTTTCTAGTTAATGAACTAAATAAATAATTTCTTCTCTTATTTTTTTATTTAGTTCATTTAGTTACATTAGAGAAAAACCGTTGGTACCCGTTTGAAACACTATCCCCATCCTTAGCAACAGCAACGGCCTCTTCTTTGCCCACCGGTCATCACTGTTACATGTAATTTACGAGATGAATTTTTTAGATCTAATTAGTCCATAATTGAACAATAATTATCAAATACAAACGAAAATGCTACAATATCAAAATCCAAACAACTTTTTATATCTAAATCATACCTAAATATATCCAAAGTCCTAGCATGGGGAGAAATTAATCTTTGATGGCAGTTGCTTATTACATTAACTAGGAGGATTACTTGCGCCATGTTGCGGGTATGAAGAATGAATATAAATAGTTTGTGTATTGTCAGTTGGACAATTTGTATGTTTATAGAAATAGATTGTTGATGTAGATATTATAATTATATGAGCTAGTGAATTTGTGTGTAATAATAAATTGTCTAATTGAATAATTTGTAAGTTGAGACAAATAGGTAGTAGAATTTTGTTCGAAGATTTAGAAACAAGAACAGGAACCGAGGGCAGAAAATGTTTGGTGGCCTTTGAAAAAGGGTGCTCTGAAACCTGTCACAACTTGATCGGTCGCTTGGGCGTTGATTCGGACAAAGGCTATTGTCGCTAGTTCTGCGCTCAGTCTCGGCGACAGGCTAAAAAAAAAGCCCTTCTTATTGCTTTTGGGTCTTGTTTAGTTTCCAAAAGTTTTACAATTTTTTTCAGAATTTTTGTCACGACGAATCTTATGGCACATGCATAAAGCATTAAATATATATAAAAGAAATAACTAATTATATAGTTTATCTGTAATTTGTGAGACGAATCTTTTGAGTTTAGTTAGTTCATAATTGAATAATATTTTCAAATACAAACAAAAGTGCTACACTATCATTTTTGTAAAATTTTTTGAAAATAAACGAGGCCTTGCACTCTCCGGTCTCCTCCATCCTCAGATCAAATGAGCATTAAGGTTCAGTTTGTCTCCTTGTCAAGCACCCACCAATCTCAAAGCACCTTTGAAGCATCTGCTGTGCCGGAGGCGGGCATTGCTCGATGTATTAATCCCACAATCCACTATACTCCACTCTGTTGATGTTAATCGTAGATATGATTGAAGTGATAGTGATACCGTAACAAATTGACCGACGTTGTCGACGCACCATTGAAGCCGGCAAATGGCTGGCCTATACTTGTGTGGTCGTCGATGTCGATGGCCATGCAACAATATACCAACGTGATGTGACTCGTGCGTGCTAGATGATCGATGACTTGCATAAAGTTTTTAGTTTTGAATATTATAGTACTTTTATTTAGATTTGATAATTATTATCTAACTATAGACTAACTAAGCTTAAAGAATTCGGTTTACAAATTAAAACAAATTATATAATTAATTATTATTTTTATTATATTTAATATTATATATATAATTAATTATTATTTTAATTAATTATTGTAAAATTTGATATGACGAGACCTGAGCCAGCGTCAACTTGAAAATATACACGTGTTATCCTCCGGTATATAATAAACAATGCTCGAAAGAGATCTGCCTCCTTCTCTATCTCTCTTTTTTTGCTTGTAAATAAAATAACTAACACGCAGATGATAGCCAGCCTTGACAAGTACAGCACTGAATTGTTGACGTTTCAACAAGTCTCGTGGTCGTGGCGGCTAATTAAGACCTCGCAAAATATATATATAATACTGATAACAATGCCCTGCGATTTGCATGATCGGCCGGTCTCCTGTCCCGTCACTATCATCATTGGATAATACTGATAACAATGCCCTGCGATTTGCATGAATCTCATAGAAAATTCTAAAGTTAGGCTCTTTTAGTTCACACCTAAAAACTTTTTTCTCTATTCTATTAAATATTTAGATATATACATAAAGCTTAAAACAACTTTTTTTTTAAATACGGACAGAGTATTTCACACTACCAGTAGTACAGGAGAGGATATTATTGTGCGCTTCCCCCACGTTTTGAACTACGCCCGCCTCTGCTCTGACGATGTTGACTTTTTCCTAGCAATCTCGTTCGCTGAAAACCGACGAACTTTTCCACGAAGGGGAAAAAAAAAAGAGAAAAAGTTCAACGCTGCAGCTTCACCGAATGCAGTGTTGTACACAGTCAGAAGCCAAGTATAACATGACATGACATCACAACACAATTAGGCCCTGTTTAGTTCCCTGTCCAAAAATTTTTCATCCATCCCATCGAATCTTTGGACACATGCATGAAACATTAAATGTATATAAAAAAATAAACTAATTACACAGTTTGATTGAAAATCGTGAGACGAATCTTTTAAGCCTAGTTACTCCATGATTAACCTAAAGTACTACAGTAACCCACATGTGCTAATGATAGATTAATTATACTTAATAGATTTGTTTTGCAGTTTCCTGACGAGCTATGTAATTTGTTTTTTTATTAGTATCTAAAAACCACTTCCGACATTCTTCCGACACATCCAATGTGACACCTAAAAAATTTCCATCTCCAATCGCCTTAGGCCCCCATGCATGTCGACTTTGACCTTGACGTGTCCCCCATAAAAACTTGCTGCAGGCCAGGCAGGCAAGCCAACGCCGCCGCAGGCTGCTCGTTGCAACGCGAATGGCCTCGCTCCACGACCTCACCGCCATGCTCCTCTTGCTCTTCTGCATCCTCTCCGGCGGCGTGCACGTGTTTGCGCCGCTGCGGGTCCAGGCGCAGCAGCCCTACGGCAGCCAGATCGCCGACTGCACCAACACCCACAACGCCTCCGGCCTGCTCGGCTACTTCTGCGGCGCCGGCGCCGCCACGTCGTGCCCGACCTTCCTCACCTTCACCGCCCGGGGGCCTTACTCCACCCTCGCCACCATCGGGGCGCTCCTCGGCGCCGACCCCGCCACCCTCGTGGCGCCCGACGCCGCCGCCGCCGCCGGCGGCGGTGCGGACGCGCCGCTCGCGGCGGGCACCCGGGTGCTGGTCCCGGCGACTTGCACCTGCACGGCCACGCCGGACCCGGACGGCGGGCGGTTCTACCAGCGGAACGTCAGCACGTACGTCGCCGCGGCCGGCGACACGCTGCTCATCATCGCCAACGACACGTTCCAGGGCCTGACGTCGTGCCAGGCGCTGGAGGCGCAGGCGCTCCGCGGCGCGCCGCCGCAGAGCCTCCTCGCGGGGCAGCGCCTCCTCCCCGTGCCGCTCCGCTGCGCGTGCCCGACCGCGGCGCAGGCCGCGGCGGGGGCGAGGTTCCTCGTCACCTACCTCGTCGACGTCTCCGACGAGCTCGCCGCCGTGGCCGCGCGGTTCGGGGTCGACGACGCCCAGACCGTCGCGGACGCCAACCAGCTGCAGCCGCCCTTCACCATCTTCCCCTACACCACCCTGCTCATCCCCGTCGCCGCGCAGCCCAACGTGTCGCGCATCCAGACGCCGCCGCCGCCTCCCCCGCCTCCTCCTCCGCCGGTGGTGGCGCCGCCTGCGCCGGGGACGAAGAGCGGTAGCCGTGTCGGGGTCTACGTTGGCGTTGCGGTGGCGGTGGTTGCCGTCGCCGCGATCGCCTCCGCCGGAGCTTTCCTCGCTCTGAGAGCGAGGAGGAGGCGGGCCGGCGCCGTCCTAGCCGCCGGCGAGGCGGTGGCCAAGAAGGAAGGTAAGGCAGGCAAAGGCGACGACACGGCGGCGACGTCGTCGGGTTTCGGCGAGTACTCGCTCTCCACCAGCGAGGCGTTCTCGAGCATTTCCGTCACGGACATCAAGTCGTCGCTGAAGGTGTACACGTACGCGGAGCTCAAGGCGGCCACCGACGACTTCAGCCCGGACCGCCGCATCGGCGGGTCGGTGTACCGCGCGGCGTTCAACGGCGACGCGGCGGCGGTCGAGGTGGTGGACCGGAACGTGTCGACGGAGGTGGAGCTGATGCGGAAGATCAACCACCTCAACCTGATCCGCCTCATCGGCCTCTGCCACCACGTCGGCCGGTGGTACCTCGTCACCGAGTACGCCGAGCACGGCGCGCTCCGGGACCGCCTGGTCGCGGGCGCGGCGGCGCCGCTGACGTGGGCGCAGCGGGTGCAGGTCGCGCTGGACGTCGCCGAGGGGCTCAGGTACCTGCACGAGTACGCGCGGCCGGCGTGGGTGCACATGGACGTCAGCAGCGGCAGCGTCCTCCTGGCCGGCGACGGGCCCCGCGCCAAGCTCCGGGGCTTCGGCGCCGCCAGGGCCATCACGGGCGCCACCGTCGGCGCCGAGGAGGCGATGTTCACGATGACGAGCCGCATCGCGGGGACGCGCGGGTACATCGCGCCGGAGTACCTGGAGCACGGCGTGGTGTCGCCCAAGGCGGACGTGTACTCGCTCGGCGTCGTGCTGCTGGAGCTCGTCACGGGCAGGGACGCGGAGGAGCTGGTGGGCGACGGCGGCGTGGGCGACCCGTTCGTCGCGCTGCGGGAGCTCGCCGAGGAGCTCGACGGCGGCGGGGACGCGGTGCTGCAGCGGCTGGAGGAGCTCGTGGACCCGGCGCTGCCGGGCGGGAGCTGCCCGCAGGACGCCGTGGTCATGGTGGTCAGGCTGATCGAGAGGTGCGTCAGGCGAGACCCGGCGCGCCGTCCCACGACCGGGGAGGTGGCGCAGCGCCTCCTCAAGCTGTCGGGGGTCTCGGCGCTCAGCTGGCGGAACTCGCCGGAGTCGCCCCGCAGCTCCGGCAGCGGAAAAGGCCTCATGTACTAGCGGAGCACTACTGTAGTCTCATGGTAGTGTACGTGCCATCGGACGCGAATTGTGAAGGTAGCAGAGAGAAATCTCACGGTACTTTCACTTTTGAGTTTGAAATTTTGTTCACCACCAAGGGAAAAACTTAACACACAGTGACAGTGTACACGTGTATGTAGTATATTTGATTGTATTCACGCGCAAAATGTAGATATATGGAGCAAATCATTTCCAGACATAATTGGTAATTTGAAAAAAGAAAACTAGGAGTTACATCCCAAATAAATTTTGCTCTACATACATTCCTATGGAATGGCACAGTGTTTGATGATCCCATACGAAGTTTCTTTTGTCTCCAAGACAACTAACGCGTAAATGGCGTAAAACCAAGAGAGATTAATATCTGAATAGAACGGATTCGAAATTCTCATAGAAATTTTTCGAGTGTTAAAATCCTTATTGAATTACTAGTAATGGTAAATGATCACTAACTGCATTTTCGATGTGTGGCCGATAGGATGTACTTTCCCTATCATTGCTTAGCATCTCCAAGGGTTTTTATTAATCTCACTCTCTAAATCGTTGTTCAAAGAGCTATTTATATAAAAATTACTTCTTATATTTTTCACTCTCTAGTAGTTTTTCTATATCCTAAGTCACTCTCGCTTTCTATCTTTACCTAGCTAGAAATCTAAAATAGAAAATGACTATATTTTAGTAACCAAATAAAAAATCTATTAGAGGGTATTTTTCATAAAAATCATTATTTCTAATAATTAGAAATAATATAGAGAGTTTTTTGGAGTTACTCTAACACAGCGACATTTATTATAGTTTTAGTCCTAACTCCTAAGCACAGCTCCCTCCTTTGAATTCCTATGACCTTTCGACATTTTGATATTTTTTGTGGTGTTGTGAGTTATATATACACAAGTCATATCTTATATTTTTCTATTGCTATGTTTCAAGGGCCTCAATTTCTAAAAAAAATGCATTTCTATTTATTTCACACAAGATCTTCATTGGAGAGGTAATCATTCGCGTCTTTCAGTTTTTTCGACTTGATAAAGATTAATCATGACTATTTCATCAAAATAAACTCACTTTTACTAAATTTATTAAAGCAAAGAAATAACAATCCTATATAGAAATGCCTTAACAGTTCTAGGACATCAATCCATTGTCGTCTAGTCCGGTTAGGATATCTGGCTTTCACCCAGACGACCCGGGTTCAAATCCCGGCAATGGAATATTTCTTTTTGTTCCTTTTCCTCACGGCATCCCCCCCCCCCCCTTTTTTTTTTGTTTCCCTATGTTGACCCTGACCGTCCATTCACTGATCGGACGGCTATGCTGCCCCGCCGTAGGGTTCAATTGAACGGACCCATCCCAAGTCCCCACCCAGCAGCGCATCCCTTTACGACGACCGCCTGCACACGCCGCCGGCGATGGCCGCCTCCGCCGACGACGTCGCCCCATCAACGGCCTCCGCCTACCTCGACCCCTCCTACTGGTTCGCTCTCCCTACCTTCTCCTGCTCTACCCTCCTACCCCTCCCCCCTGACCGAGCTGAAGCAGCAAGCAATCTTACTGACTCTGACGCGACAATGGACGACGGCCTGGCCGTGCGGCCGCTCGCTCGCTTGCAGGGACGCGCGGTTCGGGAAGGAGGAGCACTACGAGTGGTTCAAGGACTTCTCCCACTTCCGCCACCTCCTCGCGCCGCTCCTCTCCCCGTCCCTCTCGGTGCGTTCCCTTCCCTTGCCCTCTCCCTCCTGGGCCTTTTACATATTTATGATGATTTACCATCATAACGGTTGCCTCTCACCCGATTATCACTCTTATAATGTGCTATACATATTTACTATCTTTAAGCGATAACTTTTACATTTAGACCACATTTGCACATGTGGCAGCCCAGACCGACTGACATGGTGGTGCTGACTCAGCATGGGCAGGCGAAATGACGATGCTGCCCCTAGCCTCATTTTCTTCTAAACACAGCAGCATAAAAACCCCTCTATTAATAAAAAAAATACAGCAACATAAAAAAAACACAGCAGATTCTTATGTTACGTTGCTGTCTGTGTGCAAATGAAATATGTTGCTGTGTTTTTTTTTATCAATAGAGGGGTTTTTATGCTGCTGTGTTTAGAAGAAAATGAGGCCAGGGGCAGCATCGTCATTTCGCCTGCCCATGCTGAGTCAGCACCACCATGTCACTCGGTTTGGGCTGCCACATGTGCAAATGTGGTCTAAATGTAAGAGTTATCGCTTAAAGATGGTAAATATGTATGGCACATTATAAGAGTGATAATCAGGTGAGAGGCAACCGTTATGATGGTAAATATGTAAAAGGCCCCTCCCTCCTCCTCCTTTTGCCCCCCAATCCTGTCGCGCAGTGTCAGTGGTGGTGAAGAGGAGAGCTCTGTTTGCATGCGTGTAGGTCCTCGAGGTCGGGTGCGGCAACTCGCGGCTTGGGGAGGAGCTCCTGCGGGAGGGCGTCGCCGGCGGCGTCACCTGCGTCGATCTGTCCCCCGTCGCCGTCCAGCGGATGCGCGACCGCCTCGCCACTCAGGGCACCAAAGGTGAATTTTTGCTGATAGAGCTAGGAGAGAAATTTGTTATCCTATAATAGCAAATTTCTCGAGCTAGGAAGCTGTCGCACCATCTGGATTGAGACGTTGGTTCTTGCTTCTTGCAGGCGTGGATGTTGTGGTGGCCGACATGCTTGATCTGCCGTTTGAGCAGGAGAGCTTTGACCTCGTCATCGAGAAGGGCACCATGGTACACGATTTTCATGAGCTCGTTCCATCTTGTATTCTTGTGTGTGTTCACTAATCTCACTAAATAATACCTTGAAGTTGGCCTACGCTTTACTGTGCTAACCATAGCGCTGTACTTTGGAAGATAACAAAACAGCTATTTTTAGCATCATTGTCTACGCGATAGCAAGAACAACAGGGGCTGGCATCTAGTCAGCACGTGTTCAAAAGCTCAACATGTACTGCCTTGTTAAAAATTAAAACTTGAAGGATTGTCTAGCATTGAAATGAACAGATTCGCCTTTAAGCAATTCATCCATTTTACAAGTTTTCTTTAACAGTACAACAATATGTTGGATTTGTGAAATGGGTTCAAAGCAGAACTTGTGCTGAAGTAAAATATATTCGGACAGGGAAGAGGACCTGGTTCGACATTCATGTCTTCAATTAATTATCATTGTAAACAACCCATAGCATGATGTATTCCATTCATTGTATTGGCAAGTGATATTATTTTACATGATGTTGTCTGTTACACTTAACAAAAGACCATCCTTTTGTACAGGACGTGTTGTTTGTGGACAGTGGCGATCCATGGGACCCCAATCCTACAACAGTGGATAACGTGATGAAAATGCTTAAATGTATCCACAGGGTTTTGAAGCCAGAAGGCGTCTTTGTATCAATTACCTTTGGGCAGGTTAGGGAGATTTACCAACAATCTTCTGTGTCAGAGTTCTTTTGGTTTTTCCACCTTTCGGTTTGGTCTGAAGATATTTCATCTACCTATTTACAGTATATAAACTTGCGCATTACATAGGAATGGGGTTTCTTTTTGAATGAAACCACTTTTCTCTCTGAACTATGTGCTACTGCACCATTGCTACTGGAAGCTGATATTGTGAAATAGTTAAAGACTGACTTTCCTATAGGATTAAATAAATAAGTAAAGATGCAAAAAGGGGATCTGAACTGAAGGCGGAATTGATGTCTTATTCTTTTCATTTATCTATTAATGTTCTGTTCTCAATGAAGTACTACTTTTCATGTCAGCCACACTTTCGACGGCGATTTTTTGAAGCTCCTGAGTTTACATGGTCTGTTGAGTACAGTACCTTTGGTGATGGCTTCCATTATTTCTTCTACACTCTTAAGAAGGTTAATTATGGACACTTCCCTTGATCTCGCTCGATCCTATCAGTTTTAGCTTGAATATTTACCTCATACAAATTATGATTCTTCCATACAAGTTTTTTCATTGCTGCAACTAATTTTTCCCTAGAGAAAAAGCTAATCTCCTTAATTATTTGCCTTTTTTTTTAATCTCTAGGGCAAGAGGTCACCGGAGTCCAGCAGTTACCAAAATACATTACCTGCTGCTCCAAAACTAAATATGGTCCACGAAGAGCTCGAGAACGAGGACTTCATATTCCTCACAAACCTTGATTAGCTATGAGTGGCAGCTTAACAAGCAACTGAGCTAACACATCAAAAGGGAGACCAGTTCAGTGTTTGTGATCCTGCAGTGATGTTTTATTTTTCCTGGGCGGCAAATGGGAATGATGCCTGTAAAATGTGTGATTTAGGATAGGATTACATTTTAGGCCTTGTTCTTTAGTAGTGCTATAATATAATACTGCAGGCCATAGATCAATCTGTGATCTGTTTTAAACATTAGTAGTTTCCATTTGAAATATACTCTTTCGACTTTCTAAACATATGGAATGAAATTGTATTATTTCTACTGTTATATGAAATCCATAAATGAAAGTACTTGTTAAATTTCATAAATACATCTTTTTCAATAACTGATTTAATTTGGCCATTCCTTTTGGTTTTGAAAGTTCATGTTTTATTTCTTTTTTTTTCAACAGTTAACTCATGATGTTTCCCACCTTTAATTTAGTGTTACAACTTACAAACTGCATAAAGATGAGATTTGAGGCTACTGTTTGATGGTAGGGAGAAATTAACCACCTTTACCTGTTTGTTGTAAAAACAAAAAAACCCCACCTTTACCATCTGTTTCCATTCTACCGGTTCCTTCAATCCCCTCCTCCGGCGCTCTCCCCCATCACTCCTCTGTCCCTCTCTCTGGTTATCGGCGGCCACAGACACCGACCCCGTCCACCGCACGGCCTCGGCCCAGCTGCCCCGGTCCCCGGATCCGCTCGTTCACTGACGACCCTGTTCACCGGATCCAGTTGTTCACAGCCGCGGCACGCCCCTCCTTTTTTCGTAGCAGCCCCGGCAGCCAACCCCGCCCTCCGTGTCGCCGGCGCCGGCTAGATGTCTTCGTCGGCGGCGTACCCTGACGCGGACGAGAATCTGGAGGCCATCATCACCCGCGTCGAGCAGAAGTCCCGAAAGATCGAGACCCTCCTCAAGCAGTACGCCCCTCTGTCCCTCTCCACCCCTCCCCTGCTTTTGATTCGCCTGCTCATTCCTCCGCGGCCTGGTGGCAGGTCGAAGCCGGTGGAGGCCCTGAAGACGGCGCTGGAGGGGTCGCCCCTCAAGACCCGCGACGAGCGATGCAAGGTTCGTTCGGTCTTGATGTGGCTCGTCTCGTTTCTTCCGTGGATTCGAATCTGGGTTTCTTGGATTGTTCATTCGTGCCGGTTGCGCGCAGTCTGCGAACTGGATCGTGGTGCACCGCGCGATGATGGCGATCAGGGACGTCGACGGCATGTTCAACTCCCTGGATCCCGAGTACTACGACATCCTCATGAAGTAAGAGATACCACGTCTCCCCTGTTGCTCCCTTTCCATCACTTGCTTCCCAGATCCAAATTTACTTGTCAGAGAAGGTCAGTGGTTTGCAATTCATTTCCTGGCAATCACAGCTTGCTAG
The DNA here is from genome assembly GCF_000003195.3 of Sorghum bicolor. NCBI lineage: Eukaryota > Viridiplantae > Streptophyta > Magnoliopsida > Poales > Poaceae > Sorghum > Sorghum bicolor. The sequence continues at coordinate 62,725,497 of NC_012874.2, forward strand.
TTGAGATTACAGAACTAGATATCAATCACTGCATTATAAATTTTGTTACTTGATCCACGGTGATTGTGTAATGGTATTGCTACAAAACACAGTTTTTTATGACATCAGTTTTGCTGATGATAACAGTTATGCTGTACCTGTACCTGACATTGCTGTGGTGGCCAGTTGGGATTTGGGATCCCCTCAAAAAAAAAAGGGATGTGGGAAATTTTGTTTTGCCCTCAGTCTAGATGTGTCTTAATCGTGTAAATTATTGGGAAATTACATTAGGGAAAACACACAATTGAATTATGCCATTACTTTTGTGGTCAAGAACCTAGAACAATTCAATTATTTAATGTGACTGTTACAACTTCCAGTAAAACATGAGTGCATTCTAGAATGCGTGCAGTCAATCTATTTTATCCTTGGTAGCAGTATCCTTGGATGAACCATTTATTGGTAGTTCAGTGTAAAAAAATCATCATAATTCCATTGGCCTAATTTGGAATAGGACTTGCTGATCTAAGTAATGCTTTGGACTGGATGACACACTGTTTTATGAATCTGTTCTATAACTACAGTTTACCATTGACAAAATGACAATGAGTTGTATGACTCTATACCTGAATAAGCTTTGAGTTATTGGGTACTATGGGCTGGCACTTGGATGTGTGTATGTCTTGTTTAATATTGCTCACGGCATGATCAAATGCACATGTATGTATGCTGATCAACATTCCTACATTTTGTATCACATCATTTTTATCTCGATTTCACATTATTAAAGGTTGCTGTGCCACTCACCTTAGAAGTTAGAACTGTGGTTAACTTAAGTTAGCTGCACACTATTTTACTCACATGTATCTCTCTCTCTCTCTCTTGGAATTGTTGCATTCTATGATTTGTGATTCTTTTTATGCTAATGTGAAGATTATTTGTCTCTAAATACCGATGTGATGCAGGTACCTTTATAGAGGTTTATCTACAGGGGATAGGCCAACATGTGACCAGTGCCTCAAAATTCATGAAAAGCTGACTGAGAAGGCAGGCCTAGGCTGTATATTGCGGTCCCTTGCTGATACTGTAAACACTGTATGAGCTTTGTCTGCTGCTGAGGGTGGATATAACAAACTTCTCTTCCTGCTCTTTACTGTGATAAATCATATCAGTAAAACTAGCTATAATAGTTAACTAGATGTTTTACGCTGTCGTTCCTTGCCATTAGGCAATTTCAGTTAGAGCATCATTGTACCTTACTAGACTAAATGTGTATTATGTTGGTTTTCAAGTTTCTGTACTACACTGTTAGTTTTGATTTTTTTTTGGCTAAGTGATTTATGTACCATCAGAGCTGAATAAATGTCTTCTTGACACCAACTATTACACTTCCAACTAGGTTATGTTCTTGATCCTAAATGTGTATTATCTAGCTATCAGAGCCCTTTTGTGGCTAATTGTGCCCTCCTCAATGCTCAGCTTCTTAATGTATTAATTGCTTAGAATGGTTATTCTTTCTTTCTTTCCCAAATGGACTTTCATAGTAGCAAACAGAAAAGGACATGTCCTGTGGTAAATGCTGAAAGTGAAATTATTCTATATATGGTGCTGAATAACATCTAGCAATCATCTCAAAACGTTACTAGTATTAGCATTCTCATCTTGTTAAAAACACTAGCCAGTATAAAACCATTGTTCTACCTGAAGCCTTGAAGGTCGAAGCCCTATATATGAGGTAGTTAAAACTCTGAAAAATATTTTCATAGACAAGTAACAAACAGTATTATTAGTCAAAATATTACTGCATTATACTCCATGTTTTTTTTGATAATTTACTCCATGTTAATGAGTTGTATATATAAGGAACATATTTGCATGCATATCTAGATTATATACTCCATGTCAATGACTCCTATAAATAGCCAAACTGCATTATATCAGTGCAACAGCATTGTCAGCAACCAAGGAATGATTCATGTGAAAAGATTCATCTAAAAGCAAAAGGTTCACCCAATGAAATGCATGTTTGCACACGAGGGCAATATAGCACAGATAATAATAAGAACAATAATGATCTTCCAAAAACAATATACAATCATAATGATATTTTTTTTTGAACGAACAAATACGATAGAATGAATGACCTACAACAAATTTGCATATTATGGTGACATCAATCAAAAGCGAAATGATACAAGTAGAAAACATCATCAAATTAAAGCAAATAACTGAATATCCAATTTATGCACTGAAGTCAAACCATTTTATTATATCCGTCAGTACTAGTAATATATATCTCCAAATAAACTGGACCATCTCCAGGATTTTTCTCCCCGAGAAAACAAACGGTTATTACCGGAAACATAGGATCGACGACCCGATCATATCATTCGATCAACCGACATTACAAGTGCAAGAAACCAGCATTGAGAATTGAGAATGAAGGCTATGTGATAGCCATGACGACAATACAACAGCTAGAACATGATGGGATCTGCACAGCAACCGGCAGAGATCCCCATGAGCCCATCCATGGCAACCTGCCCCGGCATGTCATCGAGCAGCCAGTCCTCGAGCAGCGAGAAGGTAGCGGTGCTCGCCCCCATCACCGCCGGCGCCACCATCATCTCCAACGCCGACGACTTGTTGTTAACATCACCGCCGCCGGTCATCACCATCTGTTCCTGGCAAACGATGGAGGCTTGTTCTTCCTGGAACTCTTGCATGGCGATCTTGCAGTTATCTGCTGCCGCCGCCGCCGCTGCTAGTGGTGATGGTCTCATCATCCATGTCTGGAAGAGGTCGGAGACGCCGGTGGTGGTGGTGGTCTCATGGTTGCTTGGTGTGCTGCTGCTGCAGGCGGTGTTGGGGTAGCTGCTCATGGGCTGCTGCATTCCTTGGAGGCTGTGGTGGCTGCTGCTGCTAGAGCTGTAGTAGTTTGGGCTGCAGGTGACTGCATTGGAGGCGGCGGCAGTGGTTTGGAAGGACTCGGCTGCAGCAGGTTGTTGCAGCCTCTTCACCTTCTTCTTGAGGTGTGTGTTCCAGTAGTTCTTGATGTCGTTGTCGGTTCTTTGAGGGAGGTACGAGGCTATGGCTGCCCACCTGCATCAAAGCACAGGAGAAATATATGAGACATAAAATTGACTATATATATTAAGAGCAGGCAGATATGGAAAAACTGTATTTTTGAAGCCGTAGATTATGCTGTTATACAGTTATACTCGTGGATTTGTTGTGCTGAATGGCTGACAGATTTGACAGATAAGTTCAAGCTGCTTGATCTACTTCAAGCTTGTTTGTTAGTCAATGAAATGGAATTGAATTGAATTGATTTTCAAGCTGGTGATGGATATGAAGTTGACGAGTTCAGGAAAGTTACAAATCTATGCTAGATTAAATGTAACATTTTTTGGTTCTTATAGAGTGGTACATCAAAAATTTTATGAGGTTCTAATTAAAAAGATCAATTTTAGGAATGGTGATCAAGATTATTACTTGTTGCCAAGCAACGCCTGGAGGTGGATGATGATCCCTTCCTCATGAGGAGTGAAGTTCCCACGCTTGATCCCAGGCCTGAGGTAGTTGGTCCACCGCAGCCTGCAACTCTTGCTGCACCTCATCAGCCCTAAACAAAACAAAACAAACATGTAACATAATATCAAAGAATCAATCTCTCTCTCTCTCTCTCTCTCTCTCTCTCTCTCTCTAATTACACCAAACTAACCAAGCACAGCTCTCAATAACATGCATGTACTACATCAAGTTCGGCGATCATCCAACCTGTGTTCTCTGGCACGGACCGCCAATTCCCCGGGCCGTGCTGCTGGATGTAGGAGACGAGGACGATGTCCTCCTCCGGTGTCCATGGCCCTTTCTTGACGCCGACGCCGTTGTCGCAGCACGGTGGCCTCCCCATGCCTGCTTCCTGCTGTCTCCTCCTACCTCGGACGATCGATACACCTACTAGCTAGCAAGCAGCCTAGGGCTAGTCTAGTAGATATAGTAGCTAGGCAAGTAGTCGAAGAACAAGAAGATATGAGAAGCTGTGGCTGCTTCCTACACAGCCACGTACGGCGGCCCTGCAGAACGGCCTTCTCCCCTGGAACCCTCTGCTGATACGATATCGGCCTCCTTTTATTCTAGCCAGCAGACATTGCTTTATCTCCTACCTGTCCCCTTGCACAGGTGCCCTAGCTAAGGTATAGCTGCATGTGAGTGCTTATATACTGCATGACCTCATATACGGAGTAGAGCAACTCGATCCCTGTGCTGTGCTGTGCTGTGTGCTGCGTTCGCTTTTGATCTCGCACTGTTGCTTTCCAATGCAAAAGTCAGCCAGGTGATCACATGAATATGGGCGTCTCTCTTGCTCCGGCCGTGTGTGATCTTTGCTTTGTTGCATGCGCTGCTTTCGCGTGTGTGTGTGTGTGTGTGCAAGCCAAGAACACGGCCGGTTCTGGAGGACTCCTTTTTCTGCTGTGGCGCTCATGAATGGAGTAATTGCTTGCGTTTGTCTGTGTCTCTCCAGATTTCTTGGGCATTGATGAGGACCGTGTGTGTGACTGTGAGTGCGCACCTGGCACATATGCAGGTTTGGCTCTTCTCTCTCAAGAATCTGCAGGAAAATCAAATCACTTGCTATACACATTATACTGAAATTGAAAACTCTTCGTCATATATCCCTTAGGTTGGGATTTGGACCGGATGGGAGTAGAGTAACTGCATCACTTTCACTCCTAAAGGGCGTCCCCAATGGTTGACAACGTGCTAGCTAGGAGAAGCAGCTCATCCAATCAGATGGAGAGAGGCTGATAAAAATTACAACGCTAGCGACGGAGCAAGCGCTCAGGCTAGTGTCAGAGTTTTATTTGAGTTTCATTCACATTAAATAGGCTGCCACATAGGCATTTTGGATGACATGGCAATATATTTAAGAAGAGAGAAGAAATGAGTTTTATCTAGATGAAACTCTCTTGGCACGATTACCAACTCTCTATGAATCTTGAAATTAAATGTCTATAAAACCATGGAATGAAACTCTCTATTAAGAGTAAGTGTTTTATCCAAGTTTTATTTTATTTCATATGATATAACAACCTTGGAAACAACGCTGTGAAACTTCCCACTGAGACTGGCCTCAGCTCGCACGTTTCCCGTGTTTGTTGAGTCTCTGACTTGCATTCTCTAGAGTACTAGTTTGTTTCTTTTTTTATTGTTTCTAGCTCGCACAGTGCTAGCAATTTACTCCGGCTATTGGGACGCCCTAATTGAGGATCTTATGATGGATCCTGCGCAAGTGTTCACCATCTTTCCTCAGAGATAGATTTAAAACCCTAGACACATCATACATGATTGCATGAACATGTCAACAGATAGCCAGAGCCACAAAATGTGATTTTCCTTTTTCTTTGGGTGGGTCGGAGAAGGAGGGGGGGGGGGGGGGGGGGGGAGGGGGGAGAGACTGAGTCATTTTTTTTAAAAAAAATCTAGTTAAAATTTCTTACCATGGAACCACACATCTAAAAAAGGTCTTCTTAAAAGTTTCACACCATTAATTATTTTTCCACCAAATTAGAAAAAAATATTTTGCACATTTCAGAGATGTGGTATGCTTATTTAATTTGATGGAAATTCAATATATATATACAACCAATTCACCATCATCATTAATATTTCATATGTCAATAAACATTTAATTACAAAACAAAATATTATTCATATATATTGTACACATGTACAAAAAAGTTAAATTAGTTTCAGCCTTGTTCACTCGAGAAGTGATCCAAACTTTTTTCTATCACCATCTTGCCATCAAGGTGAAAAAACTATGGCCATCCCTGTGACAAATTTTGTGATATACCTTTCTCACTGAGATGTCAAGAAACAAACAGAGATCTGAAGCACATGGTCTAGAGATGTAAAAGTCCACATTCATGATGAACGCCTTTAGAGCAAAGAAACAAAATCAAATTGGGGCCATAGAATGAAAGAATCATGCAAATGCAAATAGTATACTCAATTCAAGTAATAAGCTTGATCACAAGACTAAACTAATTTGAAGTCTAAAGAAGTGGTTAAAAACAACACGCTCTCTCTTAGCCATCAACACAGATTAAGTCATAAATTGTGTGACAAACTTTGAAAAGAACATAGGAATGGCACATTTTTACATTTTAGTGCTAACTCTCTTTAAGGAAATAAAGACTAAACTTTATGCTTGTAGTTTGGAAATTTTTTAGTCTGACTACTGAATTGCTCCTTTAGGCCTTATTTAGTTGGCAAAAACTTTGGTTTTTGGCTACTGTAGCACTTTCGTTTTTATTTGACAAACATTATCAAATCATGGAGTAACTAGGCTTAAAAGATTCATCTCACAAATTACAGGTAAACTGTACAATTAGTTTTTATTTTTATCTATATTTAATGCTTCATGCATGCGATTAAAGATTCGATGTGACGGGAAATCTTGAAAATTTTTGCGAACTAAACAAGGCCTTAGACAATGTTGGTTTGAATGAAGCAACCAGGGAAGGGAACACATTGTGCCTCGAAATATGAGCACTACATTTCTAAGTCGTTTGTCTATGGAAATGTGCCTACTTCTAGAGGTAGCTAAGTTAAAGGTCTATTTGGATCACTAGTGCTAGTTACTAGTTGGGGCTAAAAATTAGCTTAGATTACCTAATGTTGTCTAACTAGTTAGAGCAAGTTTAATAATACAGCCCACTTGCTAGTTGTAAGGTTTCTTGCAGCCTTCTCCTAGCCCACCCATACAATAGTTAGCTATTCATTATTAATACATGGCCCACTTGTCTCACTCACAAAGTTTTTTGGTTCCCGTGCCTAGGCTAGCTGTAAGCTTACAGCCCGCTTCTCCTCTCTCTCCTCTCTTCTCTCCTCCACCTCAGTATTTAGCTAGCTTACAGCCCACTATAATACTTGCTCTTAGCTAACAACTAGGTGAAGGACGCTTGACTAATAACACTTATCAGTAGCTTCAGTTTAGATGCGTTAGAGCTAATTTTTATAGCTAGTTAATAACGACTGCCCTTGTATCCAAATAGGTCCATAGCAACAGGCGAGCCTTGCATCAGCCATGGGGGTCCCCTTGGCTTATATCTACCACAGGTAAAATCCTGTTACAAATGTCTTTTTGGAAAGTAAAAGTGGCGTGTTTGGATAAACTGTCTTTTATATATGCTGGTAAAGTGGTAAAGTTTGCGCTGCTTGAGATTATATATCTATACCTAATAATAATAAAACAAAATTTCTTGTCACTCTAAATTTTTATCTAACTTTGTTCTCTATTCGGATTATGGTTTTTTATCAGATAATCCTCTTTTCAATCTGCTAAGCCAAACCCACGTCAGCTCTATATATCTCGCATACATGCATCAGCGGACCCAGCATACATGCATCACAGCATGCACATGCATGAGCACCTTAATTAGCTGCCCACTTAATTAAACAAATCGGACAATTACAAGGAGACCACTTCTCCTATTTGGTCACACATCCACACATGTAATCTCACATTGCATGCACACACCATCTTATTTCTTCAGTAATACCATCCCAACTGCACCGGCGAAAACAAGCATCACACAGTTCGCACATCTCCCATGTACATCTCATGGAGTGATCACCTTCACGTACGTATATTATGTTCTAGCCCGTATATACATCCCAAATGAGTGAATGTCATTCTTGACCACTAGGACCTCAGTTCCTCAGTGACCTGGAGTGAGACCAAGGCGAGGATGTGCGATAGCGACGATGCGGGGCAAGGTCAAGGAGAGAGGAGATAACGAATTGGGCGAGGCTCCCAAGTCATGGGGAGGCATGCGACTACCGAGACATAGTTGCATGTGGAGCTACCGGGGCGTTCTCGCGTCTGGGCTCCATGGGCGCTGAGGTGATGTGATCGTCAGCCTATTAGGGCTCCATGTGGCCGCATTGGCAAGACTTCAAGCAGACAAAGTGGGAGGCCTCAGGGTGCGAGTGGATGAGGTCGTGACTCACTCTGAGCTAGCAGGTAAGGATGAGAAAGAAGAGAAAAAGAAAAAAGAAAGAAAGAAGAGAAAATAAAAATAAAAGAAAAGGTATTATGTTTCCTTATTGATTAATTGTGTGTTGTTGGTCTTGGCTTTAACAAAAATTACATAAATGAAGTATTTATTTACTATGTAAATTCACCGGTATGAAGTAGGCTCCATTGAATTGTTGATTCTTCGATGCTATAGTTGGAAGTGGAAGTGAAAACGTGTGCCACTAGCCCTCTGTGTTCGCGTGCGCTATGGCATAGATGCAGTTGATTACTGAAGTAGTTTCTCCTCTTATATCGCAAGGGCAATTTTGCTAGTACTTCCTTATATTGTACTTTTTTATATTAATTTCAGAATACTATACTTCGATATATAGATGTGCTTGGTTTGTGCATTATGTGTATCAAATCTAATTTACTCAATGTCGAGAAAGAAAATCTCGTGCTTACAAAAGATCTAGCTACCTAGTTGCAACGTGTAACATCAACAAACTTGATTTTGTTTTCTTCATTGGGAGAATCCCTCTTATTCTTATTCCGCGGACGCATCTTTCAAGTGGCACGCAGAGACGGACATGACCCATTGGCTGGTCCAACCATGAACGAAACCATCACGTATCCAGCTTGTGACAACGAAAAAGCAAGCGACGGAGTCATGCGTGAAATGGCGCCGCCCGTGAAGTCGCGCCGTGATTGACATCAGCCTCATCATCAGGGTTTACATATGTAAGAATTCGATGACAAGTCAATGTTTATCCCGTACGTACACACACGTACGACCGAACGAGTGCACGAGCTTGCACACGGGAGCCAACGTCAAAAGCACAAGCAACCGCAGCAGCGGTCAAAAAGTGCACTCGAACCACACCCCCCACACACACAAGTAAAAAAACATACGCTCATATATATATGTACTCAATTTCTCACCTTTATATGAGCGTACTCCCTATCCCAGGAACACCTCAAAAAATTAAGATAAATCAACAATTCTCGAGATTGATAAAATTATCATAAATATCTTCCCATATAGACAGACATGTATCTACTATTCAAAGAATAATGCCAAAATCTTATAATAAACATAGGAACACTATTACAAAAATATTTACCGTGATGAGCAAAAAGCATTGAACGAGATGGTTTTTATAACAACCTTAGTTTAAAGGTCACGATTAATATGGTCTTAACCGAGACTATTGCCCTGCTTATCTCGGTTAATCGAATAAAAAAAGAAAAAAAAAGAAAAAAAAATCTATGGATAAGCCCGATCTACCCACAGGCCTGATAGGCCCGTCCTCGCATCGTACCACCGCTCGCCAGATCTCCGCCGTTGTCGCGTCCGCTTGCTGGAGGATGTTGTCCGCTCACCAGATCCGCCCAATGCTTGCCAGATCTAGCCACCATGGACGCAGAACCAGCCTCCAATGGCGGATCTGGCCACCACAGGCATGGATCCGCTCGGTCGTCATCGTCGTCAAAGGTGGTCTGGTGGCGGATCCGCTCGATCGTCGTCCGTGCCGGCAAACCTAGGTGCGGCCCCACATCGTCCTCGTCCTCGCACCGCCAGAGGGGCGCTGCTCACCCAGGCCGCCCCTCGGACCAGTTGGAGAGGCTGCTCGCAAAGGCCGTCGCCCACATCCGCTAGATTTAGGCACATGGACAGAGGTCGCTGGGAGATGAAGAGGGAGTGGTGGAGCATGGACAAAGAGGTGTTGGTGTCGCTAGGAGACGAAGAGGGATTGGTGGCGCACGACCGGACTACCGAGAGGAGCCGCCTGCTCGCCTAATTGGGAGCCTAGAGGGAAAGAGGATCCATTGTTTCTAATAAGTTTTTCTTTAGTAGATCGAGTCTAGGGTTAGTGTCTCTCCATGTCAAATTTTTTGGTATTGGAGTTTTATCTTCTTCTTGTCCTCTTCGGCGACGGTGAAGGAAAGAGAGGTGGAATCGGTTTCTCCATAGCGGCTCCGTTGAAGATAAGGACGACAACTTCGGCGTCAGCATCTTGATCAACATGACGACATGGAGACTTTTGTTTCCGGACGACGGCATCAAGGCAGAGATGATGTCACCGCTATGGAATAATTTTCTCCAGTCTCTTCTCTGTTTTATTATGGTTAGATCTAGCCACAATGAAGGACTAGGAAGAATATTTTTTAGATTAGTCATCCTCACTCTTCGGTGGCAGAAAAAAGAAGAAGGACGACACCGGAAAGAAGAAGTTCCTCAATTCCGCCTACTGGAATGTCGGCCGTCGTTCGTTGGGCATTTGTTCTCATGCCATTTGCCGAGTGTTTGCCTATGCGGTCATCTATACTGCAAAGTATCTAACAGGTTAGGTTTTGAGTTGTGCTTTACACAACGTGAGTACTATATTGTAATCCAAAGTGCCTGTGACGTGTTTGTTGTACTCAACTATCATATAATATAATTCTTCTTTCATCGCAAAAAAGGAGAAAGAGAGGAGGGGTGGGCTTCAGACAAGAAGGGACGCTGTGGGGAATAAAATTTTTTTTTTGGGGGGGGGGTGTTAGGGTTTCAGCCGGTTATTATTATACTGTGACCATGTTTTGGGCCGATTGAGCTTCCTTATGGGCTTGACCATATTAACAAGGCCCACATCCAAAAATGGGAGTATTTTATAAGCCCCACCTCAGTTAATAAATTTTAGGAGGTGATTATTACCACCTTGGTTAATAAAAAATAACCGCCTCGATTAATCCAGACATTAACCAAGGTGGTTTAAAAGCCTGCCCGTCTCTAAGACCTATTTTCAAACGCTGCGCAAAAGATTTTGTATAGTAGTAGAAAATATAAGCACTAGTATCAAGTCGAGTACTTAAATCTAGATAAACAATTTCCACCATAAGAAACTAACCAACTGATCTTCATGTGCCTTGGTCGAGAGCTTGCATTGCTTGAATTTGTCCTACTACTGTAACTTGTTTCACAACTTCTCCAATTTGGTTGTCCCATTGATGTGCTTGTTCAACTCACCCTTGAAGTTCTTGAATGAAGTGGACATGATATGAAGTGCACGTCCCTTGGCTAATGACATGTCACAACCTCTATGAACTCGATAACCTCTACAAGCTTTCATCGGATCGAATTGTGAGTTACTAGAGACAACTACATAACAACTCAGTGTATAAGTTGTCTATTGTAAGTTGCCTTACGTAACACTAAACGATTGTGTCAAGCTTGTAGCGGATGGCTCCAAGATATAAAAGGCGTTACGATGAATGAAAGGGTACTATAGAAAGAAAGAAACCATAGCTCCATAATTGAAGAAACATGATCATCTTTAAATGTGCAAGAGATATCTAAGAAACTGGTTAAAGATTACAAAGTTATTTTATCGCCAATAGAACTTACCATGATGAGACCGAAGGGCTACTTTATTTGGTCTTATCTAAAATTGTGCAATCCCGAGATAGTAATAGGAAAAAAAAATTAAGGAACAAGAAAGATGACAATAGGTTTTTACGTCAATAGAGCTAAAGTAAAGGCGCATCAAGTGAAAACAATTATAGTCAAAAAAATAATCAAAACTATCTGCAAAAAAAAAAAAAACGAATGAAAACTCAAAAATACTACAATAACCAACTAGCTACCCATGCTATTTTCGCAGACCAACTTCTAGTTAACAATTTAATCTAACGGGCAAATACGGATATCAAAAAAAATACTCCGTATCAACGTGACGCCATCGATGTTGTTGTTGTTGCTCAGCTGGAGTATGCCACGTAGATCTTCATCTCCGAAATGTCGAAGCCGTTGAACTTGGAGCCGGCACCTGTGGAGTAGGCGCCCATGTCGTCGAAGACGAGCCAGTCGCCGACGCTCATCTCCGGCAGCGGGTACCCGGTCACCACCTGGTCCTGTGAGTCGCACGTCGGCCCGAACACCGTCGACGAGTGCGTCGTCGTCTTCTCCTCCCCGCCGGCGGCGAGCGGTCTCGGCCGCGGAACCTTGTGGTCCATGAGCACGTTGTTGAGCGAGCCGTAGAGCCCGTCGTCGATCCAGTACTCGCGGGCCTCGCCGCGCGCGCGCCTCCCGATGACGCGCGCGGCGAGCGTGAACGCCGTCTCGGCGAAGTACCGCCCGGGCTCGGCGATCACCTCGACGCGCCGGCACCGCAGGAGGTCGCCGAAGGCGTCCGCCAGCGCGCCGTTGATGACCGCCGCGGCCTCGTCGAAGGCGGCGCCGGCGCTGAACCCGCCGCCGATGTCGAGGACGCGCATGGGCGGCATGCCGAGCGCCGCGGCGGCGTCGAACGCCGCGCGCGCGGACTCGATGGCGCCGCGGTACACGCCGACGCGGGAGCGGGACACGGGGCTCCCGACGTGGAACGAGACGCCGGCGACGCGCACGCCCGCGCGCTGCGCGGCGCGCAGCAGCGGGGACACCTCGTCCGCGTGCGCGCCGTACTTGTTCATCAGGTCGCCGCCGCGGCCGCCGCCGGCGACCGTGGTCCCGCCGTCGGGGCCCTTGAGGCGGAGCAGGAGCTCGCAGTTCGGGTGGCAG